>NC_090652.1:98771410-99071410 GCF_040937935.1 Hyperolius riggenbachi | reverse complement strand
TGAAGTCTGACTAGATACGTTGCATGCGTGTTTCAGGTGTATGATCCAGATACTGCAGCTAAAGAGATCAGCAGGACTGCTAGACAACTCGTATTGATTAAAGGGGAAAAAAAATATGGCTGTTTCCATATCCCTCTCAGTGCAGGTGTCCTTTACAAGCCTTTGAAAAGACAAATTACAACATCTATGGCTTTCCCAAGATCTATATTTTGCATTCACCACTTCATTAAAAGCTGAGCATTTTGGTAAACCCGTGTTGAGCTGAAATGGGGTTATTCTGATCCACTAAAACGCTTTTTGAGCAATTTTTTTTTTGGGATCTCTGACAATCCCCGGCGCTTTCATAAATGTCTTGCTAATATAAGTCTATGGTAAGCCCACTGGAGCGATTGTGATTTTGGAAAACGTAATGACAGGACATGTAGCATTACATGTAAGCGTTTGGGCACAATACAATACCTAAATCGCTGGGAAACACACCTTAAAACGCTTACACAAAGCGCTAGTGACTGTGATTAGCATTTTGCGATTTGTAATGGGTCCCTGGCCTAAGAATACCTTCAGTTTACACACAACTAATGTTAAGCTTACAAGTCTGTAGTTTCATAGTTATGATCTTTTTCCTAAAAGGGAAAAACATCAGCTGTATGCCAGCCATAGGGAACGGGCCTGTTTGGGCCATTTTATCTTATTTTCTGCAATTCTCTTTCAATCGATAACTGAACTCCACTCCCTTAATACTCTGGGGCGGATGCCATCTGGGCCAGGTATCTTATCTTTCTTGATGTCTGTACATGTAAATTCCAAATTATCTCAAAATTCAACAAGCCATGTGATAATTGTCATGTGTTCTGCACAGCTTCGTCAGACAAGGGCTCCTGTTCTGTGTCTCCACTATTCTGCTGAGTGTTCCCTGGGAGAGGCTGATGACTGATATGGCAGAAGAAGTCCTGGAAATGAAGTGCTGGCTAGAAGGTTGGGTCATCATTCCTAAAGGTTCTACTGTATGTAATGCCAAGAATTCAAATGAGGTGTTTTGACAGCACCCACCAGTTGCCACAGGGATTGCTGTATTACTGTAGAGTACTCAGCAGAAGTATCACCTATCCAGCTGGCGCAGTCTTAACTCCTCCATCTTGTGTCTTCTTACGGCTTGATGGAGGACCCGACTGGAGACGTGAGGATTTGTACTCTACCGCCCAAGGCCATTGTCACCAGCCGCTCCCTTCAGTATAGGTAGCGAGAAGATCCCTCCCCCCCAGTATAGGTAGACCGATGACCCCCTTCCCTCCGGTATAGGTATCAAGATGACATGCTTAGTCCCCCCCCACCCACTTCAGTATAGGTAGCCAACTTGCCTTCACACTGCAGCAGCCATCAGTATCACTCATTTCTCTGCTCCTCTCCAGTGCAGAAGCTTCCTCTTCCTTTCCGTCTCCAATGCTGCCCAAGTCCATTGCCACCGGCCACAATGCAAACGTGCACAGAGAGCAAGGTGGCTGCTGCACAGGCAGCTAGCAGCATAGTACCACGTTCAGGCACTCGCCTGACCTCCCTGCATTGCAGAATTTGCAAGCTTGCAAATGCTGCACCAGTTTAGCCTGCTGCTTTGGTGCCCTAGGCCATGGCCTAAATCCAGCCTTGAACGGAATACTGGCACCAATGTTATTACATCGGCTGGCGATCTGTGCTGAGGCCCCGGGGAACAGCAGCCTAGAAATAACTTAGTGTGAAAAGCTCCACAAGACGCATCTGCACTATGGATGCACCAGGTTTTTTTTTCCTTACCTGGTTTTTGCCCCTCTAAACCTAGGTGCATCTTATGGTCAGGTGCATCGTATGGTGTAAAAAAAATCTATTCTTTAGTTTTTAAAAAGTTAAACCTTCTGAGGTTCCTCTTCGGGAACTATTTTTTTTGTAGACTATATCTGTGTTTTCATAAAAGCTCCCCCAGAAATATTAAAGGCACTCTAAGCTGGACCCAAAAATGCCAAAATGAACTTACCTGTGGCGTCCTCTTAGTCTGAGAGGTTCCTCTGCATTCTCTGGGCTCCCTCAGTTCTTCCGCTGACGGCTCTGTTAGCCGCACTACTTAGCATGTACTGCCCCTCCGCACACACGTCGCTGTGAGCATTCTACGCACACCGGGTTCATTCTTTCGAGAACTGCGTGTGCACAGAACGCTCATAGCGACAGACACGGAGGGGCAGTGCATGCGCCATTGTGTACAACTCCTGGCGAAATTGCATGGCTAATGGAGCTGCCAGCGGAAGAACGGAGGGAGCCCAGAGGATGCAGAGGGACCTTACGGACAACGAGGGGCTGGGGGGAAGCCCCACTTGAGTTCATTATGGCATTTTTGGGTCCGGTTCAGGGTCCCTTTTTGAATACAACATATGTTGTTTTGCAACAAATCTTCTCCAATCAAATTGTCACATTAGAAAAATAACAACCTTATTAACCTATTGGCAAAGTGGACGATGCTCGGTTCACTTGCAGCAAAGCTTCTTTAGATTTTTCATGTTTGCCTGCACTAGAGCTGCTATTGTAATCTACAGATGCTACAATTAGATCACATAGCAGCTCTAATAGCTCAGCACATTTCTCAGACTATGGAAAGAAAAAACAAAATCCATAGAGTCTCTGTTATCCGGCACAGGTAGGGATTGGCTGATTTCAGTCCGGATAAATGTGCCTTCTGGTTGCTCGAGACTGAAGTTAGGGAACCTAAACTGAGAGTGATATGAATGTTTCCTTTTTATTACCAGTTGCCTGGCAGTCCTGCTGATCTCTTTGCTGCAGTAGTGGCTGAGTCAGACACCTGAAACAAGCATGTGGCTAATCCAGTCTGACTTCAGTCAGAGCATCTGATATGCCTGCTTGTTCAGGAGCTGTGGCTAAAAGTATTAGACACAGGATCAGCAGGAGAGTCGGGCAACTGGTATTATTTTAAAAAGAAAAATGTCCTCAGTTTAGGTTTCCTTTAAGAATAAGCCTAGCTAATACAGTACTATATCCCACTCTATATACATATCTTGAACTCTGCATTAAACGTTAAGCTAAAGTAATTGAAACTATATTAACCTTGGGGTAGCCGAGGAACCCAGTCTTCAAAGGGTACCTGAGGTAGAGGGGAAAAAAAATTATACATACCTGGGGCTTCATCCAGCCCCCTCCAGGCTGATTGTTCCCTCACTGTCCTTCTGCGCCGCCTGGATTGTCAGCAATTAGCCCTGGAAAGTCCTCCAGTCGGCTCAGATGCAGTCTGGCTGTGCTTACTCCCATTACCCGGAGTGTTCTTCATCTGAGCAGTAGTACTGTGTGGGTGCAGAGCGATGGTGTGATACACACGGCCGAGCCATGCATGCGCAGTACGCCCTGGACTGGAGGACTTTCCAGAGCCAAAGGGAGGATCCAGGCAGCGCAGAAGGATGGTGAGGGAGCGATCAGCCTGGGGGGGGGGGGCTGGAGGAAGCCCCAGGTATGTTTATTCCCCCCCCCCCATCTCAGGTTTACTTTAAGCACAACAGAGCCCACAAACAGCCTAAGAAGTTTGCCTTCATCGCTGTGAGTATTGCCTGCAATTTGTGCTGTTTTCTATTGTATATGCTGCTTTAAATGATAATTGTAATGTTGGGTCATGTGACACAACACGGACACTGGAAAGCTGCTAGGAGCTGCAGCATGTCACTTTTGTGGAAAGCAACCCCCCCCCCCCCCCTCTTCCTCTATACAGCTTAAACAAACAATATATTTTTTTCTTTTATATGTAGTCATCCTTTGATATTTTGTGTTGCAGATGTGGCTGAGAAAGACACAGATGATGACTGTCGCCGTGTGGCTGTGAATGGCCTGATCTTAATGGACAAACTAAAGAATAATCTCCAGCCAGCCCCTATTGAATGAGCTCCAGCTGGAAACCATCAGATGTAGAATAATCCAGAACTCTCTGAATTGCACAAGCTCCCTTTCATGAGCAGTCGGGACCTCTTGTATATGAAACATCATGTAACAGCCAGTGCATTCCCTTGTAATAAAGCACCTTTTTACAGTTTGCATATCTGTGGATGCGTATGTCTCCATTTCTCATTCATCTCTTGAAGCCACTGCCAGCCGAAACAAGTAACTTTGGTGGCTGGTAAAATGGGCGCTCTATAAACCGCAGTGTTAATGGAGGCTATAGCATCGCGCAGTTTCTAGTTTGCAAAGTCGAAGGAGGGATCCACACACAGACTTGTAAGGAACAGTGTACCTTCATTGTCCCATCACACACGTACAATCATCTGACCATGCAGTTTATAGTTTGGGCGTCGGACTTCAGTATTGCGCAGTCTGCTATATTTGCCGGGGGGAGGGGGGTAATGTAAGGAATAGGCAGATGTTGGGTCAGTGTAAGAAGAGGGTTAGGTAAAGTAATGATAGACTACCATTAAAATTGCTGATCTTTTACTATCAGTATTTGCCAGTGCCCTTTTATACTACTAGCATCTTTACCTTGTGCACAAATTACCATTTGTGCATACGCTGGCCAGAAGCTGTGTTCCAATCCTGAATCATGGATCAGTAGTGTGGTGATTACTGATGCCTCTGTCCCATTTGAGGGAATTTTATTCACTTTCTGTTTTGGGGACATAAGAAGATATCTGTTTCTGCAATAAAAAGAGGTTCAAACCCAAGTGAAGAGACTTTTCCTTGAAATTGTATCAAAAATGATCAGCTTGATTTAAAGCGGATCTGAGATGAAAAACGTACTATAGCAAGTAACTTGTCTATATAGCTTCTCTAAGGTTTAGATGTTTTACACAGTAAATCTAGCTGCAAACAGCATCAACAGTATGATTATTTCTTCCTGTGATAAAATGAGAGCAGCCATAGTCTGCTTGTCATCATTACACAGGCAAGCAGCTCTGCATCTCCACCCCTCAGCCTATGAAAACTCCCCTTTCCTCCACTCTGCCCACTTGCCTCTGAAATCTAGTGCATGCTTTAGCAAAAGCCTCCTCATCCCCAGGCTGAGCTTCCACGAGCACTTGCAGCATGGGACTCAGAATGCCTAGGCCAGGCATGGGCAAACTCAGCCCTCCAGCTGTTACAGAACTACAAGTCCTCCAATGCATTTGCCTTTATGAGTCATGACTGTGGCTGTCAGACTCCTGCAATGCATAGTAGGTCTTGTTGTTCCTCAACAGCTGGGGAGCCAATTTTGCCCATGCCTGGCCTAGGTGCTGGAGGAGCTGGGGCTGTGGATACATTCATTTACATACAATTGGGTAATAAATAAAATATTTGGGGGGAATAATGCCCAATAAACTATATGTAAGGGGCAGCAAAAGTTTGTCTCCGATCCACTTTAACCAGTTGTACATCAAAAGAAGAAAGCACCACTATGATATCTGCAATATAAATTGGCTTTATTAAATCATGTTACAATATATTGAAAACCATATAAAAGCACAATGCATCTATGCAGGGGTACATATTAGTACAATAACAAATTGCCACAATATGTATTTTGGTCCATGTAGGAACAAAATAAAAACATCGTCAAAAATACACTCCATCTAAGTAGTCACGCAAGACAGGTAAGTAGTGGAAACCAAGCTGAAAAAGGGCATCAGTGGAAAATGGAGAAAGTGTGAAAAGCTGGGATACACACACCCTCACCAATGAGAAATACAAATGTGAGTGAACAATGCTGAAAGGTGAACTGGGGTAGGAGTTAATGGTAGCAAACCGCCGCTGAAAAGAAGGGTGCACAAAAGCGCTGGGTGAAAAAGGTTATAGCTGTAAAAAGTGCTAAGGCTTACCGGGGCTTGGGGAGGCAGATGGAGGACAGAAGAGGGAGGTGTGGCCCCTGCAAACAAGCTGGGTCTTCTGGCTTGTTTGCAGAGGCCATGCTCCCCTCTCTTTTCTACCAATATTTTTATTGTGCAGAAGACCCAGATTAATGCGACTGAAGCAGTTACTGGGGCTGATCACAGCTGAATGGGAGGATGGTGAGGGACTCGCACGTGTTTATGGGGCTGGAGGAAGCTGCAAGTCGGTATCGATTCTTTGACTTTACAGTTCTCTGGTTTACTTTAAAGACACTGTAACATCAAAAAGTTCCCCTGGGGGGTACTCGCCTCGGGAGGGGGAAGCCTCAGGGTCCCAATGAGGCTTTCCACGCCGTCCTCTGTCCCACGGGGGTCTCGCTGCAGCCCTCCGAACAGTGGCCCGACAGATCCGACACCTTGTTCAATGTTTACCTTTCCAGGCTCCAACGGGGGCGCTATTGCGGTTTTCAGCTCCGAAGTAGACGGAAATAACTGATCTCAGTCGGGTCCACTCTACTGCGCAGGCACTGGAGACTTGCGCCTGTGCAGTAGAGCAGACCCGAAAGCGATCAGGTATTTCTGCCTATTTCGTAGCCGAGAGCCGCCACAGCGCCTGTGCAGGAGGCGGGAAGGTAAATATTTACATTGCCGCTGTTCGCAGGGCTGCAGCGAGACCCGAGGGACGAAGGACGGCTTGGGAAGTCTCGCAGCAGGATGAATTCAGAAGTGTTTTGGGCAATATTATCTGCTCATATTCAGCCAAATGCTTCAGAACTCATTGGATGGCACTTCACAGTGCAGCTGGACAATGACACAAAGCATATTGCAAAAGCAACCAAAGGGATTTTGAAGTGAAGGAAGTGGAAGTGTTATGCAATGGCCCAGTCATTCACCTGACCTGAATCTGATTCAGCATGCATTTCACTTGCTGAAGACAAAACTGAAGGGAAAATGCCCCAAGAACAAGCAGGAACTAAAGACATTTGCAGTAGAGGCCTGGCAGTGCATCACCATTGATGAAACCCAGCGTCTGGTGATGTCTATGCGTTCCAGACTTCAGGCTGTGATTGACTTCAAAGGATTTGCAACCAAGTATTAAAAAGTGAAAGTTTGATTTATGATTTTTCTGTCCCAGGGCCTAGGAAAGGAGCCAGGACGCCGCCGTGGGACCTCCCGACCAGCACTGGGCTGGAGAAAACCCCAGCTGAGTACTATTTTGCTTTTTTGGTTGAGCTCGGAGTCGCTTTAAAGGAGAACTGTAGTAAGAGGTATATGGAGGCTGCCATATTTATTTCCTTTTTAAGCAATACCAGTTGCCTGGCAGCCCTGCTGGTCTATTTGGCTGAAGAAGTGTCTGAATCACACCAGAAACAAGCATGCAGCTAATCTTGTCATATCTGCCAAAAATTGTCAAACATCTGATCTGCTGCATGCTTGTTCAGGGCCTATGGCTGAAAGTATTAGAGGCAGAGGATTAGCAGGATAGCTGGGCAACTGGTATTGCTTAAATAGAAACAAATATGTCAGCCTCCATATACCTCTCACTACAGTTCTCCTTTAAACATCAGATATGTAAGTGGCAGCTCCTGTCTGACTACAGTGTGTCCCTCACTGATGAGAAATTACAACTATAATACACTTTCCTAGGAGAAAATAGCTTCTGAGAGCAGGAAGGAGATAAAAAGGATCAATAGTTCATAGATTTTTAGCTCTGGCATACTTCAATGAATGTGTCATTGAGCAAAAACAATAAAAAAAAAACTTTAAAAGTAGATTTAAAAATAAAATAGTGGAATATCTTAAAGAAAACCTGAACTGAAATTAAAAATAAGCATACACAAGTCATACTTACCTTCCATGTAGTCTACTCCTCAGTGTCTTTCTCCTCTCCTGTGTCCTGTTTGTTCACTGTGATCAAGGGAATTCTCCGTCCTCCATTTTGAAAATGGCCATTACCCACAACAGCTTTCTGGTCAGCACACTGTTTAACTGTAACATCGCCCACTTGAGCCATAGGGAAACATGGACATTTACCTGGTACATCAGTTTTCCTCTGAGCTATAACTGACAGCAACTGCTATTTTACTGACAGCAACTGATATATTTCAGATCTGACAAAATATTGTCAGAACTGGAAGGGATTAATGTCAGAAGAAAATGGTGAGCTTCTGAGAGGAACTGATGGCAAGGGAACTATGTAATGTTCATTTCAAGTTACCTCATGTGTTTATTTTAAATATTTTTACTCAGTACAGGTTCTCTTTAAGTCATTTTTGGGAGAAGGATAGATACAATAGTTTATTTTATTCATTTATTTTCACCTTAGCTGTCCTTTAGGGCTCAGCCACACTATAAGCGCTTTTCTGAACTGTCCTTCATGATAAATCTGTTCAGCAGGGGTCACTGGGGGAATTGCACTAGAGTTTCAAGAATACCAAATCGCACCATATGTGACAGGCCACATTAAAGGATACCCGAAGTGATATGTGACATGAGTTAGACGTGTGTGTACCAATAAGAAATTCCCCTTATCTCTTTCTTGCTCTCAGAAGCCATTTTCTGCTAGGAAAGTGTTTTATAGTTGGAATTTATTATCAGTGAGGGTCACACTGTAGTCACTTCCTGTCTAAGTCAGGTCTGAGTCAGCCACTTACATACCTGATGTTTAACTCTTTCAGGCAGAGAAAGAAAAAAAAGGAACACAGCATAGTTATTTGTGTGCTAGGCGCTGTACGTACACATGTCTATCTCATCATGTCACCTCAGGTATACTTTAACTTTTGGGTTGGGTCACATGACTACAGTTCCTGCATGCTGGTAAAAAAAAAAAAAAAAAAAAAAAAACTTTGCCTGCCATGATTGTTTAGTGTTACACTTAAGCGAAAAAAAAACCCCGCAAAACTTATGAGCAGGGCCGAGGCAGGATAGGCTCAGGCCTCAGGGCACAGTGTAGGAGGGGGCGCACAATTCACTCACCTATCATTCCCCTATTGTGTTTGAGGCAGAGAGAAATAAGAAAATGTGATACCTGGCGGTAACTGCAAGCCAGGTAACTTGAGATTAAGGGGTTAGGGGTCCTGAGGCGCCTCTTAAGGCCCATACACACGTCGGATTTGCGCGAACGACGGGTCGTTTGAACGTTCAGTCGTTCGCACGTTTCCGCATGAAATCCGGCGTGTGTACAGACTATCGTTCGGGAGATAAGACTGGTTACCAGCGATCCGCCCGGCGGATCGTTGGTGACCAGTCTTATCTCCCGAACGATAGTCTGTACACACGCCGGATTTCATGCGGAAACGTGCGAACGACGGAACGTTCAAACGACCCGTCGTTCGCGCAAATCCGACGTGTGTATGGGCCTTTAGTCTAATAGCAATCAGAGTGTGACGGCTGGGGTGGGAGGAATGGAGGGAGGGGCGCACTTCGGTGTCACAGCCTTGGGTGCTGGAGGACCTTGTCCCACCTCTGCTTATGAGATAATGAATTGTATGTGTAGTACAGCTAAGAAATAGAACATTAGTAGCAGATATGAGTCTCCTATTTTCAGTTATATAGCTGTTTTTCTATAACATTGCATCATTATCTAATATTTGCAGTTTACAAATTACACTCTGTATTCAGTGGCATAGCTAAGAAGCCGTGGGCCCCAGTGCAAGTTTAGCATTGGGGCATGCTATAGATAACAATTGATACAAAACACCAAAACCAATCAAGGATAACCACAGTGTCAGGTGCAAGAGCTAATACTATGTTTGCGGGGTGGGCCCTTCTAGCCCAAGGGCCGCAATGCGGTCACTACCTCTGCACCCCCTATTGCTACGCCACTGTCTGTATTTTAAATGATGAAACAGAGCAGAGCTTATGGCCCTTTGAACTTCCTAGCAGAAAAACCTTAAAGGACCTCTGTCGCGAAAATCTTAAAATGTAAAATATATGTAAACATATACAATTGAGAAGTACGTTTCTTCCAGAGTAAAATGAGCCATAAATTACTTTTCTCCTTTGTTGCTGTCACTTACAGTAGGTAGTAGAAATCTGACAGGTTTTGGACTAGTCCATCTCCTCATGGGGGGGTTCACAGGGAGTTTTTTATTTTCAAAATGCACTTAGTGAATGGCAGTTGCTCTTTCCAACTGGCAAAAAATTGTATGGTGAGCAGGGAGGCTGGCCAGTCTTTGTATAAATCCTTTTCAGGGAGCGTCTTTATAAAGGTCATGCTGAGAATCCCCTATGGAGAGATGGACTAGCCCAGAACCTGTCAGTAATGTCAGATTTCTACTACTTACTGTAAATGCCAGCAACATAGGAGAGAAGTAATTTATGGCTCATTATACTCAGGAAGAAATTTACTTATTTGTATGCGTTTTAAATGTTAAGATTTTCGCAACAGTTCCTCTTTAAATAAACAAGAAACCGTGAGAGACAGGTTAGTCAAAGAGCTATTTTCTGAAGCACTTATCTCAAATTAGTCAGAGAGCTCTGAAAAGCTTACTCAAGCCTGAGGGCCCGTTTCCACTACAGCGAATCTGCATGCGTTTCCTGCATGCAGATTCGCATAGCCAATACAAGTGGATGGGACTGTTTCCACTTGTCAGAATTTGAGCGTTTTTCTGTGCAGAAAAAATCTGCACGGCAGAGCCCTCAGAATTTGCATACCGCACACCGCTATGCGAATCGCTTACAATGTATTTGGAAAAACGCATGCGGTTTTGGCATACGATTTTTACCGCGATTTCGCATGAAAACCATGTAAAAATCACATATACACTAAACTATGCGAAATCGCAATTAAAATCGCATGCGATTTCATCAGCGGGCATTCCGCAGCGATTCCGCACCACACAAGTGGAAACGGGCCCTGAAGGTGGCTGGAGGAAGCCCCAGGTATGTATAAAATTTTCCCTTACTTATCTCAGGTTTACTGGAAAGAAAACATCAGGGGATTTAAAGAACATGATCTCTTACCTGGGACTTCCTCTAACCCCTGGAAGGCTATGTGTTCCTCGACCACAGCTCTGCTCCAAGCTGGTCTCCCGGGGTCACCTCTGTAGCAGCCAGGTCGGCATCTACAGCGCATGTGCAAGTGCCGGGAGTGTTCTGCACCCTTCTCCCATCGAGCAGCAGCAGCACACTCGCACATCTGCAGTAGCCGCCGACCTCGCTGGCTGCTACGGAAGGGTGACCGGCTTGGAGTGGAGCTGTGGTGAGGGACACATAGCCCTTTAGGGGTTAGAGAAGCCTCAGGTTAGTAGATCTCATGTTCTTTAAATCACCTGGTGTTTCCATTAAACACATTTGAGTAGAGAAATACACACACACACACGGAGTGCAGAATTATTAGGCAAATGAGTATTTTGACCACATCATCCTCTTTATGCATGTTGTCTTACTCCAAGCTGTATAGGCTCGAAAGCCTACTACCAATTAAGCATATTAGGTGATGTGCATCTCTGTAATGAGAAGGGGTGTGGGCTAATGACATCAACACCCTATATCAGGTGTGCATAATTATTAGGCAACTTCCTTTCCTTTGGCAAAATGGGTAAAAAGAAGGACTTGACAGGCTCAGAAAAGTAAAAAATAGTGAGATATCTTGCAGAGGGATGCAGCACTCTTAAAATTGCAAAGCTTCTGGTGCGTGATCATCGAACAATCAAGCGTTTCATTCAAAATAGTCAACAGGGTCGCAAGAAGCGCGTGGAAAAACCAAGGTGCAAAATAACTGCCCATGAACTGAGAAAAGTCAAGCGTGCAGCTGCCAAGATGCCACTTGCCACCAGTTTGGCCATATTTCAGAGCTGCAACATCAATGGAGTGCCCAAAAGCACAAGGTGTGCAATACTCAGATACATGGCCAAGGTAAGAAAGGCTGAAAGACGACCACCACTGAACAAGACACAAAAGCTGAAACGTCAAGACTGGGCCAAGAAATATCTCAAGACTGATTTTTCTAAGGTTTTATGGACTGATGAAATGAGAGTGAGTCTTGATGGGCCAGATGGATGGGCCCGTGGCTGGATTGGTAAAGGGCAGAGAGCTCCAGTCCGACTCAGACGCCAGCAAGGTGGAGGTGGAGTACTGGTTTGGGCTGGTATCATCAAAGATGAGCTTGTGGGGCCTTTTCGGGTGGAGGATGGAGTCAAGCTCAACTCCCAGTCCTACTGCCGGTTTCTGGAAGACACCTTCTTCAAGCAGTGGTACAGGAAGAAGTCTGCATCCTTCAAGAAAAACATGATTTTCATGCAGGACAATGTTCCATCACACGCGTCCAAGTACTCCACAGCGTGGCTGGCAAGAAAGGGTATAAAAGAAGAAAAACTAATGACATGGCCTCCTTGTTCACCTGATCTGAACCCCATTGAGAACCTGTGGTCCATCATAAAATGTGAGATTTACAAGGAGGGAAAACAGTACACCTCTCTGAACAGTGTCTGGGAGGCTGTGGTTGCTGCTGTACGCAATGTTGATGGTGAACAGATCAAAACACTGACAGAATCCATGGTTGGCAGGCTTTTGAGTGTCCTACAGAATCAGAATCAAGTTTATTCGCCAAGTACGGCAGTTGTCGTACCCGGAATTGGTTGTGGTACACATGGCATCTTTACATGGCAGACAGAACAAGAACAACAGGAATTACAATGAGACAAATATATAAACATGCAGATACTGGTGAACATTCATGGGAGCTCTGGCAGATACTAGGGAACACTCATGGGAGCACTAGCAGCTAGAGTGTGGGCCAGTACTGCCCAGAGTGGAGAGAGTTCAGAGATCGGGGTGCTGGCTAGGAGATAGAGTTCAGGTGGAGAACCGCTTGAGGGAAGAATGTGTTCCTGCGCCTGGTGGTTCTGGCGTAGATGGTCCTGTAACATCGGCCCGTTGGCATGAGCTCGAAGTGGTGATTCCCCGGGTGGGAGGGGTCACCAGAGATCTTGGAAGCCCTCGACCCAAGTCTCGCCATGTGGAGGAGGTCTAGTGGAGGCAAGGGTGATCCTATGATTTTCTCCGCAGTGTCGATTACCCTTTGAAGTTTGTGCTTGTCCTTGGCGGATGCTCCAGTGTACCATACTATGACAGAGGAACAGAGTATGGATTCCGTGGTAGCGGTATAGAAGCTGGTCAACAGTTTGCGCGGCATGCCGAATCTCTTTAGTTGACACAAGAAGAATAGCCTCTGCTGGGCCTTCTTCTGTATGTAGTAGATAAGGTCGCTCAACCTCTGTTACCCAAAGCAAGGTGCTGGAAGCCAATGCGGCAAATCAGGATACAGGAGGAATAGAATCCGCACACCCGCAGGTAGAATCCAAGGGTTTTTATTTAATCCAATTCACAAAGGCAGTAAAATGGCTGACATGTTTCGGATCATATCCTTACTCATAGCCTGAACATACTGACAACAATCTGTAGTCTATGTGGTCACATGTACTATCTGCAGCCTTCAATATGTGGGCTGCACTACGCGTTGCTTGAGACAAAGGATCTCTGAGCATTTTAATGCGGCCTCCTGGAAGACAGATAACATTAGCAATGTTGCGAGACATTACAGGGAGAAACATGGTTGCAATATGGAGGGCTTCTCATTTCAGGGGATTGAGAGGGTTACTGCCCCCTTTAGACGATGTGATCTTTATAAGAAATTACGTACACGGGAGGCATTTTGGATCCTGCAGATGGGTACTAGGGAACCAAACGGTCTCAATGCTAGGTGGGATATTAATTTTATATACTGATATCGTTTTAACTTCTGATTCTTGTACATTTGCACTTTTGTATTTTTCTACTTTTGTATTTTTGTACTTTGTCTTTTTATTACCGTTTTCTGTGTATATAGGATTTTTGTGATGGTGGTTTCTCCATATATATATATATATACACCCTTGCAGGTTTCAGTCCTGCGTCTTTAAGTTCTCCTGGTCCCATGTGTGTATACACCTAGGGGCAGAGCCGTGGTAGTATATATGGACCACCTAGTTGTCAGTATGTTCAGGCTATGAGTAAGGATATGATCCGAAACATGTCAGCCATTTTACTGCCTTTGTGAATTGGATTAAATAAAAACCCTTGTATTCTACCTGCGGGTGTGCGGATTCTATTCCTCCTGTAGCCTTTTTCTGTATCTTGGAGGTGTTTTGCTCCCACCTAAGGTTCTTGGTTATGGTTGTGCCAAGGAATCGTACATCGGACACGCTGGAGACCGCAGTATCATCAATGAGGACAGGGGAGAGCACAGGGGGGGTGCTTCCTGAAGTCTATAGTGAGCTCCACAGTTTTTGTTGCATTGAGAACGAGCTTGTTCTCCTTGCACCAACTGCTAATCCTCTCGATCTCGCTGCGGCAGGTGTGCTCCCCTTTGTTGTCAATAAGGCCTATGATTGTTGTGTCGTCTGCGAATTTAATGACCTTAACAGAGTCCGGAGATGTGGTGCAGTTCTTCGTATACAGAGAAGAGTAGAGGAGACAGTATTGCACCCTTGCGGAGCGCCTACGTTGGTGGTTCTTTCGTGGGAGAAGCAGTTGCCAAGCTTAACTCGCTGTGTTCTGTTGGAGAGGAAGTCCCTGACCCATGCACTCAGAATGGGATCTACTCCTAGCTGCCTGAGGTTGTCGCGCAGGATGACCGGGCAGATGGTATTGAAAGCGGAGCTGAAATCCAGGAACAGGATCCTGGCGTAAGAGTCCGGTTGGTCGAGGTGCTCTGTGATGTAAGCCCAATTGACATTTATGGCATCCTCCACAGATCTGTTTGCCCTATACGCGAATTGGTGTGGGTCAAGGAGGGTGTCAGTGGAGTGCTTCAGGAGGGTGAGAACGACGCGTTCGAGGACCTTCGCAATGACAGGAGTAAGGGCTACAGGCCTGAAGTTGTTGAGATCTGTATTCCCTGGCTTTTTGGGAACTGGGATAATCAGAGACCTTTTGAGGCAGGATGGTACCTTTCCTTCTGCTAGGGACCTGTTGAAGATGGGTGTCAGGGCAGGGGCTAGTTGGTCTGCACAGGATCTCAGACAGGCCAATGACACCCCGTCTGGACCAGAGGCCTTCCTGGGATTAATCCTTCGAAGCAGACTCAGTACGTCCGCTTCCTGAATGACGACTGGCGCAGGGGGATCATGACCCAGCGGTAGGATTGGGACGGAAGAAGCCTCCTTTGGTATAGGTGTGGGGGAGCTGTGCTGCGCGGGTTGGTGCTCGAATCTGCAGTAAAACTCATTGAGCTCCGCCGCCAGTTGAGCGCTGGCGGTCGCGTGATGTGCAGGTGCTTTAAAGTTCGTCACTGCCCTGAAGCCTTTCCACACCTCCCGTGGGTTGTTGGACTGGAGACTAAGACCCAGTTTGTCGGAGTAGGCCCTTTTTGAAGCCCTTAGCTCTCGGTTTAGGGAGTTCCTAGCTGCCCTGAACTCTTCTGGGGTGCCGGACTTGTGCGCCTCCTCCTTGAGTTTCCGCAGGCGGCGTAGTTTGCTGTTGAACCAAGGCTGTTGTTTGGGAAGACCCTGAAGGATTTGGTTGGGATGCACGATTCCTCGCAGAAGCTGATATAGGAGGTGACATTATCTGGTCACTCCTCCAGGGTTGGTGCCTCCAGGGCCGACCAGTCAGTACAGTCGAAACATGCCTGTAGCTCAAGCTTTGCCTCCTCCGACCATTTTCTGACAGTCCTGGTGGTAGGCTTCGAGGAACCTTCTGTAGGAAGGGATCAGGTGGATAAGGTTGTGGTCAGAGTTCCCTAGGGCAGCGCCCTGAGCAGCTTTGTAAGCGTTCTTTAGGACAGTGTAGCAATGGTCCTTGCAAAGAAAGGTGGCTATATTGGTAACGGATTTGTTTTTGTTTTGTTTTTGAATGTCAGAAATGTATATTTGTGAATGTTGAGATGTTATATTGGGTTCACTGGTAAAAATAATTGAAATGGTTATATATTTGTTTTTTGTTAAGATGCCTAATAATTATGCACAGTAATAGTCACCTGCACACACAGATATCCCCCTAAAATAGCTAAAACTAAAAACTACTTTCAAAAATATTCAGCTTTGATATTAAGTTTTTGGGGTTCATTGAGACCATGGTTGTTCAATAATAAAATTATTCCTCAAATACAATTTGCCTAATAATTCTGCACTCCCTGTATCTATATTTACAGAGCTATACATCAGACCTGAAAGAGGGACAAATGAGGAAGAAAGAGGGACAGTTGGGAGCTAGGCTTATTACCGCTGGTTAATGGCTTAGAGGGAACACACCACGTAAATAGCAGGGATCAGCGACCTCTATTTGCATAGTGCAGAGATGATCTCATGTGACTAGTAAAATACAGTGTAATGACAGCTTGTGTTGTGCCGCTCCATTGCTAGTGCGCATGCGCCTTTAGAACATGCGTGCTGCGTCATCCCCCATTGACTATATTTACACATTGCAGCATATGTTTTTGTGCTGCTCCCCAGCCCTCGCCAGCGACTAGGCTCTGCCCTTGACAGTGACATCACTAGGCTCACTAGGCTCTGCCCCTCACCGCCAGCATATACAAAAATACATTATTTTTAAAAAAAAAAAATTTACATTGCAAAAATTTGAACAAAACACTCGCCACTGCTAGGCTCTGCCCCCCGCTTCTGCTCTCATTCACTGGGCTTTTTCAGCAAAAAGTGTTGGAAAAGAATTGCATGGTTATTAACTAGCAGGTGTGGAGGATATCAGGGACAGCAGTGGGCAGATGTCCTGATGACATTGGCGGGGGAGAGGGGCGGAGGCAGGCAGAGATTGATATAATTCAGCTTCCAGCGATTGCTGGAGGCCGAATTATTGTGTTTTTTTAAGCAACTTCGGCTCCGTCTTCTGACGCGCTGATGTTACTCACTGAGAGGCACTATAGATGTGATTCCTATGAAAGTCTATAGTGGCGCTGGCTGCGCCCAAATCTAGCAGCGCTGAAAAGTACTGCTCCGGTCCCTAGTCTCTATTGTAGTCATTCAGACCCACAGTGGGCAACACCTGAAAATCTGACGGGGCACCAGTAGCCTGGTGCTGGATCCCTGAACACAATTCACTAAGTATTGCTGCATGTGGTAAAGCAGAAAACAGCGGATTTTAACAAACATTTTGTGAAATGTTAATTCACTAAAGCTGCGTACCCAACTGGCGATTTTCCCGACGACCGGGGATTTTCAAATGACATCGCAAGGTGTGTACAGGAGCACGTGTGCAAACATGCCTAGCGTTGCGCCGGTGACAACGGACCGACATGGCGGATTGGATCTCTGAGATCCCTTACGACACCATGCAAAGTGCTGCGATCGCAAGAAGTCTTGCTCGCACCGCCATGTACGTCGCGTGACCTCACACTTTAACCCGCTGACAGGAAGAGGCGTCACTGAAGGGGGCGTCGCGGGAGCAGTCGGGCGGTGAGTACGAAGCTTTAGCTCGTTACTGAATGGAAAACTGCCGACCATTACCAGCAAGTCTGTGCAAGGACTTGTGGACAGAGGAGCAACAGATGATGGAAGGCAGATAAGAAACCACCCAATTACACTTAGGCCTCTTTTCCACGAACTGTTTCTAGGCAGTGAAATGCCTCTCAAACTCTCACTGCTGCCTGGTAACTGCTCACTGCTGCCTGGCAACTGCTTGCTGAGCACACAGCTCAACAGTTCCTGGAAAAGAGGCCTTAATTGACCACAAACAAACCCTGAGTCTTTCCCCACTGTACTTCAAAGAGAAAACAGTCACACTTGAAGAATTTCACACCTAGCCTGGAAAATGGCAGTGTACAGATAGCAGGGGGGTGAATGTCTCAAACATGATAGCCCTTTCAGCTATTTGAAAGCCCAATCTACTCGATACGATTCTTTATACGATTCTATTTACGATCCGATTAAATCCAACATGTCCGATAGGGATTTGATTCAATTCGATTTGCCATTGCAAAACAATGGCAAATCGAATTGAATCCCGATCGGACATGTCGGATTTAATCGGATCGTAATCAAATCATACAAAGAATCGTATCGTGTTGATGGGGCTGAAGCCAGGAGCTACTTAGATCCCTTTAAACCTGCAGAGCTAATACATTTCAGCATCTGCTAGATAATTATCCTGCAGATTTGTAAATAGGGATTGTCAATAAGATGCAAATAATTCTGAGTCGATGAAGAATTATGCAAATTTATGTAGCTTGAAAATAGACCAATTGAATTCTAGCCCAGCAGGATCCAATTGATCTATTTTCAAGCTGCACAAATTTGCATGAAAAATGTACACAATCCTGCATCAGCTCCGAATAATTTGCATCTCAGTGATCATCCCTGTTGATTAAATATTAGCAACTCCTGAATACCTCTTGCAAAGTTTAGGGCACTAGTCTACTGTAGGGTACCCAGCAAGAAACCTTATGGGAAATTCTGCTAAAGTGATTGCGTAGACAGCACCCTCTCAAACGGCTAGGTTTCCAATAGATTGTAGTAAACTATGCCTCAACTGTTCAGCCAATCACAACGCTTTGTGCTGTGAGGGCTCGTTCACACTAGCGGTGCATGGGCCATTTTTGAGGCGATGCCGCCTCAATGGAAGGTATAGGAAAAATGCAAAACGCTCACAAAATCGCTTTGTGCAGTGATTGCGTGAGCGTTAAGAATAAATATACTGTATTTATTATTTTCCGGATCAAAGAGTTCACTTCCTGACTAACGTCAGGAAGTGAAAAAACGCAATTGCTACGCAAAAGCGCTTAATATAAACGTCCAATGCACAGAAATTTAAAAAAGGGTTCAAAAACCGTACAATGTGAACGGACGCGCAATGGGAACAAGGCCTTAGGGCCTATTCACACTTGAAAGCGCAAAACATTTTGCATGTGATTTTTCAGCAGGAAAAAAAAAAAATCTCTGAACACTGCAACGATTTTTCAGCAATCGCGTTTAGCGCTTCTATAGCACTGAAACGCGATCGCCCGAAAATCGCCTGAAAAAGGTGCAGGCGACGCCTTTGCGTTTCGCGATTTGCGGCGATTAGCGCAAATCACCCAAGTAAGAACGGGCCCATAGGGTTTTATTACACTAGCGCTTTTAAAAAGCGCTAGCGTTTGAGCGTTTTGCCGAAATCACGGCAAAACGATCTAGTGTGAATAGGCCCTCAGAGGGTGCTGTGATTGGAGAACTGTTCCCTATGAGGTTTCCTGCTGGGTCTCCTAAACTAGAGTAGCGCCGAGTTACATTCCAGCCTTTTGAACCGGAAATTTGGTTGGGGCAAAATTTCTGATCACTGTCACTAGATCACCTTTAAATCTTTCTGATCTGTTTTAAAGAGCCCCCGAGGGGGAAGCCTCTGGATCCTAATGAGGCTTATCCTGTCTCCCTCCGCCAATCCAATCTAGCGCTAGCAGCCCCGAATGGAGAGCCACAATAATATTTACATTGACTGCCTTGCGCAGGAGCACTAGTGGCTCTCCGATTGGGCTCTGGTGGAAATAGGCGAGCCTGATCGGGTCCACTCTATTGCACAGACGGCTCGCGCCTGCACAGTGGAGCGGACCTGATCAGGCTTGCCCATTTCTGCAGGATAGTGATGTAGGCGAGCTGTTCTCTGTGAATAGCTATGGGCAGCCTGACCCTGTACTATTTCTGGGTCGCAGTGTCCCGCAGTAGTACCCATGCCTTTGTCTGCACGCGTCCATTACTATGCATGCCCTGGCCCGGCGGTGCGCATCCTTGACTGTGTGGCTGTGGCCGGGCATGCTTTGCACAAGTGCGTGACGTCACGGGCCACAGGCGAGCAATCAAGGACTCGCACCGCTGTGCCAGGGCATGCATAGTAATGGGTGTGAGCAGACAAGGACACGCGTACTACTGCAGGACATTGCGACCCGGAAGTAGTACAGGGGCAGGCTGCCCATAGCTATTCGCTGGCGAGCTGTTCGCCAGCGTCACTCCTGCAGGGGAGTAAGTGGAGAGCTGCTAGTGCGCAAGGCTCCCAACAAGCAGCAACCAGCGGATCTTCAGGAGTCCAAGCGCTGGATCCTATCTGCTGATGTGGAAGCCTCTTTAGGATCCAGAGGCTTTCACCTTTGCGATAAATACCAGGGCTGTGGAGTCGGAGTCGTGGAGTCGGAGCAATTTTGGGTGCCTGGAGTCGGAGTCGGGAAAAAAATGCACCGACTCCGACTCCTAATGAATTTGTAACTAATTAAAATAGAAAATATGATAAAATGTTATATTTCTCAGATAATAGTCATTAAAAATAATGTATATATACAGTATATATACAGTAATAGCTGTGCTTAGTCCACAAAAATGAAATAAACTAATCAAAATTAGTTACTTGCGCTGCTTCAATAAAGCAGTCCCCGTATTTTTAAAGTTAAAAATATAGTATATATAGTATATTTTTAAATATAAAAATCTGATTGTGACTGTACAGTATATATGATGTGTACACAGGAATCTCATATATATGTTACGGACAGAACCCGAAGTTTGGCCACTTCTAGTTCTGGCCGGCCACTTCGGGTTCTGGCCGGCCAATGCGCGAAGTGGCCGCTGCGCTGCGGCCAATGTTAGAAATGGAATGATTCCTCTGAGGTTAATGTATCTTCTGGCCGCAGCGCAGCGGCCAAACGTATAACAACTTAGTGAATTTATTGCAATTCAGCCGGCGGCAATGTAACAATTCAAGCCGCCGGCTTTTTTTTTTTCTGCCTCTCTCTCTCTCCTCTTATGGGCAGTCGGCGGGGACATGTGTGTCCCCGGGAGTCGTTCGTCGCAGCAGGGGCAGCAGAGCGGGGAGGCTGCAGACATTGCTTCTGCCAGCACCCGCTCTGCAAGAACAGCAGGATCCCCCTGCCGCGACGAACGACTCCGGGGGGACACGCGTGTCCCCGCCGGCGGCCCATAGGAGAGCGAGAGAGGCGGGGGGGGGGGGGGAGGAGAGAGAGGCAGAAAAAAAAAAAGCCGGCGGCTTGAATTGTTACATTGCCGCCGGCTGAATTGCAATAAATTCACTAAGTTGTTATACGTTTGGCCGCTGCGCTGCGGCCAGAAGATACATTAACCTCAGAGGAATCATTCCATTTCTAACATTGGCCGCAGCGCAGCGGCCACTTCGCGCATTGGCCGGCCAGAACCCGAAGTGGCCGGCCAGAACTAGAAGTGGCCAAACTTCGGGTTCTGGCCGTAACATATATATGAAATAACATCTATGCTGCAAGTATAAAGCCTGATGTGTAGCTGTGTCACTAATAGAGATAGTCAATGAGATGGAAATAATTCTGCATTGATGCTGATTTATGCAAATGTAGGCACTCTCTTTGCTCATGAAATCAAATAATTTCATATGTTGTTAAAATTTGGTTTGGTGACTATGAATTAAAAAAAGGTACCTGAGGCGAATTAAAAGAAAAGCTTTATACATACCTGGGGCTTCCTCCAGCCCCCTTCAGGCCATTCAGTCCCTCGCTGTCCTCCTCTGCCACCTGGATCTTCTGCTATGTGTCCAGGTAATTCAGCCAGTCAGCGCTGTCCGGCCGCATGCCGCTTCCACAGCCAGGAGCGTTCTGCACCTGCACAATAGTGCTGCGCAGGTGTAGTATGCTCCCGGCGGCGGAGTGCGCGCATGCGTACAACACCAGACTGGCTCAAGTACCTGGACTAATAGCAGAAGATCCAGGTGGCGGAGGAGGACAGCGAGGGACTGATTAGCCTGAAGGGGGATGGAGGATGTCTCAGGTTTCCTTTGTTACACAGTAGTACTATACTCTACATATGCACTCCCCACAGAGCTGCAGGGAATCCACTGAGTATGTTGTGCACATAGACAACACCTCTGTGTTCAATCACCCATACACCTTGTTCAGATTGTGCATGAAGAATGTGTAATAGAGGAAGAATCTCCTCATTCCCCTGCAGAGTACCTGCACATCATTCTTACATGTACCCACAGTTATTTAGTTTTAGTTTTACATTGCCTAGGGCCTGATAGATGTTCTTTGTTCCGGTCTGTACCTTTTACAAGTACTCTTACCAAGGACTAGTTTTAGTCTAAGGCTAGTTACACACCGGGACGTTGCGTTATAGTGGACGTTATGGTCGCATAAAGTCCCCTAACGCAACGCCTGCCGGTGTTGGTAGAGGACGTTGAGTGAGCCGCGTTAAGCGGCTCTTTCCGCATTAGGGCAGTGAGAGTGGCGCTGATTGGCCAGCGGGACCACATAATGCGGAGTGAAACACTCCGCATCACGTGGTACTGCCAGCCAATCAGCGGCCACCAGTGCAGTGCATATTGAGTAGCCATGTGCGCGGCAACGTAGCGGCCTCTCCCCGCCTCCTCTCCACCCCAACACTGAGCATGTGCAAACAGTCTAACGCGGCTTAAGCTGCTGGAACGCTATAGTATGCTGCACAAACTGAAGAACGTGCAGCGTTACAAATCAGAAAGTGCCACCAAACCATTGACTTTACAGAAAACCTGTAACTAAAAAAAGTTCCACTGGGGGGTACTCACCTCGGAAGGGGGAAGCCTCCGGATCCTATCAAGGCTTCCCCCGTCCTCCTCTGTCCCACGGCGGTCTGGCTGTGCCCCTCTGAACAGCGGGGATGTAAATATTTACCTTCCTGGCTCCAGCGCAGGATCGGCTCTCCGCTCGGAGATAGCCAATCGCTGTCGGTCCGCTTTACTGCGCAGTTGTAAGTCTCCTCCGCTTGCGTAGTAGAGCGAACCTGACGGAAATCGTCTATTACCGCCTATTTCCATGCTGAGAGCCGCAGGGAAGGTAAATATATCAGGCATATCAAGCCAGGATTGTGGGACGCTTCGGGAGAGCCAGCGCTGGATTGCCTGCAGCTACAGGGGTGGGGGAAGCCTCACTGGGACCCTGAGGTTTCCCCCTCCTGATGTAAGTACACCCCAGGGTTCTTTTTTTTCAGCACAGAGTCTCTTTAATGTATTAGTGTGAGAAAATGCAACTTAACCTAACCCTATTCTCATACAGAACCCGCCTCTGGCGGGCAACTAATAACCCCCCCCCCCCCCCCCCCCGGAGGGAATTAATAACACCTCCTTTGCGGGAAACTAATAACCCTCCACTTGGCAGGCAACTAAGAATACACCCTGGAGGGCAACTAATACCCCCCTTAGCGGGCAACTAGAAACCCCCCACTGGAGTGAACTAATAACCCCCTCCCTTGTTGAGCTACTAATAGCCCCCCTTCCCGAGGGAAATAAACACCGGAGGTTGCAAAATCTTACTGCCGGGATACGGGAAAGATGCGCTGCACATGCACTGTACAGGAATTTACTGTACAGGAAGTTGCAAAATGTTATGAGTTGCAAAATCTTTCCTCACGCTGCATTGGCACTACTATAGTTGGTCTGTCTAATGTACTTTTACAGCAGCAAACATTGTCATAAGCTTTCATAGATATAAACACCGTATAGTCAAGTAACAGCCACAGCGTGAGCAAACAGAGGACCAGTTGTGGTCTTCCCCTCCCCATCAGCGCACTGTGGTGGGCTCCTCATTACTTGCTCCTGAATCTAGGCACTGGGACAGTGATGAGGTGAGGACTGTGGCCACTGCACAGGAAGAAGTTGTCCAATAGTGATGGGATCACAAGTACATTACTAGCCAAATTCATGATTCTAATGAGGCTTAATAGCCTCAGGTGTGCAGCTGGGAGAGAGGGGGTTAATTACCCAGATGTCTGGTGCTTCTAATACGCATAGAAGCGCCGGACATCTGGGTGATTAACCCCCTCTCTCCAGTCCGTACACCTGAGGTTATTAACCACTTGAGGACCGCAGTGTTAAACCCCCCTAAAGACCAAGCCATTTTCTGTAAATTGACCACTGCAGCTTTAAGGGCTCTCTGCAGGGCCGCACAACTCAGCACACAAGTGATTACCCCTTTTTCTCCCCAGTAACAGAGCTCTCTGTTGGTGGGGTCTGATCGCTCCCCCATTTATTTATTTTTTGATTATTTGGTTAATAAATTTCTCAATTTTTTTTACTTTTTTGTCTCCAGCCCTCCCTCCCCCCGCCAGCCAATCAGCGTGATCGGCTGTCATAGGCTTCAGCCTATGACAGCCAATCACTTCCCTGCCTCTGGAGGTGACAGCTGTGTTACACGGCTGTCGCCAGTACAGCAATAAAAGACGGCAGTGTCGCAGTCTAACAATCTCCAAGCGGCAATCGCCGATAGGAGACTGAAGGCGGAGCTCCGCCATCAGACCGGGAATGTGCATCAGCGTGCGCGATCGTCTGCAAACCACACCCCAAGAACCTTACGCCAATCGGCGTTAGGCCGTCCTACACGGCTTATACTGGTACTTTGTTAATCTAACCCAGGGGTCAGGAACCTTTTTGGCTGAAAGAGCCATAAACACCACATATTTTAAAATGCATTTCCGTGAGAGCCATACAATATGTTTCAAACTGGGACAGTAGGGCTCACGTCCCTGTTGCCATGGAGATGTGTATACAGTTGATCCTCTAGGCAACGGAAGTGTCAGACACGTCTTCAGCCTCTCTTGGGTTTCAGCAACATCAGCGATTTCCCAAAGAGCCAGACAGGAGAAATACCGACTAACAGCTTGTACAATTAGCTAGCTGACTTGGGGGTTGATTCACTTTGTAGGACGAGATCCCCACACTTTGGCCCAATAGGCTACCTTTCAAGTGACAGGCAGCCAGTGTTGCCAACTTAGTGACTTTGTCGCTATATTTAGCGACTTTTCAAATCCCTCTAGCGACAATTTTTTTTTTAAAGTGACTAGCGACAAATCTGCCGACTTTTTCTTGTGTTACTGACTCTGATGTGTCTGTACTGACTCTTCTCAACTTGCCATAGCAGCTGCCGCTGCCGGCCCCTCCCCCGTCCCAAAGCACTCACAGACAGGCCCGTCCTCTCACAGGAGTCTCCTCCCCCTCTCTCCCCCCCCCCCCCCAGCTGCAGTTACAGCAGGAGATGCTAACTCCTACGAGCCATATGACAGAATTGTCTCTTACTTTCGGTTTCTGAATTTGCAAATAACTTGCATGTGCAGCGTGCATTATTCAAATTACGTGATGACGTCATCTAGCAACTTCTACGACAGCCAATAGCTACTTTCCTTACTGACGAGTTGGCAACACTGCAGGCAGCCTATTGGGCCAATCAAAGTGCGGGGATCTCGTCCTACAGTCACTGGACCTGACAGGGTACATGGTGGGACAATTGGAGCAGCTGTTAGTTTTTGGGTAACGCGAGTAAGTTAGTAGTGCATGCTACAGCAGTAGAGTGCCTACTTTTAAAATGTTATTTGCGCTGCCACACTAAGCTGTGCTGCTTGAGCAGTGTAGCTTAGTGAATCAACCCCTACTGATTAGTATGAGCCAGATGTAGCCATCAAAAGAGCCACATCTGGCTCCCAAGCCATAGGTTCCCTACCCCTGATCTAACCTATCCTATGCGAACATAATGCATGTGGCAGTGCAGAAAATGAAAGTAGAAATGCTGCCCATTGCAACTGCGTCAGTTACATCAGTCAGTGCAGAGGAAAGCATGAAAGTGGAACTACTTTCAACATCAATTTTTAACAATAGTCGTTTATTTGCACAGAGTGTAAAAGCAACACACTAATCATCAGAAACAATATCTGCTGCAGCTGAAGCAGAAATGACAGGCCAGGCCATGCAGATATGACAGGTGCTCTTATGTGTGAGCGGAATGTGCAGGTAGCTGGAGGTGGCAGAGGTACAGAAATCAATTTAGCCACATCTAGGTAAATAACAAGTATATGTGAGGTAAACCTCCCGCGTGTCCCCCACATCACCTCCCGCAGTCATGCCAACGTCTCCGGCACCGTCACCTGATTGTCTCCCGCTCTGCAGGAAGCGTGCCATTTGGGTTGCGTGGTAAGCATCACGTGCGGACACACTAGCGGCGGTACAACCAGCAGAAGCGGACATATCTCCGGACTCTCCCCGACATACATCCCTGTGTAACAAGAGCCGCCTACTTACTACAAGCATCTCACAGAGGACCGATGGATCAGCAGTGCGCAACTGCGCATGTCAGACAACTTCCTGTACGGAGCGCCACCGTGTGGCCGTCAGTAAGGTGACCATTAGTCTATAGGAAACCTGTCTAGCGAGGCAGCAGCATACAGATCACTCCTCCCCCTTGTTCTCCTTCTCCCAGCGAGCAGATAATCAGGGCACATACACTGTCACATCCAGCTGGGGGAGACGGAGAGGTGATAAACCCCCGAGCACCGCACTGGAAGCAGCAGAGGAGACGGCAGCGAGAGAGAGACAGGCTGTAACATGCAGCTTGTGTCTCCTGCTCGCCTCTGTATGATCCTATGTGCACTCCTCTCCCTCCTCCTACTACAGCCACAATAAGCACCAGCAGCCATAACTATACATGGCCAATGTGATCAACTGTGCAGCCCCCTTTTTTATATAGATATATATGTCTAGCCATGCACTTCCTATCTACCTCTGCTATGAATATTTACTCCTCGGTAGCTAAACAGTAATGATGATCTAGTTGTAGAAATGACAATAGACGCTCTATCTAGTATTACTATCCAGTAATATATGTTATATGAACATTAAGCCATGTTATATATGGTATATACTGTATTATATAAAGTACTTTGGCCAGACGTGCTCGTGTCACAGGCTCGAGCATCCACAACATGACATCACTTGTCACAACAGCTGCTGCTCCGCGGAAACACGAGCAATGGACGGGCTAGGGAGTCTCCGCTGCACGAGAGTCACAGGTCTCTGCTGTACACAAGCTGACACCAGATGGGGAGCTCGCTACCCACTAGAGGCATCAACACGGAGCAGCCAGGAACCAGAAGACCATACACCAGCCCAGAGGAGAGCATTAGTAGTGTGCGGAGCTCCCCCTTGTGGCCGTTATAAAGCAATCTCACTGTGAAAGTGTCCCTATTGAAATTTTTTGAAGATGAAAATAAAAAGCGTTAGAAGCCAATTCGATCAGAGGAAGAGAGTGTATTCAGAGACGGATTTCTGCATGTGAGAATTACTGTATGTAAGGCTGCTGAACAGTAAGGAATATAGGGCAGCTGTAAGAGCGGCGGCTGCTTACAGAGCTGCAGGTGATCAGGGGCGCTGCTGCTGCAAATGACATTCTACTTAGGTAAATAAATGTGTCCTGCATACAATGAGGGGTTTAATCAGAAAAAATGTGACTGTTGGGTAACACAGTAACTGCGGGGTAGAGACGAGGGAATGTTTGAGGGCTCGTTTCCACTTGTCTGGCGTGATTCCGGATTGCGGAAAACGTGTGAACGAATGCGCATGCAGTTGCGGATTAGTTTGCGTTTCCATGCGTTTTTTCACGTGAAAACGCATGCAGTTTGCGGTATGCAATTTTAACTATGTCAATGCCAGTAAGCATTGACATAGGTTTTTGAATGAAAACGTATGGAAAATTGCAAGAGTAAAACACTTGCGATTTTACAATAAGTTACATTAGCGGTGAAACGCGTGCGGGCGTGCGGCGAGGGAATTCTGATGGTTCTGCTGTGCAGATTTTTTCTGCACAACAAACTGCACAGATTTTTTGGCTAGTGGAAACAAGCCCATTTAGTTGCATTATTTATGCGAATCTGCATGCAGAAAACGCATGCAGATTCGCTGTAGTGGAAACGGGCCCTGAAAGAAATACTACTAAATTGAATTTAGACTTAATCTCTATAGAAACGCTGAAATAGAATTAAGTCAGGTACGTTGCTAGGCGGTTTTATCTGGGACACCGCCCACGAACCTGTTGCCATGGTGCCCCGGATATTGTCGGGTTCCCCATGAGCGTCCCTCCCCCCGTAGTGTGCAGACTCCCCGCTCCTGCCATGATAAGACCTCAGATCGTGGCGACTAGGGAAGCGTAACTTTTTGAGATGAGAAAGATGGTCACTTAAGCCACACCACTGATCACGCCCCCGTCACAGTGCTTGTCACGAATACCATAAAAATTTCATAGGAAAAATATGTTGTTTTATAATTCAAACCACACTGGTCCTTTCTATTATAGTGCATTTTACTTCATATTAATATTTTAAAATTAGTAATGTATCAATTTAAAGGATGGGAATAATGTTTAGAGTCAATCAAGCACACTTTTTAGTAGATAAATATATTTACATAGAAAGAGGGACAACGTCCTGAAAGAGGGACAAATGAGGAGGACAGAGGGACGAGGCTCCCAAAGAGGGACTATCCCTCCAAAAGAGGGACAGTTGGGAGCTATGGGAACGGCAGAGCAGGACGCACTTCAAATGCGGAAGTGAGGTCACTAGTCACTTCCTGTATGTGTGTCCAGCTCTGCCTTCTCCAGTCGCCGTGATCTGAGGTCTGTAGCGCTGCAGCCAGCCCTCCAAAGCCCTAGACCAGCAAAGCCCCAGGGCCCAACAAAGCAAAGCCCCCAGCCTAGCAAAGCCCCCTTCAAAGCAAAGACCCTGGGCCCTAGATCAGCAAAGCAAAGCCCCTAACCCAGAAATGCCCCCAGTCCAGCCTAGCAAAGCCCCCAGGCCCAGCAAAGCCAAGACCCCAGGGCCCAGCCTAGCAAAGCCCCCGGACCCCAGACCAGCAAAGCCCCCAGCCCAGAAAAGCACCCAGTCCAGTCTAGCAAAGCCCCCAGCAAAGCAGAGCCCTGGGGCCCCAGCAAAGCCCCAGACCAGCAAAGCCCCTTTGCCAAAGCAAAGCCCCCAGACCAGCAAAGCCCCTAGGCCCAAGCAAAGCAAAGCCCAAAGCAAAGCTCCCGGGCCCCAGCTCAGAAAAGTGTACATCCAAGCAAAGCCCCAGCTCAGCAAAGTCATCCAAAAATGCCCCCAGCCCAGTGAAGCCCTCACCCCAGCAAAGCCCCAAACAAATTGCCCAGCCCAGCAAAGACAGGCCGGCTCAGCATCACCGCCAGCCAGGCCAGCAATGCCAGCCCATCATCACCACCAGCAAGCCCAGCATAACCGCCAGCCGAGTACAGCACACAGGCCAGCCAGCTGAAGACAAAACAGAAGACAGGTGAGGGGATTATTTTTGTGAAATAGTGCCTATTTAATAATCTGTTACACTACTGCTATGTACATTTGGCCCCACCTTTGACCACGCCCACTTTCCTGTGACATGACCAAGCCTATTTTTTGCCGCTTGTAGTGGCCCGGGGTGCCTGGATCTCCCAGGAACCTAGCAACATCCCTGAATTAACCACTTCAGGACCACAGGCTCTTCCCCCTCCCCCCAGTGACCAGGCGATTTTTTACAATTAAGTCCTCTGCAGCTTCAGAGCCATATGATGCAGCACAGATATGAACCCCCCCTTTTCTGCCCACAAACAGAGCTTTCTGTTGGTGGCCTCTGATTCCTGCTGCCGGAGTTTTTTTTATTCATTTATATGTTATTTAATTTTGAATAAAAATGTGTATTTTTTATTTATTGTTCCCTCCCCCGACAGCCAATCACAGCGATCAGCTCTCATAAGCATCAGCCTATGAGAGCTGATCATTCCCTGAGCCTCCCCAGGGGGCAGCCGAGTGACACGGCTGTCCCCAGTACAGCGCTGCTGTAGATCGCAGTGCTGTACAATGTAACAATGTAAATAGATGGCTGTTTCACCATCTAACAGTCTTGATAGCAGCGATCGCCCCTGGCAGACTGTTGACGGAGCGGAGCTTTCTGTTGGTGGGCTCTGATCGCTGCTGCTGGTTTTGTTTATTATTAATTCATATGTTATTTGATTTTGAATAAAAATGTGTATTTTTTATTTCATTTTCCCTCCCCCCAACAGCATATCACAGCGATCAGCTTTCATAGGCATCAGCTTATGAGAGCCGATCGCTCTCTGAGTCTCCCCAAGGGACAGCCGAGTGACACGGCAGTCCCCAGTACAGCGCTGCTGTAGATCGCAGCACTGTACAATGTAAATAGACTGCGGTTTAGCCGTCTGATAGTCGCTGGCAGACTCCGCTCCATCATTCAAGTGGGGATGTGCACACGATCTCCTGAAATTCACTCCCCCAGGACTTGACGCCAATTGGCATTACGCAATAGATTTTGGGTTCTTATCAAAGCAAAATTGATATGAAACAATTTGCAAATCTACACACGATGCAATTTCTTATTAGATATATTTAATAGACCTGTCTAACTGATGGAAAATTGTACCGTGTAGATGAGGGTTAAAGAAAACCTGTAACGAAAAAACACTCCCCTGGGGGGTACTCACCTCGGGTGGGGGAAGCCTCCAGATCCTATCAAGGCTTCCCCCGTCCTCCTCAGTCCCAGGGCGGTGGCGAAAATCCTCCGGCGGGGATGTTAATATTTACCTTCCCGGCTCCAGTGTAGACGCAGTTTTGACTCTCCGTTCGGAGATAGGTGGAAATAGCCGATCACTGTCAGGCCGCTCTACTGCGCAGGTGCAAGTCTCCTGCACCTGCACAGTAGAGCAGACCCGACAAATTGGCTATTTTCACCTATCTCTGTGCGGAGAACCACAACCGTGCCACCCACTGGAGCCAGGGAAGGTAAATATATCAGCACTTGTCAGGCTTTTCAAGGGAGGATTCCGGGACCCTTCGGGGGAGCCAGCGCTGGACTGCCTATTTCAGGTTCTCTTTAACAATTATGGAAAATTGGATGTGTGTAACAGGCTTTAGATCAGGTTTACACTGAATAATTGTCAGCAAGGGGCAACTCATGTGCAGCACAGGCAAAGGAGCTTTCTGTGTTTCCCTCCAGCTATGCTCACAGAGGTGTGTTGGGATAGAGTGAAATGACCACATTGTAACATCACTTTCCGCACTGTAAATATATTTTATTGGCTGTATACTGTATATATACTATATATATATATATATATATATATATATATATATATATATATATATATATATATATATATATATATATAAATTACCAAGGGGTGAGCAGCACAAACCAATTTTTTTTATGCAATTGCATAAAAAAAATTGGTTTGTGCTGCTCACCCCTTGGTAATTTATTTATAATTTTCCCCTGTGAGCCTGCATGACCACGCCCACCTCTAGCACAGTTAAGTATATAAATGAGTGCTTTGCACATGTTAAGAGAGTTCGTTTGGTAGCTAGGTGAAGGGTGAGGTGTTTTTAATTTCCTTTTTTCCCATCTAGTTGACATTTTAGGGTTTTTGGTTTAGTTCCCACTAGACTGCTTATAAAAACTGGCATTTTGCATGGTAGAGTAGGACTCACCAGATTGGGGACACTTTGGCGCAGTTGGTGAGCTTAAGCGCGTTAAAGCGTAACCAAGAGCCCCTGTCACTGTTTTCCTGTTGTGTGCTGCAGCCCCTCTGTACTTATATATATATATATATATATATATATATATATATATATACTATATATCACTGTATGCAGCAACTTTCTTTCCCATTGTGCGCAGTGTGAACCTTGCCCTATGGCTGAGTTGACACTGGCAGCTGATAACAATTGACATGTTTTAACTGATCAGTTGTTCTCTCCAAGATGCTGTGCATTTCCGTGCACTTTAGTATGTGTTACAAGCAATCTTACAATATAAAGGAATGGGGAAAAGACATACAACCTATTGAACCATGTTATTTGTGGACATGCTGGCTAGATATGGTATTGTGGGTCATGCAGCCTTATTAATTTGCTATTTGGGAATATACTGCTTTTTAAATGTTATTTGGGGACATCATGCTGCCTAATTCTGTCATTTGAGGACATGTTACTGAATTATAGTATTTGTGGTCATGGTAATAGCTGTTTAATAATAAGATTTGAAGGACATACTGATGTTATTTGGTAGACATGCTACTTGTTATGTGAGGGGGATGATTATTATTGGTTAATAAATCAACATCTTATTCTGTGGTGCCACCTATGCTTACTAGGGCTGGTTCATACTGAGGATTTCAGTGAGTTAAATTTAAGTGTAATGACAGAAGACAGCACAGGTGAGTCCGAGATAAATAAAGTGTGCATTTCAGTGTTTCGTTTCAGGAAAGGTGACAGAAGATGAGGCGGAAAACTGGAAAAAAGAAGACGGTGATGGAAACCAGCACAGGTAAGTCCGAGATAAATAAAGTGTGCATTTCAGTGTTTCGTTTCAGGAAAGGTGACAGAAGATGAGTTGGAAGACTGGAAAAAAGAAGACGGTGATAGAAGACAGCATAGGTGAGTCTGTTATAAATAAAGTATGCATTTCAGTGTTTTGTTTAAGGAAAGATGACAGAAGATGAGGCGGAAGACTGTCAAAAAAAAAGACGGTGATAGAAGACAGCACAGGAGAGTCCGAGATAAATAAAGTGTGCATTTCAGTGTTTCGTTTCAGGAAAGGTGACAGAAGATGAGGCGGAAAACTGGGGAAAAAAAGACAGTGATATCAGACAGCACAGGTGAGTTCAAGATAAATAAAGTGTGCATTTTAGTGTTTCGTTTCAGGAAAGGTGACTGAAGATGAGGCAGAAGACTGGAAAAAAGAAGACGGTAATAGAAGACAGCACAGGTGAGTGAAACAAATAAAGTGTGCATTTCAGTGTTTCGTTTCAGGAAAGGTGACAGAAGATGAGGCGGAAGACTAAAAAAAAGAGGACGGTGATGGAAGACAGCACAGGTGAGTCCGAGATAAATAACGTGTATATCTCAGTGTTTTGTTTCAGGAAAGGTGACAGAAGATGAGGCGGAAGACTGGAAAATCAAACACAGTGATAGAAGCCAGCACAGGTGAGTCAGAGATAAATAAAGTGTGCATTTCAATGTTTCATTTCAGGAAAGGTGACAGAAGATGAGGCGGAAGACTGGAAAAAAAGAAGACAAGGATAGAAGACAGCACAGGTGAGTCCGAAATAAATGAAGTGTGCATTTCAGTGTTTCGTTTTAGGAAAGGTGACAGAAGATGAGGCGGAAGACTGGAGGAAGACAGGAAAAAAGAAGACGGTGATAGTAGACAGCACAGGTGAGTCCGAGATAAATAAAGTGTGCATTTCAGTGTTTCGTTTCTGGAAAAGAGACAGAAGATGAGGCGGAAGACTGGAAAAAAGAAGATGGTGATAAAAGACAGCACAGGTTAGTCCGAGATAAATAAAGTGTGCATTTCAGTGTTTCGTTTCAGGAAAGGTGAAAGAAGAAGAGGCGGAAGACTGGAAAAAAGAAGACAGTGATAGAAGACAGCACAGGTGAGTCCGACATAAATAAAGTGTGCATTTCAGTGTTTCGTTTCAGGAAAAGCGACAGAAGATGTGATTGAAGAGTGGAAAAAAGAAGACGGTGATAGAAGACAGCACAGGTGAGTCCGAGATAAATAAAGTGTGCATTTCAGTGTTTCATTTCAGGAAAGGCAACAGAAGATGAGGCGCAAGAGTGGGGGGAAAAAAAGACGGTGATAGAAGACAGCACAGGTGAGTCCGAGATAAATAAAGTGTGCATTTCAGTGTTTCGTTTCAGGAAAGGTGACAGAAGATGAGGCGGAAGACTGGAAAAAAGAAGACAGTAATAGAAGACAGCACAGGTGAGTCCAAAATAAATAAAGTGTGCATTTCAGTGTTTCGTTTCAGGAAAAGTGCCAGAAGATGAGGCGGAAGACTGGAAAAACGAAGACGGTGATAGAAGACAGCACAGGTGAGTCCGAGACAAATAAAGTGTGCATTTCAGTGTTTCGTTTCAGGAGAGGCGACAGAAGATGAGGCGGAAAACTGGAAAAAGAAGACGGTGATAGAAGACAGCACAGGTGAGTCCGAGATAAATAAAGTGTGCATTTTAGTGTTTCATTTCAGGAAAGGTGACAGAAGAGGAGGCGGAAGACTGGAGGAAGACAGGAAACAAGAAGATGGTGATAGTAGACAGCACAGGTGAGTCAGAGATAAATAAAGTGTGCATTTCAGTGTTTCGTTTCAGGAAAGGTGACAGAAGATGAGGCGGAAGACTGGAAAAAAGAAGACGGTGATAGAAGACAGCACAGGTGAGTCCGAAATAAATAAAGTGTGCATTTCAGTGTTTCGTTTCAGGAAAGGTGACAGAAGATGAGGGGGAACACTGGAAAAAAAGAAGACGGTGATAAAAGTCAGCACAGGTGAGTGAGACGAATAAAGTGTGCATTTCAGTGTTTCGTTTCAGGAAAGGTGACAGAAAATGAGGCGTAAGACTGGAAAAAAGAAAACGGTGATATTAGACAGCACAGGTGAGTGAGACGAATAAAGTGTGCATTTCAGTGTTCCGTTTCAGGAAAGGTGACAGAAGATGGGGCGTAAGACTGGAAAAAAGAAGACAGTGATCGAAGACAGCAAAGGTGAGTGAGACGAATAAAGTGTGCATTTCAGTGTTTCGTTTCAGGAAAGATGACATAAGATGAGGCGGAAAACTGAGAAAAAAAAGACGGTGATATAAGACAGCACAGGTGAGTTTGAGATAAATAAAGTGTGCATTTCAGTGTTTCGTTTCAGGAAAGGTGACAGAAGATGAGGCGGAAGACTAAAAAAAAGATGACGGTGATGGAAGACAGCACAGGTGAGTCCGAGATAAATAACGTGTGCATTTTAGTGTTTCGCTTCAGGAAAGATGACAGAAGATGAGGCGGAAGACTGGAAAAAAAAGACGGTCATGGAAGACAGCACAAGTGAGTCCGAGATAAATAGCGTGTGTATTTCAGTGTTTTCTTTCAGGAAAGGTGACAGAAGGTGAGGCGGAAGACAGGAAAAACAAACACAGTGATAGAAGCCAGCACAGGTGAGTCCGAGATAAATAAAGTGTGCATTTCAGTGTTTCGTTTCAGGAAAGGTGACAGAAGATGAGGCGGAAACCTGGAAAAACGAAGACTGTGATAGAAGACAGCACAGGTAAGTCCGAGATAAATAAAGTGTGCATTTCAGTGTTTCGTTTCAGGAAAGGTGACAGAAGATGAGGCGGAAGACTGGAAAAACGAAGACGATGATAGAAGACAGCACAGGTGAGTCCGAAAGTGTGCATTTCAGTGTTTCGTTTTAGGAAAGGTGACAGAAGATGAGGCGGAAGACTGGAGGAAGATAGGAAAAAAAAAAAAAGACGGTGATAGAAAACAGCACAGGTGAGTCCGAGATAAATAAAGTGTGCATTTCAGTGTTTCGTTTCAGGAAAAGTGCCAGAAGATGAGGCGGAAAACTGGAAAAAAGAAGACGGTGATAGAAGACAACACAGGTGAGTCCGAGATAAATAAAGAGTGCATTTCAGTGTTTCATTTCAGGAAAGGTGACAGAAGAGGAGGCGGAAGACTGGAGGAAGACAGGAAAAAAGAAGATGGTGATAGTAGACAGCACAGGTGAGTCCGAGATAAATAAAGTGTGCATTTCAGTGTTTTGTTTCTGGAAAGGTGACAGAAGATGGGGCGTAAGACTGGAAAAAAGAAGATGGTGATAAAAGACAGCACAGGTGAGTCCGACATAAATAAAGTGTGCATTTCAGTGTTTCGTTTCAGGAAAGGCGACAGAAGATGTGATTGAAGAGTGGAAAAAAGAAGACGTGATAGAAGACAGCACAGGTGAGTCAGAGATAAATAAAGTGTGCATTTCAATGTTTCGTTTCAGGAAAGGTGACAGAAGATGAGGCGGAAGACTGGAAAAAAGAAGACAGTGATAGAAGACAGCACAGGTGAGTCCAAAATAAATAAAGTGTGCATTTCAGTGTTTCGTTTCAGGAAAGGTGACACAAGATGAGGCGGAAGTCTGGAAAAAAAAGAAGACAGTGATCGAAGACAGCAAAGGTGAGTGAAACAAATAAAGTGTGCATTTCAGAGTTTCGTTTCAGGAAAGATGACAGAAGATGAGGCGGAAGACTGGAAAAAAAAAGACTGTGATAGAAGACAGCACAGGTGAGTCCGAGATAAATAAAGTGTGCATTTCAGTGTTTCATTTCAGGAGAGGTGACAGAAGATGAGGCGGAAGACTGGAAAAAAAAAAGACGGTGATAGAAGACAGCACAGGTGAGCCAGAGAGAAATAAAGTGTGCATTTCAGTGTTTTGTTTCAGGAAAGGTGACAGAAGATGGGGCTTAAGACTGGAAAAAAGAAGACAGTGATCGAAGACAGCAAAGGTGAGTGAAACAAATAAAGTGTGCATTTCAGTTTTTCGTTTCAGGAAAGGTGCCAGAAGATGAGACGGAAGACTGGAAAAAAGAAGACGGTGATAGAAGACAGCATAGGTGAGTCTGAGATAAAGTGTGCATTTCAGTGTTTCATTTCAGGAAAGGTGACAGAAGATGAGGTGGAAGACAGGAAAAAAGAAGGCGGTGATAGAAGACAGCACAGGTGAGTCTGATATAAATAAAGTGTGCATTTCAGTGTTTCGTTTCAGGAAAGGTGACAGAAGATGAGGCGGAAGACAAGAAAGACGAACACAGTGATAGAAAACAGCACAGGTAAGTCCGAGATAAATAAAGTGTGCATTTCAGTGTTTCGTTTCAGGAAAGGTGACAGAAGATGAGGCGGAAGACAGGAAAAAAGAAGATGGTGATAAAAGACAGCACAGGTTAGTCCGAGATAAATAAAGTGTGCATTTCAGTGTTTCGTTTCAGGAAAGGTGACAGAAGATGAGGTGGAAGACAGGAAAAAAAAAAAGAAGACGGTGATAGAAGACAGCACAGGTGAGTCCGAGATAAATAAAGTGTGCATTTCAGTGTTTCGTTTCAGGAAAGGTGACAGAAGATGAGGCGGAAGACTGGAAAAAAGAAGACAGTGATAGAAGACAGCACAGGTGAGTCCGAGATAAATAATGTGTGTATTTCAGTGTTTCATTTTAGGAAAGGTGACAGAAGATGAGGCGGAAGACTGGAAAAAAAAAAAAAAAGAAGACGGTGATAGAAGACAGCACAGGTGAGTCCGAGATAAATAAAGTGTGCATTTAAGTGTTTAGTTTCAGGAAAGTTGACAGAAGAAGAGGTGGAATAGTGGAAAAAAAAGTAGATGGTGATAGAAGGCAGCACAGGTGAGTCCGAGATAAATAAAGAGTGCATTTCAGTGTTTTGTTTCAGGAAAGGTGACAGAAGATGAGGTGTAAGACTGGAAAAAAAAGAAGAAGATGGTGATAGAAGGCAGCACAGGTGAGTCCGAGATAAATAGAGTGTGCATTTCAGTGTTCTTTCAGGAAACGTGACAGAAGATGAGGTGGAAGACTGGAAAAAAAGAAGATGGTGATAGAAGACAGCACATGTGAGTCCGAGATAAATAAAGTGTGCATTTCAGTGTTTCGTTTCAAGAAAGGTGACAGAAGATAAGGCGGAAGACTGGAAAAAACGAAGGCTGTGATAGAAGACAGCATAGGTGAGTCCGACATAAATAAAGTGTGCATTTCAGTGTTTCGTTTCAGGAAAGGCGACAGAAGATGTGATTGAAGAGTGGAAAAAAGAAGACGGTGATAGAAGACAGCACAGGTGAGTCAGAGATAAATAAAGTGTGCATTTCAGTGTTTAGTTTCAGGAAAGGTGACAGAAGATGGGGCTTAAGACTGGAAAAAAGAAGACAGTGATCGAAGACAGCAAAGGTGAGTGAAACAAATAAAGTGTGCATTTCAGTGTTTCGTTTCAGGAAAGGTGACAGAAGATGAGGCGGAAGACTGGAAAAAAGAAGACGGTGATAGAAGACAGCACAGGTGAGTCCGAGATAAATAATGTGTGCATTTTAGTGTTTCGTTTCAGGAAAGATAACAGAAGATGAGGCGGAAGACTGGAAAAAAAAGACGGTCATGGAAGACAGCACAGGTAAGTCCGAGATAAATAAAGTGTGCATTGCAGTGTTTCGTTTCAGGAAAGGTGACAGAAGATGAGGCGGAAGACTGGAAAAACGAAGACGTTGATAGAAGACGGCACAGGTGAGTCAGAGATAAATAAAGTGTGCATTTCAGTGTTTCGTTTCAGGGGAGGTGACAGAAGATGAGGTGGAAGACTGGAAGAAAAAAAAAGACGGTGATAGAAGACAGCACAGGTGAGTCCGAGATAAATAAAGTGTGCATTTCAGTGTTTCGTTTCAAGAAAGGTGACAGAAGATAAGGCGGAAGACTGGAAAAAAGAAGACGGTGATAGAAGACAGCACAGGTGAGTCTGACATAAATTAAGTGTGCATTTCCGTGTTTCGTTTTAGGAAAGGTGACAGAAGATGAGGCAGGAAACTGGAAAAACGAAGACTGTGATAGAAGACAGCACAAGTGAGTCCGAGATAAATAAAGTGTGCATTTCAGTGTTTCGTTTCAGGAGAGGCGACAGAAAATGAGGCAAGAAACTGGAATAAAGAAAACGGTGATAGAAGACAGCACAGGTGAGTCCGAGATAAATAAAGTGTGCATTTCAGTGTTTCGTTTCAGGAAAGGTGACAGAAGATGAGGCGGAAGACTGGAAAAAAGAAGAAGACGGTGATAGAAGACAGCACTGGTGAGTCAGAGATAAATAAAGTGTGCATTTCAATGTTTCGTTTCAGGAAAGGTGACAGAAGATGAGGCGGAAGACTGGAAAAAAGAAGAAGACGGTGATAGAAGACAGCACAGGTGAGTCTGAGATAAATAAAGTGTGCATTTCAGTGTTTCGTTTCAGGAAAGGTGCCAGAAGATGAGGCGGAAGACTGGAAAAATGAAGACGGTGATAGAAGACAGCACAGGTGAGTGAGACAAATAAAGTGTGCATTTCAGTGTTTCGTTTCAGGAAAGGTGACAGAAGATGAGGCGGAAAACTGAAAAAAGATGGTGGTGATAGAAGACAGCACAGGGTAATGAGACCGAGATAAATAAAGTGTGCATTTCAGTGTTTCGTTTCAGGAAAGGTGACAGAAGATGAGGCGGAAGACTAAAAAAAAGAAGACGGTGATGGAAGACAGCACACGTGAGTCCGAGATAAATAACGTGTGCATTTTAGTGTTTCGCTTCAGGAAAGATGACAGAAGATGAGGCGGAAGACTGGAAAAAAAAGACGGTCATGGAAGACAGCACAGGTGAGTCCGAGATAAATAGCGTGTGTATCTCAGGGTTTTGTTTCAGGAAAGGTGACAGAAGATGAGGCGGAAGACTGGAAAAAAGAAGAAGACGGTGATAGAAGACAGCACAGGTGAGTCTGAGATAAATAAAGTGTGCATTTCAGTGTTTTGTTTCAGGAAAGGTGACAGAAGATGAGGCATAAGACAGGGAAAAAAAACACGGTGATAGAAGCCAGCACAGGTGAGTCCGAGATAAATAAAGTGTGTATTTCAGTGTTTCGTTTCAGGAAAGGTGATAGAAGATGAGGCGGAAGACAGGAAAAAAGAAGATGGTGATAAAAGACAGCACAGGTTAGTCCGAGATAAATAAAGTGTGCATTTCAGTGTTTCGTTTCAGGAAAGGTGACAGAAGATGAGGTGGAAGACAGGAAAAAAAAAAGAAGACGGTGATAGAAGACAGCACAGGTGAGTCCGAGATAAATAAAGTGTGCATTTCAGTGTTTCGTTTCAGGAAAGGTGACAGAAGATGAGGCGGAAGACTGGAAAAAAGAAGACAGTGATAGAAGACAGCACAGGTGAGTCCGAGATAAATAATGTGTGTATTTCAGTGTTTCGTTTCAGGAAAGGTGACAGAACATGAGGCGGAAGACTGGAAAAAAAAAAAAAAGAAGACGGTGATAGAAGACAGCACAGGTGAGTCCGAGATAAATAAAGTGTGCATTTAAGTGTTTAGTTTCAGGAAAGTTGACAGAAGAAGAGGTGGAATAGTGGAAAAAAAAGTAGATGGTGATAGAAGGCAGCACAGGTGAGTCCGAGATAAATAAAGAGTGCATTTCAGTGTTTTGTTTCAGGAAAGGTGACAGAAGATGAGGTGTAAGACTGGAAAAAAAAGAAGAAGATGGTGATAGAAGGCAGCACAGGTGAGTCCGAGATAAATAGAGTGTGCATTTCAGTGTTCTTTCAGGAAACGTGACAGAAGATGAGGTGGAAGACTGGAAAAAAAGAAGAAGATGGTGATAGAAGACAGCACATGTGAGTCCGAGATAAATAAAGTGTGCATTTCAGTGTTTCGTTTCAGGAAAGGCGACAGAAGATGTGATTGAAGAGTGGAAAAAAGAAGACGGTGATAGAAGACAGCACAGGTGAGTCTGAGATAAATAATGTGTGCATTTTAGTGTTTCGTTTCAGGAAAGATGACAGAAGATGAGGCGGAAGACTGGAAAAAAAAGACGGTCATGGAAGACAGCACAGGTAAGTCCGAGATAAATAAAGTGTGCATTGCAGTGTTTCGTTTCAGGAAAGGTGACAGAAGATGAGGCGGAAGACTGGAAAAACGAAGACGGTGATAGAAGACGGCACAGGTGAGTCAGAGATAAATAAAGTCTGCATTTCAGTGTTTCGTTTCAGGAAAGGTGACAGAAGATGAGGCGTAAGACTGGAAAAAAAGAAGACAGTGATAGAAGACAGCACAGGTGAGTCCGAGATAAATAAAGTGTGCATTTCAGTGTTTTGTTTCTGGAAAGGTGACAGAAGATGGGGCGTAAGACTGGAAAAAAGAAGATGGTGATAAAAGACAGCACAGGTGAGTCCGAGATAAATAAAGTGTGCATTTCAGTGTTTCGTTTCAAGAAAGGTGACAGAAGATAAGGCGGAAGACTGGAAAAAAGAAGACGGTGATAGAAGACAGCACAGGTGAGTCTGACATAAATTAAGTGTGCATTTCCGTGTTTCGTTTTAGGAAAGGTGACCGAAGATGAGGCAGGAAACTGGAAAAACGAAGACTGTGATAGAAGACAGCACAAGTGAGTCCGAGATAAATAAAGTGTGCATTTCAGTGTTTCGTTTCAGGAGAGGCGACAGAAAATGAGGCAAGAAACTGGAATAAAGAAAACGGTATAGAAGACAGCACAGGTGAGTCCGAGATAAATAAAGTGTGCATTTCAGTGTTTCGTTTCAGGAAAGGTGACAGAAGATGAGGCGGAAGACTGGAAAAAAGAAGAAGATGGTGATAGAAGACAGCACTGGTGAGTCAGAGATAAATAAAGTGTGCATTTCAATGTTTCGTTTCAGGAAAGGTGACAGAAGATGAGGCGGAAGACTGGAAAAAAAAAGGCTGTGATAGAAGACAGCACAGGTGAGTCCGAGATAAATAAAGTGTGCATTTCAGTGTTTCATTTCAGGAGAGGTGACAGAAGATGAGGCGGAAGACTGGAAAAAAAAAAAAAGACGGTGATAGAAGACAGCACAGGTGAGCCAGAGAGAAATAAAGTGTGCATTTCAGTGTTTTGTTTCAGGAAAGGTGACAGAAGATGGGGCTTAAGACTGGAAAAAAGAAGACAGTGATCGAAGACAGCAAAGGTGAGTGAAACAAATAAAGTGTGCATTTCAGTTTTTCGTTTCAGGAAAGGTGCCAGAAGATGAGACGGAAGACTGGAAAAAAGAAGACGGTGATAGAAGACAGCATAGGTGAGTCTGAGATAAAGTGTGCATTTCAGTGTTTCATTTCAGGAAAGGTGACAGAAGATGAGGTGGAAGACAGGAAAAAAGAAGGCGGTGATAGAAGACAGCACAGGTGAGTCTGATATAAATAAAGTGTGCATTTCAGTGTTTCGTTTCAGGAAAGGTGACAGAAGATGAGGCGGAAGACAAGAAAGACGAACACAGTGATAGAAAACAGCACAGGTAAGTCCGAGATAAATAAAGTGTGCATTTCAGTGTTTCGTTTCAGGAAAGGTGACAGAAGATGAGGTGGAAGACAGGAAAAAAGAAGATGGTGATAAAAGACAGCACAGGTGAGTCCGAGATAAATAAAGTGTGCATTTCAGTGTTTCGTTTCAGGAAAGGTGACAGAAGATGAGGCGGAAGACTGGAAAAAAGAAGACAGTGATAGAAGACAGCACAGGTGAGTCCGAGATAAATAATGTGTGTATTTCAGTGTTTCATTTTAGGAAAGGTGACAGAAGATGAGGCGGAAGACTGGAAAAAAAAAAAAAAGAAGACGGTGATAGAAGACAGCACAGGTGAGTCCGAGATAAATAAAGTGTGCATTTAAGTGTTTAGTTTCAGGAAAGTTGACAGAAGAAGAGGTGGAATAGTGGAAAAAAGTAGATGGTGATAGAAGGCAGCACAGGTGAGTCCGAGATAAATAAAGAGTGCATTTCAGTGTTTTGTTTCAGGAAAGGTGACAGAAGATGAGGTGTAAGACTGGAAAAAAAAGAAGAAGATGGTGATAGAAGGCAGCACAGGTGAGTCCGAGATAAATAGAGTGTGCATTTCAGTGTTCTTTCAGGAAACGTGACAGAAGATGAGGTGGAAGACTGGAAAAAAAGAAGAAGATGGTGATAGAAGACAGCACATGTGAGTCCGAGATAAATAAAGTGTGCATTTCAGTGTTTCGTTTCAAGAAAGGTGACAGAAGATAAGGCGGAAGACTGGAAAAAACGAAGGCTGTGATAGAAGACAGCATAGGTGAGTCCGACATAAATAAAGTGTGCATTTCAGTGTTTCGTTTCAGGAAAGGCGACAGAAGATGTGATTGAAGAGTGGAAAAAAGAAGACGGTGATAGAAGACAGCACAGGTGAGTCAGAGATAAATAAAGTGTGCATTTCAGTGTTTAGTTTCAGGAAAGGTGACAGAAGATGAGGCGTAAGACGGGAAAAAAGAAGACAGTGATCGAAGACAGCAAAGGTGAGTGAAACAAATAAAGTGTGCATTTCAGTGTTTCGTTTCAGGAAAGGTGACAGAAGATGAGGCGGAAGACTGGAAAAAAGAAGACGGTGATAGAAGACAGCACAGGTGAGTCCGAGATAAATAATGTGTGCATTTTAGTGTTTCGTTTCAGGAAAGATGACAGAAGATGAGGCGGAAGACTGGAAAAAAAAGACGGTCATGGAAGACAGCACAGGTAAGTCCGAGATAAATAAAGTGTGCATTGCAGTGTTTCGTTTCAGGAAAGGTGACAGAAGATGAGGCGGAAGACTGGAAAAACGAAGACGGTGATAGAAGACGGCACAGGTGAGTCAGAGATAAATAAAGTGTGCATTTCAGTGTTTCGTTTCAGGGGAGGTGACAGAAGATGAGGTGGAAGACTGGAAGAAAAAAAAGACGGTGATAGAAGACAGCACAGGTGAGTCCGAGATAAATAAAGTGTGCATTTCAGTGTTTCTTTTCAAGAAAGGTGACAGAAGATAAGGCGGAAGACTGGAAAAAAGAAGACGGTGATAGAAGACAGCACAGGTGAGTCTGACATAAATTAAGTGTGCATTTCCGTGTTTCGTTTTAGGAAAGGTGACAGAAGATGAGGCAGGAAACTGGAAAAACGAAGACTGTGATAGAAGACAGCACAAGTGAGTCCGAGATAAATAAAGTGTGCATTTCAGTGTTTCGTTTCAGGAGAGGCGACAGAAAATGAGGCAAGAAACTGGAATAAAGAAAACGGTGATAGAAGACAGCACAGGTGAGTCCGAGATAAATAAAGTGTGCATTTCAGTGTTTCGTTTCAGGAAAGGTGACAGAAGATGAGGCGGAAGACTGGAAAAAAGAAGAAGACGGTGATAGAAGACAGCACTGGTGAGTCAGAGATAAATAAAGTGTGCATTTCAGTGTTTCGTTTCAGGAAAGGTGACAGAAGATGAGGGGGAACACTGGAAAAAAAGAAGACGGTGATAAAAGTCAGCACAGGTGAGTGAGACGAATAAAGTGTGCATTTCAGTGTTTCGTTTCAGGAAAGGTGACAGAAAATGAGGCGTAAGACTGGAAAAAAGAAAACGGTGATATTAGACAGCACAGGTGAGTGAGACGAATAAAGTGTGCATTTCAGTGTTCCGTTTCAGGAAAGGTGACAGAAGATGGGGCGTAAGACTGGAAAAAAGAAGACAGTGATCGAAGACAGCAAAGGTGAGTGAGACGAATAAAGTGTGCATTTCAGTGTTTCGTTTCAGGAAAGATGACATAAGATGAGGCGGAAAACTGAGAAAAAAAAGACGGTGATATAAGACAGCACAGGTGAGTTTGAGATAAATAAAGTGTGCATTTCAGTGTTTCGTTTCAGGAAAGGTGACAGAAGATGAGGCGGAAGACTAAAAAAAAGATGACGGTGATGGAAGACAGCACAGGTGAGTCCGAGATAAATAACGTGTGCATTTTAGTGTTTCGCTTCAGGAAAGATGACAGAAGATGAGGCAGAAGACTGGAAAAAAAAGACGGTCATGGAAGACAGCACAAGTGAGTCCGAGATAAATAGCGTGTGTATTTCAGTGTTTTCTTTCAGGAAAGGTGACAGAAGGTGAGGCGGAAGACAGGAAAAACAAACACAGTGATAGAAGCCAGCACAGGTGAGTCCGAGATAAATAAAGTGTGCATTTCAGTGTTTCGTTTCAGGAAAGGTGACAGAAGATGAGGCGGAAACCTGGAAAAACGAAGACTGTGATAGAAGACAGCACAGGTAAGTCCGAGATAAATAAAGTGTGCATTTCAGTGTTTCGTTTCAGGAAAGGTGACAGAAGATGAGGCGGAAGACTGGAAAAACGAAGACGATGATAGAAGACAGCACAGGTGAGTCCGAAAGTGTGCATTTCAGTGTTTCGTTTTAGGAAAGGTGACAGAAGATGAGGCGGAAGACTGGAGGAAGATAGGAAAAAAAAAAAAAGACGGTGATAGAAAACAGCACAGGTGAGTCCGAGATAAATAAAGTGTGCATTTCAGTGTTTCGTTTCAGGAAAAGTGCCAGAAGATGAGGCGGAAAACTGGAAAAAAGAAGACGGTGATAGAAGACAACACAGGTGAGTCCGAGATAAATAAAGAGTGCATTTCAGTGTTTCATTTCAGGAAAGGTGACAGAAGAGGAGGCGGAAGACTGGAGGAAGACAGGAAAAAAGAAGATGGTGATAGTAGACAGCACAGGTGAGTCCGAGATAAATAAAGTGTGCATTTCAGTGTTTTGTTTCTGGAAAGGTGACAGAAGATGGGGCGTAAGACTGGAAAAAAGAAGATGGTGATAAAAGACAGCACAGGTGAGTCCGACATAAATAAAGTGTGCATTTCAGTGTTTCGTTTCAGGAAAGGCGACAGAAGATGTGATTGAAGAGTGGAAAAAAGAAGACGTGATAGAAGACAGCACAGGTGAGTCAGAGATAAATAAAGTGTGCATTTCAATGTTTCGTTTCAGGAAAGGTGACAGAAGATGAGGCGGAAGACTGGAAAAAAGAAGACAGTGATAGAAGACAGCACAGGTGAGTCCAAAATAAATAAAGTGTGCATTTCAGTGTTTCGTTTCAGGAAAGGTGACACAAGATGAGGCGGAAGTCTGGAAAAAAAAGAAGACAGTGATCGAAGACAGCAAAGGTGAGTGAAACAAATAAAGTGTGCATTTCAGAGTTTCGTTTCAGGAAAGATGACAGAAGATGAGGCGGAAGACTGGAAAAAAAAAGACTGTGATAGAAGACAGCACAGGTGAGTCCGAGATAAATAAAGTGTGCATTTCAGTGTTTCATTTCAGGAGAGGTGACAGAAGATGAGGCGGAAGACTGGAAAAAAAAAAGACGGTGATAGAAGACAGCACAGGTGAGCCAGAGAGAAATAAAGTGTGCATTTCAGTGTTTTGTTTCAGGAAAGGTGACAGAAGATGGGGCTTAAGACTGGAAAAAAGAAGACAGTGATCGAAGACAGCAAAGGTGAGTGAAACAAATAAAGTGTGCATTTCAGTTTTTCGTTTCAGGAAAGGTGCCAGAAGATGAGACGGAAGACTGGAAAAAAGAAGACGGTGATAGAAGACAGCATAGGTGAGTCTGAGATAAAGTGTGCATTTCAGTGTTTCATTTCAGGAAAGGTGACAGAAGATGAGGTGGAAGACAGGAAAAAAGAAGGCGGTGATAGAAGACAGCACAGGTGAGTCTGATATAAATAAAGTGTGCATTTCAGTGTTTCGTTTCAGGAAAGGTGACAGAAGATGAGGCGGAAGACAAGAAAGACGAACACAGTGATAGAAAACAGCACAGGTAAGTCCGAGATAAATAAAGTGTGCATTTCAGTGTTTCGTTTCAGGAAAGGTGACAGAAGATGAGGCGGAAGACAGGAAAAAAGAAGATGGTGATAAAAGACAGCACAGGTTAGTCCGAGATAAATAAAGTGTGCATTTCAGTGTTTCGTTTCAGGAAAGGTGACAGAAGATGAGGTGGAAGACAGGAAAAAAAAAAAGAAGACGGTGATAGAAGACAGCACAGGTGAGTCCGAGATAAATAAAGTGTGCATTTCAGTGTTTCGTTTCAGGAAAGGTGACAGAAGATGAGGCGGAAGACTGGAAAAAAGAAGACAGTGATAGAAGACAGCACAGGTGAGTCCGAGATAAATAATGTGTGTATTTCAGTGTTTCATTTTAGGAAAGGTGACAGAAGATGAGGCGGAAGACTGGAAAAAAAAAAAAAAGAAGACGGTGATAGAAGACAGCACAGGTGAGTCCGAGATAAATAAAGTGTGCATTTAAGTGTTTAGTTTCAGGAAAGTTGACAGAAGAAGAGGTGGAATAGTGGAAAAAAAAGTAGATGGTGATAGAAGGCAGCACAGGTGAGTCCGAGATAAATAAAGAGTGCATTTCAGTGTTTTGTTTCAGGAAAGGTGACAGAAGATGAGGTGTAAGACTGGAAAAAAAGAAGAAGATGGTGATAGAAGGCAGCACAGGTGAGTCCGAGATAAATAGAGTGTGCATTTCAGTGTTCTTTCAGGAAACGTGACAGAAGATGAGGTTGAAGACTGGAAAAAAAGAAGATGGTGATAGAAGACAGCACATGTGAGTCCGAGATAAATAAAGTGTGCATTTCAGTGTTTCGTTTCAAGAAAGGTGACAGAAGATAAGGCGGAAGACTGGAAAAAACGAAGGCTGTGATAGAAGACAGCATAGGTGAGTCCGACATAAATAAAGTGTGCATTTCAGTGTTTCGTTTCAGGAAAGGCGACAGAAGATGTGATTGAAGAGTGGAAAAAAGAAGACGGTGATAGAAGACAGCACAGGTGAGTCAGAGATAAATAAAGTGTGCATTTCAGTGTTTAGTTTCAGGAAAGGTGACAGAAGATGGGGCTTAAGACTGGAAAAAAGAAGACAGTGATCGAAGACAGCAAAGGTGAGTGAAACAAATAAAGTGTGCATTTCAGTGTTTCGTTTCAGGAAAGGTGACAGAAGATGAGGCGGAAGACTGGAAAAAAGAAGACGGTGATAGAAGACAGCACAGGTGAGTCCGAGATAAATAATGTGTGCATTTTAGTGTTTCGTTTCAGGAAAGATAACAGAAGATGAGGCGGAAGACTGGAAAAAAAAGACGGTCATGGAAGACAGCACAGGTAAGTCCGAGATAAATAAAGTGTGCATTGCAGTGTTTCGTTTCAGGAAAGGTGACAGAAGATGAGGCGGAAGACTGGAAAAACGAAGACGTTGATAGAAGACGGCACAGGTGAGTCAGAGATAAATAAAGTGTGCATTTCAGTGTTTCGTTTCAGGGGAGGTGACAGAAGATGAGGTGGAAGACTGGAAGAAAAAAAAGACGGTGATAGAAGACAGCACAGGTGAGTCCGAGATAAATAAAGTGTGCATTTCAGTGTTTCGTTTCAAGAAAGGTGACAGAAGATAAGGCGGAAGACTGGAAAAAAGAAGACGGTGATAGAAGACAGCACAGGTGAGTCTGACATAAATTAAGTGTGCATTTCCGTGTTTCGTTTTAGGAAAGGTGACAGAAGATGAGGCAGGAAACTGGAAAAACGAAGACTGTGATAGAAGACAGCACAAGTGAGTCCGAGATAAATAAAGTGTGCATTTCAGTGTTTCGTTTCAGGAGAGGCGACAGAAAATGAGGCAAGAAACTGGAATAAAGAAAACGGTGATAGAAGACAGCACAGGTGAGTCCGAGATAAATAAAGTGTGCATTTCAGTGTTTCGTTTCAGGAAAGGTGACAGAAGATGAGGCGGAAGACTGGAAAAAAGAAGAAGACGGTGATAGAAGACAGCACTGGTGAGTCAGAGATAAATAAAGTGTGCATTTCAATGTTTCGTTTCAGGAAAGGTGACAGAAGATGAGGCGGAAGACTGGAAAAAAGAAGAAGACGGTGATAGAAGACAGCACAGGTGAGTCTGAGATAAATAAAGTGTGCATTTCAGTGTTTCGTTTCAGGAAAGGTGCCAGAAGATGAGGCGGAAGACTGGAAAAATGAAGACGGTGATAGAAGACAGCACAGGTGAGTGAGACAAATAAAGTGTGCATTTCAGTGTTTCGTTTCAGGAAAGGTGACAGAAGATGAGGCGGAAAACTGAAAAAAGATGGTGGTGATAGAAGACAGCACAGGGTAATGAGACCGAGATAAATAAAGTGTGCATTTCAGTGTTTCGTTTCAGGAAAGGTGACAGAAGATGAGGCGGAAGACTAAAAAAAAGAAGACGGTGATGGAAGACAGCACACGTGAGTCCGAGATAAATAACGTGTGCATTTTAGTGTTTCGCTTCAGGAAAGATGACAGAAGATGAGGCGGAAGACTGGAAAAAAAAGACGGTCATGGAAGACAGCACAGGTGAGTCCGAGATAAATAGCGTGTGTATCTCAGGGTTTTGTTTCAGGAAAGGTGACAGAAGATGAGGCGGAAGACTGGAAAAAAGAAGAAGACGGTGATAGAAGACAGCACAGGTGAGTCTGAGATAAATAAAGTGTGCATTTCAGTGTTTTGTTTCAGGAAAGGTGACAGAAGATGAGGCATAAGACAGGGAAAAAAAACACGGTGATAGAAGCCAGCACAGGTGAGTCCGAGATAAATAAAGTGTGTATTTCAGTGTTTCGTTTCAGGAAAGGTGATAGAAGATGAGGCGGAAGACAGGAAAAAAGAAGATGGTGATAAAAGACAGCACAGGTTAGTCCGAGATAAATAAAGTGTGCATTTCAGTGTTTCGTTTCAGGAAAGGTGACAGAAGATGAGGTGGAAGACAGGAAAAAAAAAAGAAGACGGTGATAGAAGACAGCACAGGTGAGTCCGAGATAAATAAAGTGTGCATTTCAGTGTTTCGTTTCAGGAAAGGTGACAGAAGATGAGGCGGAAGACTGGAAAAAAGAAGACAGTGATAGAAGACAGCACAGGTGAGTCCGAGATAAATAATGTGTGTATTTCAGTGTTTCGTTTCAGGAAAGGTGACAGAACATGAGGCGGAAGACTGGAAAAAAAAAAAAAAAGAAGACGGTGATAGAAGACAGCACAGGTGAGTCCGAGATAAATAAAGTGTGCATTTAAGTGTTTAGTTTCAGGAAAGTTGACAGAAGAAGAGGTGGAATAGTGGAAAAAAAAGTAGATGGTGATAGAAGGCAGCACAGGTGAGTCCGAGATAAATAAAGAGTGCATTTCAGTGTTTTGTTTCAGGAAAGGTGACAGAAGATGAGGTGTAAAACTTGAAAAAAAAGAAGAAGATGGTGATAGAAGGCAGCACAGGTGAGTCCGAGATAAATAGAGTGTGCATTTCAGTGTTCTTTCAGGAAACGTGACAGAAGATGAGGTGGAAGAATGGAAAAAAAGAAGAAGATGGTGATAGAAGACAGCACATGTGAGTCCGAGATAAATAAAGTGTGCATTTCAGTGTTTCGTTTCAGGAAAGGCGACAGAAGATGTGATTGAAGAGTGGAAAAAAGAAGACGGTGATAGAAGACAGCACAGGTGAGTCTGAGATAAATAATGTGTGCATTTTAGTGTTTCGTTTCAGGAAAGATGACAGAAGATGAGGCGGAAGACTGGAAAAAAAAGACGGTCATGGAAGACAGCACAGGTAAGTACGAGATAAATAAAGTGTGCATTGCAGTGTTTCGTTTCAGGAAAGGTGACAGAAGATGAGGCGGAAGACTGGAAAAACGAAGACGGTGATAGAAGACGGCACAGGTGAGTCAGAGATAAATAAAGTGTGCATTTCAGTGTTTCGTTTCAAGAAAGGTGACAGAAGATAAGGCGGAAGACTGGAAAAAAGAAGACGGTGATAGAAGACAGCACAGGTGAGTCTGACATAAATTAAGTGTGCATTTCCGTGTTTCGTTTTAGGAAAGGTGACAGAAGATGAGGCAGGAAACTGGAAAAACGAAGACTGTGATAGAAGACAGCACAAGTGAGTCCGAGATAAATAAAGTGTGCATTTCAGTGTTTCGTTTCAGGAGAGGCGACAGAAAATGAGGCAAGAAACTGGAATAAAGAAAACGGTATAGAAGACAGCACAGGTGAGTCCGAGATAAATAAAGTGTGCATTTCAGTGTTTCGTTTCAGGAAAGGTGACAGAAGATGAGGCGGAAGACTGGAAAAAAGAAGAAGATGGTGATAGAAGACAGCACTGGTGAGTCAGAGATAAATAAAGTGTGCATTTCAATGTTTCGTTTCAGGAAAGGTGACAGAAGATGAGGCGGAAGACTGGAAAAAAAAAGACTGTGATAGAAGACAGCACAGGTGAGTCCGAGATAAATAAAGTGTGCATTTCAGTGTTTCATTTCAGGAGAGGTGACAGAAGATGAGGCGGAAGACTGGAAAAAAAAAAAAAGACGGTGATAGAAGACAGCACAGGTGAGCCAGAGAGAAATAAAGTGTGCATTTCAGTGTTTTGTTTCAGGAAAGGTGACAGAAGATGGGGCTTAAGACTGGAAAAAAGAAGACAGTGATCGAAGACAGCAAAGGTGAGTGAAACAAATAAAGTGTGCATTTCAGTTTTTCGTTTCAGGAAAGGTGCCAGAAGATGAGACGGAAGACTGGAAAAAAGAAGACGGTGATAGAAGACAGCATAGGTGAGTCTGATATAAATAAAGTGTGCATTTCAGTGTTTCGTTTCAGGAAAGGTGACAGAAGATGAGGTGGAAGACAGGAAAAAAGAAGGCGGTGATAGAAGACAGCACAGGTGAGTCTGATATAAATAAAGTGTGCATTTCAGTGTTTCGTTTCAGGAAAGGTGACAGAAGATGAGGCGGAAGACAAGAAAGACGAACACAGTGATAGAAAACAGCACAGGTAAGTCCGAGATAAATAAAGTGTGCATTTCAGTGTTTCGTTTCAGGAAAGGTGACAGAAGATGAGGTGGAAGACAGGAAAAAAGAAGATGGTGATAAAAGACAGCACAGGTGAGTCCGAGATAAATAAAGTGTGCATTTCAGTGTTTCGTTTCAGGAAAGGTGACAGAAGATGAGGCGGAAGACTGGAAAAAAGAAGACAGTGATAGAAGACAGCACAGGTGAGTCCGAGATAAATAATGTGTGTATTTCAGTGTTTCATTTTAGGAAAGGTGACAGAAGATGAGGCGGAAGACTGGAAAAAAAAAAAAAAGAAGACGGTGATAGAAGACAGCACAGGTGAGTCCGAGATAAATAAAGTGTGCATTTAAGTGTTTAGTTTCAGGAAAGTTGACAGAAGAAGAGGTGGAATAGTGGAAAAAAGTAGATGGTGATAGAAGGCAGCACAGGTGAGTCCGAGATAAATAAAGAGTGCATTTCAGTGTTTTGTTTCAGGAAAGGTGACAGAAGATGAGGTGTAAGACTGGAAAAAAAAGAAGAAGATGGTGATAGAAGGCAGCACAGGTGAGTCCGAGATAAATAGAGTGTGCATTTCAGTGTTCTTTCAGGAAACGTGACAGAAGATGAGGTGGAAGACTGGAAAAAAAGAAGAAGATGGTGATAGAAGACAGCACATGTGAGTCCGAGATAAATAAAGTGTGCATTTCAGTGTTTCGTTTCAAGAAAGGTGACAGAAGATAAGGCGGAAGACTGGAAAAAACGAAGGCTGTGATAGAAGACAGCATAGGTGAGTCCGACATAAATAAAGTGTGCATTTCAGTGTTTCGTTTCAGGAAAGGCGACAGAAGATGTGATTGAAGAGTGGAAAAAAGAAGACGGTGATAGAAGACAGCACAGGTGAGTCAGAGATAAATAAAGTGTGCATTTCAGTGTTTAGTTTCAGGAAAGGTGACAGAAGATGAGGCGTAAGACGGGAAAAAAGAAGACAGTGATCGAAGACAGCAAAGGTGAGTGAAACAAATAAAGTGTGCATTTCAGTGTTTCGTTTCAGGAAAGGTGACAGAAGATGAGGCGGAAGACTGGAAAAAAGAAGACGGTGATAGAAGACAGCACAGGTGAGTCCGAGATAAATAATGTGTGCATTTTAGTGTTTCGTTTCAGGAAAGATGACAGAAGATGAGGCGGAAGACTGGAAAAAAAAGACGGTCATGGAAGACAGCACAGGTAAGTCCGAGATAAATAAAGTGTGCATTGCAGTGTTTCGTTTCAGGAAAGGTGACAGAAGATGAGGCGGAAGACTGGAAAAACGAAGACGGTGATAGAAGACGGCACAGGTGAGTCAGAGATAAATAAAGTGTGCATTTCAGTGTTTCGTTTCAGGGGAGGTGACAGAAGATGAGGTGGAAGACTGGAAGAAAAAAAAGACGGTGATAGAAGACAGCACGGGTGAGTCCGAGATAAATAAAGTGTGCATTTCAGTGTTTCGTTTCAAGAAAGGTGACAGAAGATAAGGCGGAAGACTGGAAAAAAGAAGACGGTGATAGAAGACAGCACAGGTGAGTCTGACATAAATTAAGTGTGCATTTCCGTGTTTCGTTTTAGGAAAGGTGACAGAAGATGAGGCAGGAAACTGGAAAAACGAAGACTGTGATAGAAGACAGCACAAGTGAGTCCGAGATAAATAAAGTGTGCATTTCAGTGTTTCGTTTCAGGAGAGGCGACAGAAAATGAGGCAAGAAACTGGAATAAAGAAAACGGTGATAGAAGACAGCACAGGTGAGTCCGAGATAAATAAAGTGTGCATTTCAGTGTTTCGTTTCAGGAAAGGTGACAGAAGATGAGGCGGAAGACTGGAAAAAAGAAGAAGACGGTGATAGAAGACAGCACTGGTGAGTCAGAGATAAATAAAGTGTGCATTTCAGTGTTTCGTTTCAGGAAAGGTGACAGAAGATGAGGGGGAACACTGGAAAAAAAGAAGACGGTGATAAAAGTCAGCACAGGTGAGTGAGACGAATAAAGTGTGCATTTCAGTGTTTCGTTTCAGGAAAGGTGACAGAAAATGAGGCGTAAGACTGGAAAAAAGAAAACGGTGATATTAGACAGCACAGGTGAGTGAGACGAATAAAGTGTGCATTTCAGTGTTCCGTTTCAGGAAAGGTGACAGAAGATGGGGCGTAAGACTGGAAAAAAGAAGACAGTGATCGAAGACAGCAAAGGTGAGTGAGACGAATAAAGTGTGCATTTCAGTGTTTCGTTTCAGGAAAGATGACATAAGATGAGGCGGAAAACTGAGAAAAAAAAGACGGTGATATAAGACAGCACAGGTGAGTTTGAGATAAATAAAGTGTGCATTTCAGTGTTTCGTTTCAGGAAAGGTGACAGAAGATGAGGCGGAAGACTAAAAAAAAGATGACGGTGATGGAAGACAGCACAGGTGAGTCCGAGATAAATAACGTGTGCATTTTAGTGTTTCGCTTCAGGAAAGATGACAGAAGATGAGGCGGAAGACTGGAAAAAAAAGACGGTCATGGAAGACAGCACAAGTGAGTCCGAGATAAATAGCGTGTGTATTTCAGTGTTTTCTTTCAGGAAAGGTGACAGAAGGTGAGGCGGAAGACAGGAAAAACAAACACAGTGATAGAAGCCAGCACAGGTGAGTCCGAGATAAATAAAGTGTGCATTTCAGTGTTTCGTTTCAGGAAAGGTGACAGAAGATGAGGCGGAAACCTGGAAAAACGAAGACTGTGATAGAAGACAGCACAGGTAAGTCCGAGATAAATAAAGTGTGCATTTCAGTGTTTCGTTTCAGGAAAGGTGACAGAAGATGAGGCGGAAGACTGGAAAAACGAAGACGATGATAGAAGACAGCACAGGTGAGTCCGAAAGTGTGCATTTCAGTGTTTCGTTTTAGGAAAGGTGACAGAAGATGAGGCGGAAGACTGGAGGAAGATAGGAAAAAAAAAAAAAGACGGTGATAGAAAACAGCACAGGTGAGTCCGAGATAAATAAAGTGTGCATTTCAGTGTTTCGTTTCAGGAAAAGTGCCAGAAGATGAGGCGGAAAACTGGAAAAAAGAAGACGGTGATAGAAGACAACACAGGTGAGTCCGAGATAAATAAAGAGTGCATTTCAGTGTTTCATTTCAGGAAAGGTGACAGAAGAGGAGGCGGAAGACTGGAGGAAGACAGGAAAAAAGAAGATGGTGATAGTAGACAGCACAGGTGAGTCCGAGATAAATAAAGTGTGCATTTCAGTGTTTTGTTTCTGGAAAGGTGACAGAAGATGGGGCGTAAGACTGGAAAAAAGAAGATGGTGATAAAAGACAGCACAGGTGAGTCCGACATAAATAAAGTGTGCATTTCAGTGTTTCGTTTCAGGAAAGGCGACAGAAGATGTGATTGAAGAGTGGAAAAAAGAAGACGTGATAGAAGACAGCACAGGTGAGTCAGAGATAAATAAAGTGTGCATTTCAATGTTTCGTTTCAGGAAAGGTGACAGAAGATGAGGCGGAAGACTGGAAAAAAGAAGACAGTGATAGAAGACAGCACAGGTGAGTCCAAAATAAATAAAGTGTGCATTTCAGTGTTTCGTTTCAGGAAAGGTGACACAAGATGAGGCGGAAGTCTGGAAAAAAAAGAAGACAGTGATCGAAGACAGCAAAGGTGAGTGAAACAAATAAAGTGTGCATTTCAGAGTTTCGTTTCAGGAAAGATGACAGAAGATGAGGCGGAAGACTGGAAAAAAAAAGACTGTGATAGAAGACAGCACAGGTGAGTCCGAGATAAATAAAGTGTGCATTTCAGTGTTTCATTTCAGGAGAGGTGACAGAAGATGAGGCGGAAGACTGGAAAAAAAAAAGACGGTGATAGAAGACAGCACAGGTGAGCCAGAGAGAAATAAAGTGTGCATTTCAGTGTTTTGTTTCAGGAAAGGTGACAGAAGATGGGGCTTAAGACTGGAAAAAAGAAGACAGTGATCGAAGACAGCAAAGGTGAGTGAAACAAATAAAGTGTGCATTTCAGTTTTTCGTTTCAGGAAAGGTGCCAGAAGATGAGACGGAAGACTGGAAAAAAGAAGACGGTGATAGAAGACAGCATAGGTGAGTCTGAGATAAAGTGTGCATTTCAGTGTTTCATTTCAGGAAAGGTGACAGAAGATGAGGTGGAAGACAGGAAAAAAGAAGGCGGTGATAGAAGACAGCACAGGTGAGTCTGATATAAATAAAGTGTGCATTTCAGTGTTTCGTTTCAGGAAAGGTGACAGAAGATGAGGCGGAAGACAAGAAAGACGAACACAGTGATAGAAAACAGCACAGGTAAGTCCGAGATAAATAAAGTGTGCATTTCAGTGTTTCGTTTCAGGAAAGGTGACAGAAGATGAGGCGGAAGACAGGAAAAAAGAAGATGGTGATAAAAGACAGCACAGGTTAGTCCGAGATAAATAAAGTGTGCATTTCAGTGTTTCGTTTCAGGAAAGGTGACAGAAGATGAGGTGGAAGACAGGAAAAAAAAAAAGAAGACGGTGATAGAAGACAGCACAGGTGAGTCCGAGATAAATAAAGTGTGCATTTCAGTGTTTCGTTTCAGGAAAGGTGACAGAAGATGAGGCGGAAGACTGGAAAAAAGAAGACAGTGATAGAAGACAGCACAGGTGAGTCCGAGATAAATAATGTGTGTATTTCAGTGTTTCATTTTAGGAAAGGTGACAGAAGATGAGGCGGAAGACTGGAAAAAAAAAAAAAAGAAGACGGTGATAGAAGACAGCACAGGTGAGTCCGAGATAAATAAAGTGTGCATTTAAGTGTTTAGTTTCAGGAAAGTTGACAGAAGAAGAGGTGGAATAGTGGAAAAAAAAGTAGATGGTGATAGAAGGCAGCACAGGTGAGTCCGAGATAAATAAAGAGTGCATTTCAGTGTTTTGTTTCAGGAAAGGTGACAGAAGATGAGGTGTAAGACTGGAAAAAAAGAAGAAGATGGTGATAGAAGGCAGCACAGGTGAGTCCGAGATAAATAGAGTGTGCATTTCAGTGTTCTTTCAGGAAACGTGACAGAAGATGAGGTTGAAGACTGGAAAAAAAGAAGATGGTGATAGAAGACAGCACATGTGAGTCCGAGATAAATAAAGTGTGCATTTCAGTGTTTCGTTTCAAGAAAGGTGACAGAAGATAAGGCGGAAGACTGGAAAAAACGAAGGCTGTGATAGAAGACAGCATAGGTGAGTCCGACATAAATAAAGTGTGCATTTCAGTGTTTCGTTTCAGGAAAGGCGACAGAAGATGTGATTGAAGAGTGGAAAAAAGAAGACGGTGATAGAAGACAGCACAGGTGAGTCAGAGATAAATAAAGTGTGCATTTCAGTGTTTAGTTTCAGGAAAGGTGACAGAAGATGGGGCTTAAGACTGGAAAAAAGAAGACAGTGATCGAAGACAGCAAAGGTGAGTGAAACAAATAAAGTGTGCATTTCAGTGTTTCGTTTCAGGAAAGGTGACAGAAGATGAGGCGGAAGACTGGAAAAAAGAAGACGGTGATAGAAGACAGCACAGGTGAGTCCGAGATAAATAATGTGTGCATTTTAGTGTTTCGTTTCAGGAAAGATAACAGAAGATGAGGCGGAAGACTGGAAAAAAAAGACGGTCATGGAAGACAGCACAGGTAAGTCCGAGATAAATAAAGTGTGCATTGCAGTGTTTCGTTTCAGGAAAGGTGACAGAAGATGAGGCGGAAGACTGGAAAAACGAAGACGTTGATAGAAGACGGCACAGGTGAGTCAGAGATAAATAAAGTGTGCATTTCAGTGTTTCGTTTCAGGGGAGGTGACAGAAGATGAGGTGGAAGACTGGAAGAAAAAAAAGACGGTGATAGAAGACAGCACAGGTGAGTCCGAGATAAATAAAGTGTGCATTTCAGTGTTTCGTTTCAAGAAAGGTGACAGAAGATAAGGCGGAAGACTGGAAAAAAGAAGACGGTGATAGAAGACAGCACAGGTGAGTCTGACATAAATTAAGTGTGCATTTCCGTGTTTCGTTTTAGGAAAGGTGACAGAAGATGAGGCAGGAAACTGGAAAAACGAAGACTGTGATAGAAGACAGCACAAGTGAGTCCGAGATAAATAAAGTGTGCATTTCAGTGTTTCGTTTCAGGAGAGGCGACAGAAAATGAGGCAAGAAACTGGAATAAAGAAAACGGTGATAGAAGACAGCACAGGTGAGTCCGAGATAAATAAAGTGTGCATTTCAGTGTTTCGTTTCAGGAAAGGTGACAGAAGATGAGGCGGAAGACTGGAAAAAAGAAGAAGACGGTGATAGAAGACAGCACTGGTGAGTCAGAGATAAATAAAGTGTGCATTTCAATGTTTCGTTTCAGGAAAGGTGACAGAAGATGAGGCGGAAGACTGGAAAAAAGAAGAAGACGGTGATAGAAGACAGCACAGGTGAGTCTGAGATAAATAAAGTGTGCATTTCAGTGTTTCGTTTCAGGAAAGGTGCCAGAAGATGAGGCGGAAGACTGGAAAAATGAAGACGGTGATAGAAGACAGCACAGGTGAGTGAGACAAATAAAGTGTGCATTTCAGTGTTTCGTTTCAGGAAAGGTGACAGAAGATGAGGCGGAAAACTGAAAAAAGATGGTGGTGATAGAAGACAGCACAGGGTAATGAGACCGAGATAAATAAAGTGTGCATTTCAGTGTTTCGTTTCAGGAAAGGTGACAGAAGATGAGGCGGAAGACTAAAAAAAAGAAGACGGTGATGGAAGACAGCACACGTGAGTCCGAGATAAATAACGTGTGCATTTTAGTGTTTCGCTTCAGGAAAGATGACAGAAGATGAGGCGGAAGACTGGAAAAAAAAGACGGTCATGGAAGACAGCACAGGTGAGTCCGAGATAAATAGCGTGTGTATCTCAGGGTTTTGTTTCAGGAAAGGTGACAGAAGATGAGGCGGAAGACTGGAAAAAAGAAGAAGACGGTGATAGAAGACAGCACAGGTGAGTCTGAGATAAATAAAGTGTGCATTTCAGTGTTTTGTTTCAGGAAAGGTGACAGAAGATGAGGCATAAGACAGGGAAAAAAAACACGGTGATAGAAGCCAGCACAGGTGAGTCCGAGATAAATAAAGTGTGTATTTCAGTGTTTCGTTTCAGGAAAGGTGATAGAAGATGAGGCGGAAGACAGGAAAAAAGAAGATGGTGATAAAAGACAGCACAGGTTAGTCCGAGATAAATAAAGTGTGCATTTCAGTGTTTCGTTTCAGGAAAGGTGACAGAAGATGAGGTGGAAGACAGGAAAAAAAAAAGAAGACGGTGATAGAAGACAGCACAGGTGAGTCCGAGATAAATAAAGTGTGCATTTCAGTGTTTCGTTTCAGGAAAGGTGACAGAAGATGAGGCGGAAGACTGGAAAAAAGAAGACAGTGATAGAAGACAGCACAGGTGAGTCCGAGATAAATAATGTGTGTATTTCAGTGTTTCGTTTCAGGAAAGGTGACAGAACATGAGGCGGAAGACTGGAAAAAAAAAAAAAAAGAAGACGGTGATAGAAGACAGCACAGGTGAGTCCGAGATAAATAAAGTGTGCATTTAAGTGTTTAGTTTCAGGAAAGTTGACAGAAGAAGAGGTGGAATAGTGGAAAAAAAAGTAGATGGTGATAGAAGGCAGCACAGGTGAGTCCGAGATAAATAAAGAGTGCATTTCAGTGTTTTGTTTCAGGAAAGGTGACAGAAGATGAGGTGTAAAACTTGAAAAAAAAGAAGAAGATGGTGATAGAAGGCAGCACAGGTGAGTCCGAGATAAATAGAGTGTGCATTTCAGTGTTCTTTCAGGAAACGTGACAGAAGATGAGGTGGAAGAATGGAAAAAAAGAAGAAGATGGTGATAGAAGACAGCACATGTGAGTCCGAGATAAATAAAGTGTGCATTTCAGTGTTTCGTTTCAGGAAAGGCGACAGAAGATGTGATTGAAGAGTGGAAAAAAGAAGACGGTGATAGAAGACAGCACAGGTGAGTCTGAGATAAATAATGTGTGCATTTTAGTGTTTCGTTTCAGGAAAGATGACAGAAGATGAGGCGGAAGACTGGAAAAAAAAGACGGTCATGGAAGACAGCACAGGTAAGTACGAGATAAATAAAGTGTGCATTGCAGTGTTTCGTTTCAGGAAAGGTGACAGAAGATGAGGCGGAAGACTGGAAAAACGAAGACGGTGATAGAAGACGGCACAGGTGAGTCAGAGATAAATAAAGTGTGCATTTCAGTGTTTCGTTTCAAGAAAGGTGACAGAAGATAAGGCGGAAGACTGGAAAAAAGAAGACGGTGATAGAAGACAGCACAGGTGAGTCTGACATAAATTAAGTGTGCATTTCCGTGTTTCGTTTTAGGAAAGGTGACAGAAGATGAGGCAGGAAACTGGAAAAACGAAGACTGTGATAGAAGACAGCACAAGTGAGTCCGAGATAAATAAAGTGTGCATTTCAGTGTTTCGTTTCAGGAGAGGCGACAGAAAATGAGGCAAGAAACTGGAATAAAGAAAACGGTATAGAAGACAGCACAGGTGAGTCCGAGATAAATAAAGTGTGCATTTCAGTGTTTCGTTTCAGGAAAGGTGACAGAAGATGAGGCGGAAGACTGGAAAAAAGAAGAAGATGGTGATAGAAGACAGCACTGGTGAGTCAGAGATAAATAAAGTGTGCATTTCAATGTTTCGTTTCAGGAAAGGTGACAGAAGATGAGGCGGAAGACTGGAAAAAAAAAGACTGTGATAGAAGACAGCACAGGTGAGTCCGAGATAAATAAAGTGTGCATTTCAGTGTTTCATTTCAGGAGAGGTGACAGAAGATGAGGCGGAAGACTGGAAAAAAAAAAAAAGACGGTGATAGAAGACAGCACAGGTGAGCCAGAGAGAAATAAAGTGTGCATTTCAGTGTTTTGTTTCAGGAAAGGTGACAGAAGATGGGGCTTAAGACTGGAAAAAAGAAGACAGTGATCGAAGACAGCAAAGGTGAGTGAAACAAATAAAGTGTGCATTTCAGTTTTTCGTTTCAGGAAAGGTGCCAGAAGATGAGACGGAAGACTGGAAAAAAGAAGACGGTGATAGAAGACAGCATAGGTGAGTCTGATATAAATAAAGTGTGCATTTCAGTGTTTCGTTTCAGGAAAGGTGACAGAAGATGAGGTGGAAGACAGGAAAAAAGAAGGCGGTGATAGAAGACAGCACAGGTGAGTCTGATATAAATAAAGTGTGCATTTCAGTGTTTCGTTTCAGGAAAGGTGACAGAAGATGAGGCGGAAGACAAGAAAGACGAACACAGTGATAGAAAACAGCACAGGTAAGTCCGAGATAAATAAAGTGTGCATTTCAGTGTTTCGTTTCAGGAAAGGTGACAGAAGATGAGGTGGAAGACAGGAAAAAAGAAGATGGTGATAAAAGACAGCACAGGTGAGTCCGAGATAAATAAAGTGTGCATTTCAGTGTTTCGTTTCAGGAAAGGTGACAGAAGATGAGGCGGAAGACTGGAAAAAAGAAGACAGTGATAGAAGACAGCACAGGTGAGTCCGAGATAAATAATGTGTGTATTTCAGTGTTTCATTTTAGGAAAGGTGACAGAAGATGAGGCGGAAGACTGGAAAAAAAAAAAAAGAAGACGGTGATAGAAGACAGCACAGGTGAGTCCGAGATAAATAAAGTGTGCATTTAAGTGTTTAGTTTCAGGAAAGTTGACAGAAGAAGAGGTGGAATAGTGGAAAAAAAAGTAGATGGTGATAGAAGGCAGCACAGGTGAGTCCGAGATAAATAAAGAGTGCATTTCAGTGTTTTGTTTCAGGAAAGGTGACAGAAGATGAGGTGTAAGACTGGAAAAAAAAGAAGAAGATGGTGATAGAAGGCAGCACAGGTGAGTCCGAGATAAATAGAGTGTGCATTTCAGTGTTCTTTCAGGAAACGTGACAGAAGATGAGGTGGAAGACTGGAAAAAAAGAAGAAGATGGTGATAGAAGACAGCACATGTGAGTCCGAGATAAATAAAGTGTGCATTTCAGTGTTTCGTTTCAAGAAAGGTGACAGAAGATAAGGCGGAAGACTGGAAAAAACGAAGGCTGTGATAGAAGACAGCATAGGTGAGTCCGACATAAATAAAGTGTGCATTTCAGTGTTTCGTTTCAGGAAAGGCGACAGAAGATGTGATTGAAGAGTGGAAAAAAGAAGACGGTGATAGAAGACAGCACAGGTGAGTCAGAGATAAATAAAGTGTGCATTTCAGTGTTTAGTTTCAGGAAAGGTGACAGAAGATGAGGCGTAAGACGGGAAAAAAGAAGACAGTGATCGAAGACAGCAAAGGTGAGTGAAACAAATAAAGTGTGCATTTCAGTGTTTCGTTTCAGGAAAGGTGACAGAAGATGAGGCGGAAGACTGGAAAAAAGAAGACGGTGATAGAAGACAGCACAGGTGAGTCCGAGATAAATAATGTGTGCATTTTAGTGTTTCGTTTCAGGAAAGATGACAGAAGATGAGGCGGAAGACTGGAAAAAAAAGACGGTCATGGAAGACAGCACAGGTAAGTCCGAGATAAATAAAGTGTGCATTGCAGTGTTTCGTTTCAGGAAAGGTGACAGAAGATGAGGCGGAAGACTGGAAAAACGAAGACGGTGATAGAAGACGGCACAGGTGAGTCAGAGATAAATAAAGTGTGCATTTCAGTGTTTCGTTTCAGGGGAGGTGACAGAAGATGAGGTGGAAGACTGGAAGAAAAAAAAGACGGTGATAGAAGACAGCACGGGTGAGTCCGAGATAAATAAAGTGTGCATTTCAGTGTTTCGTTTCAAGAAAGGTGACAGAAGATAAGGCGGAAGACTGGAAAAAAGAAGACGGTGATAGAAGACAGCACAGGTGAGTCTGACATAAATTAAGTGTGCATTTCCGTGTTTCGTTTTAGGAAAGGTGACAGAAGATGAGGCAGGAAACTGGAAAAACGAAGACTGTGATAGAAGACAGCACAAGTGAGTCCGAGATAAATAAAGTGTGCATTTCAGTGTTTCGTTTCAGGAGAGGCGACAGAAAATGAGGCAAGAAACTGGAATAAAGAAAACGGTGATAGAAGACAGCACAGGTGAGTCCGAGATAAATAAAGTGTGCATTTCAGTGTTTCGTTTCAGGAAAGGTGACAGAAGATGAGGCGGAAGACTGGAAAAAAGAAGAAGACGGTGATAGAAGACAGCACTGGTGAGTCAGAGATAAATAAAGTGTGCATTTCAGTGTTTCGTTTCAGGAAAGGTGACAGAAGATGAGGGGGAACACTGGAAAAAAAGAAGACGGTGATAAAAGTCAGCACAGGTGAGTGAGACGAATAAAGTGTGCATTTCAGTGTTTCGTTTCAGGAAAGGTGACAGAAAATGAGGCGTAAGACTGGAAAAAAGAAAACGGTGATATTAGACAGCACAGGTGAGTGAGACGAATAAAGTGTGCATTTCAGTGTTCCGTTTCAGGAAAGGTGACAGAAGATGGGGCGTAAGACTGGAAAAAAGAAGACAGTGATCGAAGACAGCAAAGGTGAGTGAGACGAATAAAGTGTGCATTTCAGTGTTTCGTTTCAGGAAAGATGACATAAGATGAGGCGGAAAACTGAGAAAAAAAAGACGGTGATATAAGACAGCACAGGTGAGTTTGAGATAAATAAAGTGTGCATTTCAGTGTTTCGTTTCAGGAAAGGTGACAGAAGATGAGGCGGAAGACTAAAAAAAAGATGACGGTGATGGAAGACAGCACAGGTGAGTCCGAGATAAATAACGTGTGCATTTTAGTGTTTCGCTTCAGGAAAGATGACAGAAGATGAGGCGGAAGACTGGAAAAAAAAGACGGTCATGGAAGACAGCACAAGTGAGTCCGAGATAAATAGCGTGTGTATTTCAGTGTTTTCTTTCAGGAAAGGTGACAGAAGGTGAGGCGGAAGACAGGAAAAACAAACACAGTGATAGAAGCCAGCACAGGTGAGTCCGAGATAAATAAAGTGTGCATTTCAGTGTTTCGTTTCAGGAAAGGTGACAGAAGATGAGGCGGAAACCTGGAAAAACGAAGACTGTGATAGAAGACAGCACAGGTAAGTCCGAGATAAATAAAGTGTGCATTTCAGTGTTTCGTTTCAGGAAAGGTGACAGAAGATGAGGCGGAAGACTGGAAAAACGAAGACGATGATAGAAGACAGCACAGGTGAGTCCGAAAGTGTGCATTTCAGTGTTTCGTTTTAGGAAAGGTGACAGAAGATGAGGCGGAAGACTGGAGGAAGATAGGAAAAAAAAAAAAAGACGGTGATAGAAAACAGCACAGGTGAGTCCGAGATAAATAAAGTGTGCATTTCAGTGTTTCGTTTCAGGAAAAGTGCCAGAAGATGAGGCGGAAAACTGGAAAAAAGAAGACGGTGATAGAAGACAACACAGGTGAGTCCGAGATAAATAAAGAGTGCATTTCAGTGTTTCATTTCAGGAAAGGTGACAGAAGAGGAGGCGGAAGACTGGAGGAAGACAGGAAAAAAGAAGATGGTGATAGTAGACAGCACAGGTGAGTCCGAGATAAATAAAGTGTGCATTTCAGTGTTTTGTTTCTGGAAAGGTGACAGAAGATGGGGCGTAAGACTGGAAAAAAGAAGATGGTGATAAAAGACAGCACAGGTGAGTCCGACATAAATAAAGTGTGCATTTCAGTGTTTCGTTTCAGGAAAGGCGACAGAAGATGTGATTGAAGAGTGGAAAAAAGAAGACGTGATAGAAGACAGCACAGGTGAGTCAGAGATAAATAAAGTGTGCATTTCAATGTTTCGTTTCAGGAAAGGTGACAGAAGATGAGGCGGAAGACTGGAAAAAAGAAGACAGTGATAGAAGACAGCACAGGTGAGTCCAAAATAAATAAAGTGTGCATTTCAGTGTTTCGTTTCAGGAAAGGTGACACAAGATGAGGCGGAAGTCTGGAAAAAAAAGAAGACAGTGATCGAAGACAGCAAAGGTGAGTGAAACAAATAAAGTGTGCATTTCAGAGTTTCGTTTCAGGAAAGATGACAGAAGATGAGGCGGAAGACTGGAAAAAAAAAGACTGTGATAGAAGACAGCACAGGTGAGTCCGAGATAAATAAAGTGTGCATTTCAGTGTTTCATTTCAGGAGAGGTGACAGAAGATGAGGCGGAAGACTGGAAAAAAAAAAGACGGTGATAGAAGACAGCACAGGTGAGCCAGAGAGAAATAAAGTGTGCATTTCAGTGTTTTGTTTCAGGAAAGGTGACAGAAGATGGGGCTTAAGACTGGAAAAAAGAAGACAGTGATCGAAGACAGCAAAGGTGAGTGAAACAAATAAAGTGTGCATTTCAGTTTTTCGTTTCAGGAAAGGTGCCAGAAGATGAGACGGAAGACTGGAAAAAAGAAGACGGTGATAGAAGACAGCATAGGTGAGTCTGAGATAAAGTGTGCATTTCAGTGTTTCATTTCAGGAAAGGTGACAGAAGATGAGGTGGAAGACAGGAAAAAAGAAGGCGGTGATAGAAGACAGCACAGGTGAGTCTGATATAAATAAAGTGTGCATTTCAGTGTTTCGTTTCAGGAAAGGTGACACAAGATGAGGCGGAAGTCTGGAAAAAAAAGAAGACAGTGATCGAAGACAGCAAAGGTGAGTGAAACAAATAAAGTGTGCATTTCAGAGTTTCGTTTCAGGAAAGATGACAGAAGATGAGGCGGAAGACTGGAAAAAAAAAGACTGTGATAGAAGACAGCACAGGTGAGTCCGAGATAAATAAAGTGTGCATTTCAGTGTTTCATTTCAGGAGAGGTGACAGAAGATGAGGCGGAAGACTGGAAAAAAAAAAGACGGTGATAGAAGACAGCACAGGTGAGCCAGAGAGAAATAAAGTGTGCATTTCAGTGTTTTGTTTCAGGAAAGGTGACAGAAGATGGGGCTTAAGACTGGAAAAAAGAAGACAGTGATCGAAGACAGCAAAGGTGAGTGAAACAAATAAAGTGTGCATTTCAGTTTTTCGTTTCAGGAAAGGTGCCAGAAGATGAGACGGAAGACTGGAAAAAAGAAGACGGTGATAGAAGACAGCATAGGTGAGTCTGAGATAAAGTGTGCATTTCAGTGTTTCATTTCAGGAAAGGTGACAGAAGATGAGGTGGAAGACAGGAAAAAAGAAGGCGGTGATAGAAGACAGCACAGGTGAGTCTGATATAAATAAAGTGTGCATTTCAGTGTTTCGTTTCAGGAAAGGTGACAGAAGATGAGGCGGAAGACAGGAAAAAAGAAGATGGTGATAAAAGACAGCACAGGTTAGTCCGAGATAAATAAAGTGTGCATTTCAGTGTTTCGTTTCAGGAAAGGTGACAGAAGATGAGGTGGAAGACAGGAAAAAAAAAAAGAAGACGGTGATAGAAGACAGCACAGGTGAGTCCGAGATAAATAAAGTGTGCATTTCAGTGTTTCGTTTCAGGAAAGGTGACAGAAGATGAGGCGGAAGACTGGAAAAAAGAAGACAGTGATAGAAGACAGCACAGGTGAGTCCGAGATAAATAATGTGTGTATTTCAGTGTTTCATTTTAGGAAAGGTGACAGAAGATGAGGCGGAAGACTGGAAAAAAAAAAAAAAAAGAAGACGGTGATAGAAGACAGCACAGGTGAGTCCGAGATAAATAAAGTGTGCATTTAAGTGTTTAGTTTCAGGAAAGTTGACAGAAGAAGAGGTGGAATAGTGGAAAAAAAAGTAGATGGTGATAGAAGGCAGCACAGGTGAGTCCGAGATAAATAAAGAGTGCATTTCAGTGTTTTGTTTCAGGAAAGGTGACAGAAGATGAGGTGTAAGACTGGAAAAAAAAGAAGAAGATGGTGATAGAAGGCAGCACAGGTGAGTCCGAGATAAATAGAGTGTGCATTTCAGTGTTCTTTCAGGAAACGTGACAGAAGATGAGGTGGAAGACTGGAAAAAAAGAAGATGGTGATAGAAGACAGCACATGTGAGTCCGAGATAAATAAAGTGTGCATTTCAGTGTTTCGTTTCAAGAAAGGTGACAGAAGATAAGGCGGAAGACTGGAAAAAACGAAGGCTGTGATAGAAGACAGCATAGGTGAGTCCGACATAAATAAAGTGTGCATTTCAGTGTTTCGTTTCAGGAAAGGCGACAGAAGATGTGATTGAAGAGTGGAAAAAAGAAGACGGTGATAGAAGACAGCACAGGTGAGTCAGAGATAAATAAAGTGTGCATTTCAGTGTTTAGTTTCAGGAAAGGTGACAGAAGATGGGGCTTAAGACTGGAAAAAAGAAGACAGTGATCGAAGACAGCAAAGGTGAGTGAAACAAATAAAGTGTGCATTTCAGTGTTTCGTTTCAGGAAAGGTGACAGAAGATGAGGCGGAAGACTGGAAAAAAGAAGACGGTGATAGAAGACAGCACAGGTGAGTCCGAGATAAATAATGTGTGCATTTTAGTGTTTCGTTTCAGGAAAGATAACAGAAGATGAGGCGGAAGACTGGAAAAAAAAGACGGTCATGGAAGACAGCACAGGTAAGTCCGAGATAAATAAAGTGTGCATTGCAGTGTTTCGTTTCAGGAAAGGTGACAGAAGATGAGGCGGAAGACTGGAAAAACGAAGACGTTGATAGAAGACGGCACAGGTGAGTCAGAGATAAATAAAGTGTGCATTTCAGTGTTTCGTTTCAGGGGAGGTGACAGAAGATGAGGTGGAAGACTGGAAGAAAAAAAAGACGGTGATAGAAGACAGCACAGGTGAGTCCGAGATAAATAAAGTGTGCATTTCAGTGTTTCGTTTCAAGAAAGGTGACAGAAGATAAGGCGGAAGACTGGAAAAAAGAAGACGGTGATAGAAGACAGCACAGGTGAGTCTGACATAAATTAAGTGTGCATTTCCGTGTTTCGTTTTAGGAAAGGTGACAGAAGATGAGGCAGGAAACTGGAAAAACGAAGACTGTGATAGAAGACAGCACAAGTGAGTCCGAGATAAATAAAGTGTGCATTTCAGTGTTTCGTTTCAGGAGAGGCGACAGAAAATGAGGCAAGAAACTGGAATAAAGAAAACGGTGATAGAAGACAGCACAGGTGAGTCCGAGATAAATAAAGTGTGCATTTCAGTGTTTCGTTTCAGGAAAGGTGACAGAAGATGAGGCGGAAGACTGGAAAAAAGAAGAAGACGGTGATAGAAGACAGCACTGGTGAGTCAGAGATAAATAAAGTGTGCATTTCAATGTTTCGTTTCAGGAAAGGTGACAGAAGATGAGGCGGAAGACTGGAAAAAAGAAGAAGACGGTGATAGAAGACAGCACAGGTGAGTCTGAGATAAATAAAGTGTGCATTTCAGTGTTTCGTTTCAGGAAAGGTGCCAGAAGATGAGGCGGAAGACTGGAAAAATGAAGACGGTGATAGAAGACAGCACAGGTGAGTGAGACAAATAAAGTGTGCATTTCAGTGTTTCGTTTCAGGAAAGGTGACAGAAGATGAGGCGGAAAACTGAAAAAAGATGGTGGTGATAGAAGACAGCACAGGGTAATGAGACCGAGATAAATAAAGTGTGCATTTCAGTGTTTCGTTTCAGGAAAGGTGACAGAAGATGAGGCGGAAGACTAAAAAAAAGAAGACGGTGATGGAAGACAGCACACGTGAGTCCGAGATAAATAACGTGTGCATTTTAGTGTTTCGCTTCAGGAAAGATGACAGAAGATGAGGCGGAAGACTGGAAAAAAAAGACGGTCATGGAAGACAGCACAGGTGAGTCCGAGATAAATAGCGTGTGTATCTCAGGGTTTTGTTTCAGGAAAGGTGACAGAAGATGAGGCGGAAGACTGGAAAAAAGAAGAAGACGGTGATAGAAGACAGCACAGGTGAGTCTGAGATAAATAAAGTGTGCATTTCAGTGTTTTGTTTCAGGAAAGGTGACAGAAGATGAGGCATAAGACAGGGAAAAAAAACACGGTGATAGAAGCCAGCACAGGTGAGTCCGAGATAAATAAAGTGTGTATTTCAGTGTTTCGTTTCAGGAAAGGTGATAGAAGATGAGGCGGAAGACAGGAAAAAAGAAGATGGTGATAAAAGACAGCACAGGTTAGTCCGAGATAAATAAAGTGTGCATTTCAGTGTTTCGTTTCAGGAAAGGTGACAGAAGATGAGGTGGAAGACAGGGAAAAAAAAAGAAGACGGTGATAGAAGACAGCACAGGTGAGTCCGAGATAAATAAAGTGTGCATTTCAGTGTTTCGTTTCAGGAAAGGTGACAGAAGATGAGGCGGAAGACTGGAAAAAAGAAGACAGTGATAGAAGACAGCACAGGTGAGTCCGAGATAAATAATGTGTGTATTTCAGTGTTTCGTTTCAGGAAAGGTGACAGAACATGAGGCGGAAGACTGGAAAAAAAAAAAAAAGAAGACGGTGATAGAAGACAGCACAGGTGAGTCCGAGATAAATAAAGTGTGCATTTAAGTGTTTAGTTTCAGGAAAGTTGACAGAAGAAGAGGTGGAATAGTGGAAAAAAAAGTAGATGGTGATAGAAGGCAGCACAGGTGAGTCCGAGATAAATAAAGAGTGCATTTCAGTGTTTTGTTTCAGGAAAGGTGACAGAAGATGAGGTGTAAGACTGGAAAAAAAAGAAGAAGATGGTGATAGAAGGCAGCACAGGTGAGTCCGAGATAAATAGAGTGTGCATTTCAGTGTTCTTTCAGGAAACGTGACAGAAGATGAGGTGGAAGACTGGAAAAAAAGAAGAAGATGGTGATAGAAGACAGCACATGTGAGTCCGAGATAAATAAAGTGTGCATTTCAGTGTTTCGTTTCAGGAAAGGCGACAGAAGATGTGATTGAAGAGTGGAAAAAAGAAGACGGTGATAGAAGACAGCACAGGTGAGTCTGAGATAAATAATGTGTGCATTTTAGTGTTTCGTTTCAGGAAAGATGACAGAAGATGAGGCGGAAGACTGGAAAAAAAAGACGGTCATGGAAGACAGCACAGGTAAGTCCGAGATAAATAAAGTGTGCATTGCAGTGTTTCGTTTCAGGAAAGGTGACAGAAGATGAGGCGGAAGACTGGAAAAACGAAGACGGTGATAGAAGACGGCACAGGTGAGTCAGAGATAAATAAAGTGTGCATTTCAGTGTTTCGTTTCAGGGGAGGTGACAGAAGATGAGGTGGAAGACTGGAAGAAAAAAAAGACGGTGATAGAAGACAGCACAGGTGAGTCCGAGATAAATAAAGTGTGCATTTCAGTGTTTCGTTTCAAGAAAGGTGACAGAAGATAAGGCGGAAGACTGGAAAAAAGAAGACGGTGATAGAAGACAGCACAGGTGAGTCTGACATAAATTAAGTGTGCATTTCCGTGTTTCGTTTTAGGAAAGGTGACAGAAGATGAGGCAGGAAACTGGAAAAACGAAGACTGTGATAGAAGACAGCACAAGTGAGTCCGAGATAAATAAAGTGTGCATTTCAGTGTTTCGTTTCAGGAGAGGCGACAGAAAATGAGGCAAGAAACTGGAATAAAGAAAACGGTATAGAAGACAGCACAGGTGAGTCCGAGATAAATAAAGTGTGCATTTCAGTGTTTCGTTTCAGGAAAGGTGACAGAAGATGAGGCGGAAGACTGGAAAAAAGAAGAAGATGGTGATAGAAGACAGCACTGGTGAGTCAGAGATAAATAAAGTGTGCATTTCAATGTTTCGTTTCAGGAAAGGTGACAGAAGATGAGGCGGAAGACTGGAAAAAAAAAGACTGTGATAGAAGACAGCACAGGTGAGTCCGAGATAAATAAAGTGTGCATTTCAGTGTTTCATTTCAGGAGAGGTGACAGAAGATGAGGCGGAAGACTGGAAAAAAAAAAAAAAGACGGTGATAGAAGACAGCACAGGTGAGCCAGAGAGAAATAAAGTGTGCATTTCAGTGTTTTGTTTCAGGAAAGGTGACAGAAGATGGGGCTTAAGACTGGAAAAAAGAAGACAGTGATCGAAGACAGCAAAGGTGAGTGAAACAAATAAAGTGTGCATTTCAGTTTTTCGTTTCAGGAAAGGTGCCAGAAGATGAGACGGAAGACTGGAAAAAAGAAGACGGTGATAGAAGACAGCATAGGTGAGTCTGAGATAAAGTGTGCATTTCAGTGTTTCATTTCAGGAAAGGTGACAGAAGATGAGGTGGAAGACAGGAAAAAAGAAGGCGGTGATAGAAGACAGCACAGGTGAGTCTGATATAAATAAAGTGTGCATTTCAGTGTTTCGTTTCAGGAAAGGTGACAGAAGATGAGGCGGAAGACAAGAAAGACGAACACAGTGATAGAAAACAGCACAGGTAAGTCCGAGATAAATAAAGTGTGCATTTCAGTGTTTCGTTTCAGGAAAGGTGACAGAAGATGAGGTGGAAGACAGGAAAAAAGAAGATGGTGATAAAAGACAGCACAGGTGAGTCCGAGATAAATAAAGTGTGCATTTCAGTGTTTCGTTTCAGGAAAGGTGACAGAAGATGAGGCGGAAGACTGGAAAAAAGAAGACAGTGATAGAAGACAGCACAGGTGAGTCCGAGATAAATAATGTGTGTATTTCACTGTTTCATTTTAGGAAAGGTGACAGAAGATGAGGCGGAAGACTGGAAAAAAAAAAAAAAGAAGACGGTGATAGAAGACAGCACAGGTGAGTCCGAGATAAATAAAGTGTGCATTTAAGTGTTTAGTTTCAGGAAAGTTGACAGAAGAAGAGGTGGAATAGTGGAAAAAAGTAGATGGTGATAGAAGGCAGCACAGGTGAGTCCGAGATAAATAAAGAGTGCATTTCAGTGTTTTGTTTCAGGAAAGGTGACAGAAGATGAGGTGTAAGACTGGAAAAAAAAGAAGAAGATGGTGATAGAAGGCAGCACAGGTGAGTCCGAGATAAATAGAGTGTGCATTTCAGTGTTCTTTCAGGAAACGTGACAGAAGATGAGGTGGAAGACTGGAAAAAAAGAAGAAGATGGTGATAGAAGACAGCACATGTGAGTCCGAGATAAATAAAGTGTGCATTTCAGTGTTTCGTTTCAAGAAAGGTGACAGAAGATAAGGCGGAAGACTGGAAAAAACGAAGGCTGTGATAGAAGACAGCATAGGTGAGTCCGACATAAATAAAGTGTGCATTTCAGTGTTTCGTTTCAGGAAAGGCGACAGAAGATGTGATTGAAGAGTGGAAAAAAGAAGACGGTGATAGAAGACAGCACAGGTGAGTCAGAGATAAATAAAGTGTGCATTTCAGTGTTTAGTTTCAGGAAAGGTGACAGAAGATGAGGCGTAAGACGGGAAAAAAGAAGACAGTGATCGAAGACAGCAAAGGTGAGTGAAACAAATAAAGTGTGCATTTCAGTGTTTCGTTTCAGGAAAGGTGACAGAAGATGAGGCGGAAGACTGGAAAAAAGAAGACGTGATAGAAGACAGCACAGGTGAGTCCGAGATAAATAATGTGTGCATTTTAGTGTTTCGTTTCAGGAAAGATGACAGAAGATGAGGCGGAAGACTGGAAAAAAAAGACGGTCATGGAAGACAGCACAGGTAAGTCCGAGATAAATAAAGTGTGCATTGCAGTGTTTCGTTTCAGGAAAGGTGACAGAAGATGAGGCGGAAGACTGGAAAAACGAAGACGGTGATAGAAGACGGCACAGGTGAGTCAGAGATAAATAAAGTGTGCATTTCAGTGTTTCGTTTCAGGGGAGGTGACAGAAGATGAGGTGGAAGACTGGAAGAAAAAAAAGACGGTGATAGAAGACAGCACAGGTGAGTCCGAGATAAATAAAGTGTGCATTTCAGTGTTTCGTTTCAAGAAAGGTGACAGAAGATAAGGCGGAAGACTGGAAAAAAGAAGACGGTGATAGAAGACAGCACAGGTGAGTCCGAGATAAATAAAGTGTGCATTTCCGTGTTTCGTTTTAGGAAAGGTGACAGAAGATGAGGCAGGAAACTGGAAAAACGAAGACTGTGATAGAAGACAGCACAAGTGAGTCCGAGATAAATAAAGTGTGCATTTCAGTGTTTCGTTTCAGGAGAGGCGACAGAAAATGAGGCAAGAAACTGGAATAAAGAAAACGGTGATAGAAGACAGCACAGGTGAGTCCGAGATAAATAAAGTGTGCATTTCAGTGTTTCGTTTCAGGAAAGGTGACAGAAGATGAGGCGGAAGACTGGAAAAAAGAAGAAGACGGTGATAGAAGACAGCACTGGTGAGTCAGAGATAAATAAAGTGTGCATTTCAATGTTTCGTTTCAGGAAAGGTGACAGAAGATGAGGCGGAAGACTGGAAAAAAGAAGAAGACGGTGATAGAAGACAGCACAGGTGAGTCTGAGATAAATAAAGTGTGCATTTCAGTGTTTCGTTTCAGGAAAGGTGACAGAAGATGAGGCGGAAAACTGAAAAAAGATGGTGGTGATAGAAGACAGCACAGGGTAATGAGACCGAGATAAATAAAGTGTGCATTTCAGTGTTTCGTTTCAGGAAAGGTGACAGAAGATGAGGCGGAAGACTGGAAAAAAAAGACGGTCATGGAAGACAGCACAGGTGAGTCCGAGATAAATAGCGTGTGTATCTCAGGGTTTTGTTTCAGGAAAGGTGACAGAAGATGAGGCGGAAGACTGGAAAAAAGAAGAAGACGGTGATAGAAGACAGCACAGGTGAGTCTGAGATAAATAAAGTGTGCATTTCAGTGTTTCGTTTCAGGAAAGGTGACAGAAGATGAGGCGGAAAACTGAAAAAAGATGGTGGTGATAGAAGACAGCACAGGGTAATGAGACCGAGATAAATAAAGTGTGCATTTCAGTGTTTCGTTTCAGGAAAGGTGACAGAAGATGAGGCGGAAGACTAAAAAAAAGAAGACGGTGATGGAAGACAGCACACGTGAGTCCGAGATAAATAACGTGTGCATTTTAGTGTTTCGCTTCAGGAAAGATGACAGAAGATGAGGCGGAAGACTGGAAAAAAAAGACGGTCGTGGAAGACAGCACAGGTGAGTCCGAGATAAATAGCGTGTGTATCTCAGGGTTTTGTTTCAGGAAAGGTGACAGAAGATGAGGCGGAAGACTGGAAAAAAGAAGAAGACGGTGATAGAAGACAGCACAGGTGAGTCTGAGATAAATAAAGTGTGCATTTCAGTGTTTTGTTTCAGGAAAGGTGACAGAAGATGAGGCATAAGACAGGGAAAAAAAACAAGGTGATAGAAGCAAGCACAGGTGAGTCCGAGATAAATAAAGTGTGCATTTCAGTGTTTCGTTTCAGGAAAGGTGATAGAAGATGAGGCGGAAGACTGGAAAAACGAAGACGGTGATAGAAGACAACACAGGTGAGTCCGAGATAAATAAAGTGTGCATTTCAATGTTTCATTTCAGGAAAGGTGACAGAAGATGAGGCGAAAGACTGGAAAAAAGAAGACAGTGATAGAAGACAGCACAGGTGAGTCCGAAATAAATAAAACTGTGCATTTCAGTGTTTTGTTTCAGGAAAAGTGCCAGAAGATGAGGCGGAAGACTGTAAAAACGAAGACGTTGATAGAAGACAGCACAGGTGAGTCCGACATAAATGAAGTGTGCATTTCAGTGTTGCGTTTTAGGAAAGGTGACAGAAGATGAGGCGGAAGACTGGAGGAAGACAGGAAAAAAGAAGACGGTGATAGTAGACAGCACAGGTTAGTCCAAGATAAATAAAGTGTGCATTTCAGTGTTTCGTTTCAGGAAAGGTGACAGAAGAAGAGGCGGAAGACTGTAAAAACGAAGACGTTGATAGAAGACAGCACAGGTGAGTCCGACATAAATGAAGTGTGCATTTCAGTGTTGCGCTTTAGGAAAGGTGACAGAAGATGAGGCGGAAGACTGGAGGAAGACAGGAAAAAAGAAGACGGTGATAGTAGACAGCACAGGTGAGTCCGAGATAAATAAAGTGTGCATTTCAGTGTTTCATTTCAGGAAAAGCGACAGAAGATGTGATTGAAGAGTGGAAAAAAGAAGACAGTGAGAGAAGACAGCACAGATGAGTCCGAGATAAATAAAGTGTGCATTTCAGTGTTTCATTTCAGGAAAGGCAACAGAAGATGAGGCGCAAGAGTGGGGGGAAAAAAGACGGTGATAGAAGACAGCACAGGTGAGTCCGAGATAAATAAAGTGTGCATTTCAGTGTTTCATTTCAGGAAAGGTGACAGAAGAGGAGGCGGTAGACTGGAGGAAGACAGGAAAATAGAAGATGGTGATAGTAGACAGCACAGGTGAGTCAGAGATAAATAAAGTGTGCATTTCAGTGTTTCGTTTCAGGAAAGGTGACAGAAGATGAGGGGGAACACTGGAAAAAAGAAGACGGTGATAGAAGTCAGCACAGGTGAGTGAGACGAATAAAGTGTGCATTTCAGTGTTTCGTTTCAGGAAAGGTGACAGAAAATGAGGCGTAAGACTGGAAAAAAGAAGACGGTGATAGAAGTCAGCACAGGTGAGTGAGACAAATAAAGTGTGCATTTCAGTGTTTCGTTTCAGGAAAGGTGACAGAAGATGAGGGGGAACACTGGAAAAAAGAAGACGGTGATAGAAGTCAGCACAGGTGAGTGAGACGAATAAAGTGTGCATTTCAGTGTTTCGTTTCAGGAAAGATGACAGAAAATGAGGCGTAAGACTGGAAAAAAGAAGATGGTGATATTAGACAGCACAGGTGAGTGAGACAAATAAAGTGTGCATTTCAGTGTTTCGTTTCAGGAAAGGTGACAGAAGATGGGGCGTAAGACTGGAAAAAAGAAGACAGTGATCGAAGACAGCAAAGGTGAGTGAGACAAATAAAGTGTGCATTTCAGTGTTTCATTTCAGGAAAGGTGACAGAAGATGAGGCGGAAGACTGGAAAAAAAGAAGACAGTGATAGAAGACAGCACAGGTGAGTCCGAGATAAATAAAGTGTGCATTTCAGTGTTTTGTTTCTGGAAAGGTGACAGAAGATGGGGCGTAAGACTGGAAAAAAGAAGATGGTGATAAAAGACAGCACAGGTGAGTCCGAGATAAATAAAGTGTGCATTTCAGAGTTTCATTTCAGGAATGGTGACAGAAGATGAGGCGGAAGACTGGAAAAAAGAAGACAGTGATAGAAGACAGCATAGGTGAGTCCGACATAAATAAAGTGTGCATTTCAGTGTTTCGTTTCAGGAAAGGTGACACAAGATGAGGCGGAAGTCTGGAAAAAAGAAGAAGACGGTGATAGAAGACAGCACAGGTGAGTGAGACAAATAAAGTGTGCATTTCAGTGTTTCGATTCAGGAAAGGTGACAGAAGATGGGGGTTAAGACTGGAAAAAAGAAGACAGTGATCGAAGACAGCAAAGGTGAGTGAAACAAATAAAGTGTGCATTTCAGTTTCTCGTTTCAGGAAAGGTGCCAGAAGATGAGTCGGAAGACTGGAAAAAAGAAGACGGTGATAAAAGACAGCACAGGTGAGTGAGACAAATAAAGTGTGCATTTCAGTGCTTCATTTCAGGAAAGGTGACTGAAGATGAGGCGGAAGACTGGAAAAAAAAAAGACGGTGATAGAAGACAGCACAGGTGAGTGAGACAAATAAAGTGTGCATTTCAGTGTTTCGTTTCAGGAAAGGTGACAGAAGATGGGGCGTAAGACTGGAAAAAAGAAGACAGTGATCGAAGACAGCAAAGGTGAGTGAGACAAACAAAGTGTACATTTCAGTGTTTCATTTCAGGAAAGGTGCCAGAAGATGAGTCGGAAGACTGGAAAAAAGAAGATGGTGATAGAAGACAGCATAGGTGAGTCTGTGATAAAGTGTGCATTTCAGTGTTTCGTTTCAGGAAAGGTGACAGAAGATGAGGTGAAAGACAGGAAAAAAGAAGGCGGTGATAGAAGACAGCACAGGTGAGTCTGATATAAATAAAGTATGCACTTCATTGTTTCGTTACAGGAAAGGTGACAGAAGATGAGGCGGAAGACTGGAAAAAAGAAGATGGTGATAAAAGACAGCACAGGTTAGTCCGAGATAAATAAAGTGTGCATTTCAGTGTTTCGTTTCAGGAAAGGTGACAGAAGATGAGGCGGAAGTCTGGAAAAAAGAAGTCGGTGATAGAAGACAGCACAGGTGAGTGAGACACATAAAGTGTGCATTTCAGTGTTTCGTTTCAGGAAAGGTGACAGAAGATGGGGCTTAAGACTGGAAAAAAGAAGACAGTGATCGAAGACAGCAAAGGTGAGTGAAACAAATAAAGTGTGCATTTCAGTGTTTCGTTTCAGGAGAGGCGACAGAAAATGAGGCAAGAAACTGGAATAAATAAAACGGTGATAGAAGACAGCACAGGTGAGTCCGAGATAAACAAAGTGTGCATTTCAGTGTTTCGTTTCAGGAAAGGTGACAGAAGATGAGGCGGAAGACAAGAAAGACGAACACAGTGATAGAAGACAGCACTGGTGAGTCAGAGATAAATAAAGTGTGCATTTCAATGTTTCGTTTCAGGAAAGGTGACAGAAGATGAGGCGGAAGACTGGAAAAAAGAAGAAGACGGTGATAGGAGACAACACAGGTGAGTCTGAGATAAATAAAGTGTGCATTTCAGTGTTTCGTTTCAGGAAAGGTGACAGAAGATGAGGCGGAAGACTGGAAAAAAAAGACGGTGATAGAAGACAGCACAGGTGAGTCCGAGACAAATAAAGTGTGCATTTCAGTGTTTCGTTTCAGGAGAGGTGACAGAAGATGAGGCGGAAGACTGGGAAAAAAAAAAAGACGGTGATAGAAGACAGCACAGGTGAGTGAGACAAATAAAGTGTGCATTTCAGTGTTTCGTTTCAGGAAAGATGACAGAAGATGAGGCGGAAGACTGGAAAAACGAAGACGGTGATAGAAGACAGCACAGGTGAGTCCGAGATAAATAAAGTGTGCATTTCAGTGTTTCGTTTCAGGAAAGGTGACAGAAGATGAGGCGGAAGACAAGAAAGACGAACACAGTGATAGAAAACAGCACAGGTAAGTCCGAGATAAATAAAGTGTGCATTTCAGTGTTTCGTTTCAGGAAAGGTGACAGAAGATGAGGCAGAAAACTGGAAAAAAGAAGATGGTGATAGAAGACAGCACAGGTGAGTCTGAGATAAATAATGTGTGCATTCAGTGTTTCGTTTCTGCAAAGGAGACAGAAGATTAGGCGGAAGACTGGAAAAAAGAAGATGGTGATAAAAGACAGCACAGGTTAGTCCGAGATAAATAAAGTGTGCATTTTAGTGTTTCGTTTCAGGAAAGGTGACAGAACATGAGGTGGAAGACAGGAAAAAAAAAAGAAGACGGTGATAGAAGACAGCACAGGTGAGTCCGAGACATATAAAGTGTGCATTTCAGTGTTTCGTTTCAGGAGAGGCGACAGAAGATGAGGCGGAAAACTGGAAAAAAGAAGACGGTGATAGAAGACAGCACAGGTGAGTCCGAGATAAATAAAGTGTGCATTTCAGTGTTTCGTTTCAGGAAAGGTGATAGAAGAGGAGGCGGAAGACTGGAGGAAGACAGGAAAAAAGAAGATGGTGATAGTAGACAGCACAGGTGAGTGCGAGATAAATAAAGTGTGCATTTCAGTGTTTTGTTTCAGGAAAGGTGACAGAAGATGAGGCGGAAGACTGGAAAAAAGAAGACGGTGATAGAAGTCAGCACAGGTGAGTCCGAAATAAATAAAGTGTGCATTTCAGTGTTTCGTTTCAGGAAAGGTGACAGAAGATGAGGCGGAAGACTGGAAAAAAGAAGACGGTGATAGAAGTCAGCACAGGTGAGTGAGACGAATAAAGTGTGCATTTCAGTGTTTCGTTTCAGGAAAGGTGACAGAAAATGAGGCGTAAGACTGGAAAAAAGAAGACGGTGATATTAGACAGCACAGGTGAGTGAGACTAATAAAGTGTGCATTTCAGTGTTTCGTTTCAGGAAAGGTGACAGAAGATGGGGCGTAAGACTGGAAAAAAGAAGACGGTGATAGAAGACAGCGCAGGTGAGTCTGATATAAATAAAGTATGCATTTTAGTGTTTAGTTTCAGGAAAGATGACAGAGGATGAGGCGGAAGACTGGAAAAAAAAGACGGTCATGGAAGACAGCACAGGTGAGTCCGAGATAAATAGCGTGTGTATCTCAGGGTTTTGTTTCAGGAAAGGTGACAGAAGATGAGGCGGAATCTGGAAAAAAGAAGAAGACGGTGATAGAAGACAGCACAGGTGAGTCTGAGATAAATAAAGTGTGCATTTCAGTGTTTTGTTTCAGGAAAGGTGACAGAAGATGAGGCATAAGACAGGGAAAAAAAACATGGTGATAGAAGCCAGCACAGGTGAGTCCGAGATAAATAGCGTGTGTATCTCAGTGTTTTGTTTCAGGAAAGGTGACAGAAGATGAGGCATAAGACAGGGAAATAAAACACAGTGGTAGAAGCCAGCACAGGTGAGTCCGAGATAAATAAAGTGTGCATTTCAGTGTTTTGTTTCAGGAAAGGTGACAGAAGATGAGGCGGAAGACTGGAAAAACGAAGACGGTGATAGAAGACAGCACAGGTGAGTCCGAGATAAATAAAGTGTGCATTTCAATGTTTCATTTCAGGAAAAGTGACAGAAGATGAGGCGGAAGACTGGAAAAAAGAAGACAGTGATAGAAGACAGCACAGGTGAGTCCGAAATAAATAAAACTGTGCATTTCAGTGTTTCGTTTCAGGAAAAGTGCCAGAAGATGAGGCGGAAGACTGGAAAAAAAGACGTTGATAGAAGACAGCACAGGTGAGTCCGACATAAATGAAGTGTGCATTTCAGTGTTGCGTTTTAGGAAAGGTGACAGAAGATGAGACGGAAGACTGGAGGAAGACAGGAAAAAAGAAGACGGTGATAGTAGACAGCACAGGTTAGTCCGAGATAAATAAAGTGTGCATATCAGTGTTTCGTTTCAGGAAAGGTGACAGAAGAAGAGGCGGAAGACTGGAAAAAAGAAGACAGTGATAGAAGACAGCACAGGTGAGTCCGACATAAATAAAGTGTGCATTTCAGTGTTTCGTTTCAGGAAAAGCGACAGAAGATGTGATTGAAGTGTGGAAAAAAGAAGACAGTGATAGAAGACAGCACAGGTGAGTCCGAGATAAATAAATAAAGTGTGCATTTCAGTGATTCGTTTCAGGAAAGGTGACAGAAGGAGAGGCGGAAGACTGGAAAAAAAAAGACGGTGATAGAAGACAGCACAGGTGAGTCCGAGATAAATAAAGTGTGCATTTCAGTGTTTCATTTCAGGAAAGGTGACAGAAGAGGAGGCGGAAGACTGGAGGAAGACTGGAAAAAAGAAGACGGTGATAGAAGTCAGCACAGGTGAGTGAGACGAATAAAGTGTGCATTTCAGTGTTTCGTTTCAGGAAAGGTGACAGAAAATGAGGCGTAAGACTGGAAAAAAGAAGACGGTGATATTAGACAGCACAGGTGAGTGAGACAAATAAAGTGTGCATTTCAGTGTTTCGTTTCAGGAAAGGTGACAGAAGATGGGGCGTAAGACTGGAAAAAAGAAGACAGTGATCGAAGACAGCAAAGGTGAGTGAGACCAATAAAGTGTGCATTTCAGTGTTTCATTTCAGGAAAGGTGACAGAAGATGAGGTGGAAGACAGGAAAAAAGAAGGCGGTGATAAAAGACAGCGCAGGTGAGTCTGATATAAATAAAGTATGCATTTTAGTGTTTCGTTTCAGGAAAGATGACAGAAGATGAGGCGGAAGACTGGAAAAAAAAAAAAAAAAGACGGTGATAGAAGACAGCACAGGTGAGTCCGAGATAAATAAAGTGTGCATTTCAGTGTTTCGTTTCAGGAAAGGTGACAGAAGATGAGGCGGAAAACTGGGAAAAAAAGACGGTGATATAAGACAGCACAGGTGAGTCCGAGATAAATAAAGTGTGCATTTTAGTGTTTCGTTTCAGGAAAGGTGACTGAAGATGAGGCGGAAGACTGGAAAAAAGGAGACGGTAATAGAAGACAGCGCAGGTGAGTGAGACAAATAAAGTCTGCATTTCAGTGTTTCGTTTCAGGAAAGGTGACAGAAGATGAGGCGTAAGACTGGAAAAAAAGAAGACAGTGATAGAAGACAGCACAGGTGAGTCCGAGATAAATAAAGTGTGCATTTCAGTGTTTTGTTTCTGGAAAGGTGACAGAAGATGGGGCGTAAGACTGGAAAAAAGAAGATGGTGATAAAAGACAGCACAGGTGAGTCCGAGATAAATAAAGTGTGCATTTCAGTGTTTCATTTCAGGAATGGTGACAGAAGATGAGGCGGAAGACTGGAAAAAAGAAGACAGTGATAGAAGACAGCACAGGTGAGTCAGATATAAATAAAGTGTGCATTTCAATGTTTCGTTTCAGGAAAGGTGACAGAAGATGAGGCGGAAGACTGGAAAAAAGAAGACAGTGATAGAAGACAGCACAGGTGAGTCCAAAATAAATAAAGTGTGCATTTCAGTGTTTCGTTTCAGGAAAGGTGACACAAGATGAGGCGGAAGTCTGGAAAAAAGAAGAAGACGGTGATAGAAGACAGCACAGGTTAGTCTGAGATAAATAAAGTGTGCATTTCAGTTTTTCGTTTCAGGAAAGGTGACTGAAGATGAGGCGGAAGACTGGAAAAAAGAAGACGTGATCAAAGACAGCAAAGGTGAGTGAAACAAATAAAGTGTGCATTTCAGTGTTTCGTTTCAGGAAAGATGACAGAAGATGAGGCGGAAGACTGGAAAAAAGAAGACGGTGATAGAAGACAGCACAGGTGAGTGAGACAAATAAAGTGTGCATTTCAGTGCTTCATTTCAGGAAAGGTGACTGAAGATGAGGCGGAAGACTGGAAAAAAGAAGACGGTGATAGAAGACAGCACAGGTGAGTCCGAGACAAATAAAGTGTGCATTTCAGTGCTTCGTTTCAGGAAAGGTGACAGAAGATGGGGCGTAAGACTGGAAAAAAGAAGACAGTGATCGAAGACAGCACAGGTAAGTCCGAGATAAATAAAGTGTGCATTTCAGTGTTTCGTTTCAGGAAAGGTGACAGAAGATGAGGTGGAAGACAGGAAAAAAAAAGAAGACGGTGATAGAAGACAGCACAGGTGAGTCCGAGATAAATAAAGTGTGCATTTCAGTGTTTCGTTTCAGGAAAGGTGACAGAAGATGAGGTGGAAGACTGGAAAAAAAAAGAAGACGGTGATAGAAGACAGCACAGGTGAGTCCGAGATAAATAAAGTGTGCATTTAAGTGTTTAGTTTCAGGAAAGTTGACAGAAGAAGAGGTGGAATAGTGGAAAAAAAGTAGATGGTGATAGAAGGCAGCACAGGTGAGTCCGAGATAAATAGAGTGTGCATTTCAGTGTTCTTTCAGGAAACGTGACAGAAGATGAGGTGGAAGACTGGAAAAAAAGAAGAAGATGGGGATAGAAGGCAGCACAGGTGAGTCCAAAATAAATAAAGTGTGCATTTCAGTGTTTCGTTTCAGGAAAGGTGACACAAGATGAGGCGGAAGACTGGAAAAAAAAGACGGTCATGGAAGACAGCACAGGTAAGTCCGAGATAAATAAAGTGTGCATTGCAGTGTTTCGTTTCAGGAAAGGTGACAGAAGATGAGGCGGAAGACTGGAAAAAAAAGACGGTCATGGAAGACAGCACAGATAAGTCCGAGATAAATAAAGTGTGCATTGCAGTGTTTCGTTTCAGGAAAGATGACAGAAGATGTGATTGAAGAGTGGAAAAAAGAAGACGGTGATAGAAGACTGCACAGGTGAGTGAGAAAAATAAAGTGTGCATTTCAGTGTTTTGTTTCAGGAAAGATGACAGAAGATGTGATTGAAGAGTGGAAAAAAGAAGACGGTGATAGAAGACAGCACAGGTGAGTCCGAGATAAATAATGTGTGCATTTTAGTGTTTCGTTTCAGGAAAAATGACAGAAGATGAGGCGGAAGACTGGAAAAAAAAGACGGTCATGGAAGACAGCACAGGTAAGTCCGAGATAAATAAAGTGTGCATTGCAGTGTTTCGTTTCAGGAAAGGTGACAGAAGATGAGGCGGAAGACTGGAAAAACGAAGACTGTGATAGAAGACAGCACAAGTGAGTCTGAGATAAATAAAGTGTGCATTTCAGTGTTTCGTTTCAGGAGAGGCGACAGAAAATGAGGCAAGAAACTGGAATAAAGAAAACGGTGATAGAAGACAGCACAGGTGAGTCCGAGATAAATAAAGTGTGCATTTCAGTGTTTCGTTTCAGGAAAGGTGACACAAGATGAGGCGGAAGACTGGAAAAAAAAGACGTCATGGAAGACAGCACAGGTAAGTCCGAGATAAATAAAGTGTGCATTGCAGTGTTTCGTTTCAGGTAAGGTGACAGAAGATGAGGCGGAAGAGTGGAAAAAAAAGACGGTCATGGAAGACAGCACAGGTAAGTCCGAGATAAATAAAGTGTGCATTGCAGTGTTTCGTTTCAGGAAAGATGACAGAAGATGTGATTGAAGAGTGGAAAAAAGAAGACGGTGATAGAAGACAGCACAGGTGAGTCCGAGATAAATAATGTGTGCATTTTAGTGTTTCGTTTCAGGAAAGATGACAGAAGATGAGGCGGAAGACTGGAAAAAAAAGACGGTCATGGAAGACAGCACAGGTAAGTCCGAGATAAATAAAGTGTGCATTGCAGTGTTTCGTTTCAGGAAAGGTGACAGAAGATGAGGCGGAAGACTGGAAAAACGAAGACGGTGATAGAAGACAGCACAGGTGAGTCCGAGATAAATAAAGTGAGCATTTCAGTTTTTCGTTTCAGGAAAGGTGACTGAAGATGATGCGGAACACTGGAAAAAAGAAGACGGTGATAGAAGACAGCACAGGTGAGTCTGAGATAAATGAAGTGTGCATTTCCGTGTTTCGTTTTAGGAAAGGTGACAGAAGATGAGGCGGAAAACTGGAAAAACGAAGACTGTGATAGAAGACAGCACAGGTGAGTCCGAGATAAACAAAGTGTGCATTTCAGTGTTTCGTTTCAGGAAAGGTGACAGAAGATGAGGCGGAAGACTGGAAAAAAGAAGGCGGTGATAGAAGACAGCACAGGTGAGTGAGACAAATAAAGTGTGCATTTCAGTGTTTCGTTTCAGGAAAGGTGACAGAAGATGGGGCTTAAGACTGGAAAAAAGAAGACAGTGATCGAAGACAGCAAAGGTGAGTGAAACAAATAAAGTGTGCATTTCAGTGTTTCGTTTCAGGAAAGATGACAGGAGATGAGGCGGAAGACTGGAAAAAAAAGACGGTCATGGAAGACAGCACAGGTAAGTCCGAGATAAATAAAGTGTGCATTGCAGTGTTTCGTTTCAGGAAAGGTGACAGAAGATGAGGCGGAAGACTGGAAAAACGAAGACGGTGATAGAAGACAGCACAGGTGAGTCCGAGATAAATAAAGTGTGCATTTCAGTGTTTCGTTTCAGGAAAGGTGAAAGAAGATGAGGCGGAAGACAAGAAAGACGAACACAGTAATAGAAAACAGCACAGGTAAGTCCGAGATCAATAAAGTGTGCATTTCAGTGTTTCGTTTCAGGAAAGGTGACAGAAGATGAGGCAGAAAACGGGAAAAAAGAAGATGGTGATAGAAGACAGCACAGGTGAGTCTGAGATAAATAATGTGTGCATTCAGTGTTTCGTTTCTGCAAAGGAGACAGAAGATGAGGCGGAAGACTGGGAAAAAGAAGATGGTGATAAAAGACAGCACAGGTTAGTCCGAGATAAATAAAGTGTGCATTTTAGTGTTTCGCTTCAGGAAAGGTGACAGAACATGAGGTGGAAGACAGGAAAAAAAAAAGAAGACGGTGATAGAAGACAGCACAGGTGAGTCCGAGATAAATAAAGTGTGCATTTCAGTGTTTCGTTTCAGGAAAGGTGATAGAAGAGGAGGCGGAAGACTGGAGGAAGACAGGAAAAAAGAAGATGGTGATAGTAGACAGCACAGGTGAGTCCGAGATAAATAAAGTGTGCATTTCAGTGTTTCGTTTCAGGAAAGGTGACAGAAGATGAGGGGGAACACTGGAAAAAAGAAGACGGTGATAGAAGTCAGCACAGGTGAGTGAGACGAATAAAGTGTGCATTTCAGTGTTTCGTTTCAGGAAAGGTGACAGAAAATGAGGCGTAAGACTGGAAAAAAGAAGACGGTGATATTAGACAGCACAGGTGAGTGAGACAAATAAAGTGTGCATTTCAGTGTTTCGTTTCAGGAAAGGTGATAGAAGATGAGGCAGAAAACTGGAAAAAAGAAGATGGTGATAGAAGACAGCACAGGTGAGTCTGAGATAAATAAAGTGTGCATTTTAGTGTTTCATTTCAGGAAAGGTGCCAGAAGATGAGTCGGAAGACTGGAAAAAAGAAGACGGTGATAGAAGACAGCACAGGTGAGTCCGATATAAATAAAGTATGCATTTCAGTGTTTCGTTTCAGGAAAGATGACAGAAGATGAGGCGGAAAACTGAAAAAAGATGGTGGTAATAGAAGACAGCACAGGGTAATGAGACCGAGATAAATAAAGTGTGCATTTCAGTGTTTCGTTTCAGGAGAGGCGACAGAAGATGAGGCGGAAGACTAAAAAAAAGAAGACGGTGATGGAAGACAGCACAGGTGAGTCCGAGATAAATAACGTGTGCATTTTAGTGTTTCGCTTCAGGAAAGATGACAGAAGATGAGGCGGAAGACTGGAAAAAAAAAAGACGGTCATGGAAGACAGCACAGGTGAGTCCGAGATAAATAGCTTGTGTATCTCAGTGTTTTGTTTCAGGAAAGGTGACAGAAGATGAGGCATAAGACAGGAAAAAAAACCACAGTGATAGAAGCCAGCACAGGTGAGTCCGAGATAAATAAAGTGTGCATTTCAGTGTTTCGTTTCAGGAAAGGTGACAGAAGATGAGGCGGAAGACTGGAAAAACGAAGACGGTGATAGAAGACAGCACAGTTGAGTCCGAGATAAATAAAGTGTGCATTTCAATGTTTCATTTCAAGAAAGGTGACAGAAGATGAGGCGGAAGACTGGAAAAAGGAAGACAGTGATAGAAGACAGCACAGGTGAGTCCGAAATAAATAAAACTGTGCATTTCAGTGTTTCGTTTCAGGAAAAGTGCCAGAAGATGAGGTGGAAGACTGGAAAAAAAAGACGTTGATAGAAGACAGCACAGGTGAGTCCGACATAAATGAAGTGTGCATTTCAGTGTTGCGTTTTAGGAAAGGTGACAGAAGATGAGGCGGAAGACTGGAGGAAGACAGGAAAAAAGAAGACGGTGATAGTAGACAGCACAGGTGAGTCCGACATAAATAAAGTGTGCATTTCAGTGTTTCATTTCAGGAAAGGCAACAGAAGATGAGGCGCAAGAGTGGGGGGGAAAAAAGACGGTGATAGAAGACAGCACAGGTGAGTCCGAAATAAATAATGTGTGCATTTCAGTGTTTCATTTCAGGAAAGGTGACAGAAGATGAGGCGGAAGACTGGAAAAAAGAATACGGTGATAGAAGACAGCACAGGTGAGTCCGAAATAAATAAAGTGTACATTTCAGTGTTTCGTTTCAGGAAAGGTGACAGAAGATGAGGGGGAACACTGGAAAAAAGAAGACGGTGATAGAAGTCAGCACAGGTGAGTGAGACGAATAAAGTGTGCATTTCAGTGTTTCGTTTCAGGAAAGGTGACAGAAAATGAGGCGTAAGACTGGAAAAAAGAAGACGGTGATAGAAGACAGCACAGGTGAGTCCAATATAAATAAAGTATGCATTTCAGTGTTTCGTTTCAGGAAAGATGACAGAAGATGAGGCGGAAGACTGGAAAAAAAAAGACAGTGATAGAAGACAGCGCAGGTGAGTCCGAGATAAATAAAGTGTGCATTTCAGTGTTTCGTTTCAGGAAAGGTGACTGAAGATGAGGCGGAAGACTGGAAAAAAGAAGACGGTAATAGAAGACAGCACAGGTGAGTGAGACAAATAAAGTGTGCATTTCTGTGTTTCATTTCAGGAAAGGTGACAGAAGATGAGGTGGAAGACTGGGAAAAAAAAAGACGGTGATAGAAGACAGCACAGGTGAGTCTGAGATAAATAAAGTGTGCATTTCAGTGTTTCGTTTCAGGAAAGGTGTACAAGATGAGGCGGAAAACTGAAAAAAGATGGTGGTGATAGAAGACAGCACAGAGTAATGAGACCGAGATAAATAAAGTGTGCATTTCAGTGTTTCGTTTCAGGAAAGGTGACAGAAGATGAGGCGGAAGACTAAAAAAAAGAAGACGGTGATGGAAGACAGCACAGGTGAGTCCGAGATAAATAACGTGTGCATTTTAGTGTTTCATTTCAGGAAAGGTGACAGAAGATGAGGTGGAAGACAGGAAAAAAGAAGGCGGTGATAAAAGACAGCGCAGGTGAGTCTGATATAAATAAAGTATGCATTTTAGTGTTTAGTTTCAGGAAAGATGACAGAAGATGAGGCGGAAGACTGGAAAAAAAAGACGGTCATGGAAAACAGCACAGGTGAGTCCGAGATAAATAGCGTGTGTATCTCAGGGTTTTGTTTCAGGAAAGGTGACAGAAGATGAGGCGGAAGACTGGAAAAAAGAAGAAGACGGTGATAGAAGACAGCACAGGTGAGTCTGAGATAAATAAAGTGTGCATTTCAGTGTTTTGTTTCAGGAAAGGTGACAGAAGATGAGGCATAAGACAGGGAAAAAAACACGGTGATAGAAGCCAGCACAGGTGAGTCCGAGATAAATAGCGTGTGTATCTCAGTGTTTTGTTTCAGGAAAGGTGACAGAAGATGAGGCATAAGACAGGGAAAAAAAACACAGTGATAGAAGCCAGCACAGGTGAGTCCGAGATAAATAAAGTGTGCATTTCAGTGTTTTGTTTCAGGAAAGGTGACAGAAGATGAGGCGGAAGACTGGAAAAAAGAAGACAGTGATAGAAGACAGCACAGGTGAGTCCGAAATAAATAAAACTGTGCATTTCAGTGTTTCGTTTCAGGAAAAGTGTCAGAAGATGAGGCGGAAGACTGGAAAAAAAGACGTTGATAGAAGACAGCACAGGTGAGTCCGACATAAATGAAGTGTGCATTTCAGTGTTGCGTTTTAGGAAAGGTGACAGAAGATGAGGCGGAAGACTGGAGGAAGACAGGAAAAAAGAAGACGGTGATAATAGACAGCACAGGTTAGTTCGAGATAAATAAAGTGTGCATTTCAGTGTTTCGTTTCAGGAAAGGTGACAGAAGAAGAGGCGGAAGACTGGAAAAAAGAAGACAGTGATAGAAGACAGCACAGGTGAGTCCGACATAAATAAAGTGTGCATTTCAGTGTTTCGTTTCAGGAAAAGCGACAGAAGATGTGATTGAAGTGTGGAAAAAAGAAGACAGTGATAGAAGACAGCACAGGTGAGTCCGAGATAAATAAATAAAGTGTGCATTTCAGTGATTCGTTTCAGGAAAGGTGACAGAAGGAGAGGCGGAAGACTGGAAAAAAAAAAGACGGTGATAGAAGACAGCACAGGTGAGTCCGAGATAAATAAAGTGTGCATTTCAGTGTTTCATTTCAGGAAAGGTGACAGAAGAGGAGGCGGAAGACTGGAGGAAGACTGGAAAAAAGAAGACGGTGATAGAAGTCAGCACAGGTGAGTGAGACGAATAAAGTGTGCATTTCAGTGTTTCGTTTCAGGAAAGGTGACAGAAAATGAGGCGTAAGACTGGAAAAAAGAAGACGGTGATATTAGACAGCACAGGTGAGTGAGACAAATAAAGTGTGCATTTCAGTGTTTCGTTTCAGGAAAGGTGACAGAAGATGGGGCGTAAGACTGGAAAAAAGAAGACAGTGATCGAAGACAGCAAAGGTGAGTGAGACCAATAAAGTGTGCATTTCAGTGTTTCATTTCAGGAAAGGTGACAGAAGATGAGGTGGAAGACAGGAAAAAAGAAGGCGGTGATAAAAGACAGCGCAGGTGAGTCTGATATAAATAAAGTATGCATTTTAGTGTTTCGTTTCAGGAAAGATGACAGAAGATGAGGCGGAAGACTGGAAAAAAAAAAAGACGGTGATAGAAGACAGCACAGGTGAGTCCGAGATAAATAAAGTGTGCATTTCAGTGTTTCGTTTCAGGAAAGGTGACAGAAGATGAGGCGGAAAACTGGGAAAAAAAGACGGTGATATAAGACAGCACAGGTGAGTCCGAGATAAATAAAGTGTGCATTTTAGTGTTTCGTTTCTGGAAAGGTGACTGAAGATGAGGCGGAAGACTGGAAAAAAGAAGACGGTAATAGAAGACAGCGCAGGTGAGTGAGACAAATAAAGTCTGCATTTCAGTGTTTCGTTTCAGGAAAGGTGACAGAAGATGAGGCGTAAGACTGGAAAAAAAGAAGACAGTGATAGAAGACAGCACAGGTGAGTCCGAGATAAATAAAGTGTGCATTTCAGTGTTTTGTTTCTGGAAAGGTGACAGAAGATGGGGCGTAAGACTGGAAAAAAGAAGATGGTGATAAAAGACAGCACAGGTGAGTCCGAGATAAATAAAGTGTGCATTTCAGTGTTTCATTTCAGGAATGGTGACAAAAGATGAGGCGGAAGACTGGAAAAAAGAAGACAGTGATAGAAGACAGCACAGGTGAGTCAGAGATAAATAAAGTGTGCATTTCAATGTTTCCTTTCAGGAAAGGTGACAGAAGATGAGGCGGAAGACTGGAAAAAAGAAGACAGTGATAGAAGACAGCACAGGTGAGTCCAAAATTAATAAAGTGTGCATTTCAGTGTTTCGTTTCAGGAAAGGTGACACAAGATGAGGCGGAAGTCTGGAAAAAAGAAGAAGACGGTGATAGAAGACAGCACAGGTTAGTCTGAGATAAATAAAGAGTGCATTTCAGTTTTTCGTTTCAGGAAAGATGACAGAAGATGAGGCGGAAGACTGGAAAAAAGAAGACGGTGATAGAAGACAGCACAGGTGAGTGAGACAAATAAAGTGTGCATTTCAGTGCTTCATTTCAGGAAAGGTGACTGAAGATGAGGCGGAAGACTGGAAAAAAGAAGACGGTGATAGAAGACAGCACAGGTAAGTCCGAGACAAATAAAGTGTGCATTTCAGTGTTTCGTTTCAGGAAAGGTGACAGAAGATGGGGCGTAAGACTGGAAAAAAGAAGACAGTGATCGAAGACAGCACAGGTGAGTCTGATATAAATAAAGTATGCATTTCAGTGTTTCGTTTCAGGAAAGGTGACAGAAGATGAGGCGGAAGACAAGAAAGACGAACACAGTGATAGAAAACAGCACAGGTAAGTCCGAGATAAATAAAGTGTGCATTTCAGTGTTTCGTTTCAGGAAAGTTGACAGAAGAAGAGGTGGAATAGTGGAAAAAAAAGTAGATGGTGATAGAAGGCAGCACAGGTGAGTCCGAGATAAATAGAGTGTGCATTTCAGTGTTCTTTCAGGAAACGTGACAGAAGATGAGGTGGAAGACTGGAAAAAAAGAAGAAGATGGGGATAGAAGGCAGCACAGGTGAGTCCAAAATAAATAAAGTGTGCATTTCAGTGTTTCGTTTCAGGAAAGGTGACACAAGATGAGGCGGAAGACTGGAAAAAAAAGACGGTCATGGAAGACAGCACAGGTAAGTCCGAGATAAATAAAGTGTGCATTGCAGTGTTTCGTTTCAGGAAAGGTGACAGAAGATGAGGCGGAAGACTGGAAAAAAAAGACGGTCATGGAAGACAGCACAGGTAAGTCCGAGATAAATAAAGTGTGCATTGCAGTGTTTCGTTTCAGGAAAGATGACAGAAGATGTGATTGAAGAGTGGAAAAAAGAAGACGGTGATAGAAGACTGCACAGGTGAGTGAGATAAATAAAGTGTGCATTTCAGTGTTTTGTTTCAGGAAAGATGACAGAAGATGTGATTGAAGAGTGGAAAAAAGAAGACGGTGATAGAAGGCAGCACAGGTGAGTCCGAGATAAATAAAGTGTGCATTTTAGTGTTTCGTTTCTGGAAAGGTGACTGAAGATGAGGCGGAAGACTGGAAAAAAGAAGACGGTAATAGAAGACAGCGCAGGTGAGTGAGACAAATAAAGTCTGCATTTCAGTGTTTCGTTTCAGGAAAGGTGACAGAAGATGAGGCGTAAGACTGGAAAAAAAGAAGACAGTGATAGAAGACAGCACAGGTGAGTCCGAGATAAATAAAGTGTGCATTTCAGTGTTTTGTTTCTGGAAAGGTGACAGAAGATGGGGCGTAAGACTGGAAAAAAGAAGATGGTGATAAAAGACAGCACAGGTGAGTCCGAGATAAATAAAGTGTGCATTTCAGTGTTTCATTTCAGGAATGGTGACAAAAGATGAGGCGGAAGACTGGAAAAAAGAAGACAGTGATAGAAGACAGCACAGGTGAGTCAGAGATAAATAAAGTGTGCATTTCAATGTTTCCTTTCAGGAAAGGTGACAGAAGATGAGGCGGAAGACTGGAAAAAAGAAGACAGTGATAGAAGACAGCACAGGTGAGTCAGAGATAAATAAAGTGTGCATTGCAGTGTTTCGTTTCAGGAAAGGTGACAGAAGATGAGGCGGAAGACTGGAAAAAAAAGACGGTCATGGAAGACAGCACAGGTAAGTCCGAGATAAATAAAGTGTGCATTGCAGTGTTTCGTTTCAGGAAAGATGACAGAAGATGTGATTGAAGAGTGGAAAAAAGAAGACGGTGATAGAAGACTGCACAGGTGAGTGAGATAAATAAAGTGTGCATTTCAGTGTTTTGTTTCAGGAAAGATGACAGAAGATGTGATTGAAGAGTGGAAAAAAGAAGATGGTGATAGAAGACAGCACAGGTGAGTCCGAGATAAATAATGTGTGCATTTTAGTGTTTCGTTTTAGGAAAGATGACAGAAGATGAGGCGGAAGACTGGAAAAAAAAGACGGTCATGGAAGACAGCACAGGTAAGTCCGAGATAAATAAAGTGTGCATTGCAGTGTTTCGTTTCAGGAAAGGTGACAGAAGATGAGGCGGAAGACGGTGATAGAAGACAGCACAGGTGAGTCCGAGATAAATAAAGTGTGCATTTCAGTGTTTCGTTTCAGGAGAGGTGACAGAAGATGAGGTGGAAGACTGGAAAAAAAAAAAGACGGTGATAGAAGACAGCACAGGTGAGTCAGAGATAAATAAAGTGAGCATTTCAGTTTTTCGTTTCAGGAATGGTGACTGAAGATGATGCGGAACACTGGAAAAAAGAAGACGGTGATAGAAGACAGCACAGGTGAGTCTGAGATAAATGAAGTGTGCATTTCCGTGTTTCGTTTTAGGAAAGGTGACAGAAGATGAGGCGGAAAACTGGAAAAACGAAGACTGTGATAGAAGACAGCACAAGTGAGTCCGAGATAAATAAAGTGTGCATTTCAGTGTTTCGTTTCAGGAGAGGCGACAGAAAATGAGGCAAGAAACTGGAATAAAGAAAACGGTGATAGAAGACAGCACAGGTGAGTCCGAGATAAACAAAGTGTGCATTTCAGTGTTTCGTTTCAGGAAAGGTGACAGAAGATGAGGCGGAAGACTGGAAAAAAGAAGGCGGTGATAGAAGACAGCACAGGTGAGTGAGATAAATAAAGTGTGCATTTCAGTGTTTCGTTTCAGCAAAGGTGACAGAAGATGAGGCAGAAGACTGGAAAAAAGAAGAAGACGGTGATATAAGACAGCACAGGTGAGTCTGAGATAAATAAAGTGTGCATTTCAGTGTTTCGTTTCAGGAAAGGTGCCAGAAGATGAGGCGGAAGACTGGAAAAATGAAGACGGTGATAGAAGACAGCACAGGTGAGTGAGACAAATAAAGTGTGCATTTCAGTGTTTCGTTTCAGGAAAGATGACAGAAGATGAGGCGGAAGACTGGAAAAACGAAGACGGTGATAGAAGACAGCACAGGTGAGTCCGAGATAAATAAAGTGTGCATTTCAGTGTTTCGTTTCAGGAAAGGTGACAGAAGATGAGGCGGAAGACAAGAAAGACGAACACAGTGATAGAAAACAGCACAGGTAAGTCCGAGATCAATAAAGTGTGCATTTCAGTGTTTCGTTTCAGGAAAGGTGACAGAAGATGAGGCAGAAAACTGGAAAAAAGAAGATGGTGATAGAAGACAGCACAGGTGAGTCTGAGATAAATAATGTGTGCATTCAGTGTTTCGTTTCAGGAAAGGTGACAGAAGATGAGGCGGAAGACAAGAAAGACGAACACAGTGATAGAAAACAGCACAGGTAAGTCCGAGATCAATAAAGTGTGCATTTTAGTGTTTCATTTCAGGAAAGGTGCCAGAAGATGAGTCGGAAGACTGGAAAAAAGAAGACGGTGATAGAAGACAGCACAGGTGAGTCCGATATAAATAAAGTATGCATTTCAGTGTTTCGTTTCAGGAAAGATGACAGAAGATGAGGCGGAAGACTGGAAAAAAAAAAGACAGTGATTGAAGACAGCACGGGTGAGTCCGAGATAAATAAAGTGTGCATTTCAGTGTTTCGTTTCAGGAAAGGTGACAGAAGATGAGGCGGAAAACTGAAAAAAGATGGTGGTAATAGAAGACAGCACAGGGTAATGAGACCGAGATAAATAAAGTGTGCATTTCAGTGTTTCGTTTCAGGAGAGGCGACAGAAGATGAGGCGGAAGACTAAAAAAAAGAAGACGGTGATGGAAGACAGCACAGGTGAGTCCGAGATAAATAACGTGTGCATTTTAGTGTTTCGCTTCAGGAAAGATGACAGAAGATGAGGCGGAAGACTGGAAAAAAAAAAAGACGGTCATGGAAGACAGCACAGGTGAGTCCGAGATAAATAGCTTGTGTATCTCAGTGTTTTGTTTCAGGAAAGGTGACAGAAGATGAGGCATAAGACAGGAAAAAAAAACACAGTGATAGAAGCCAGCACAGGTGAGTCCGAGATAAATAAAGTGTGCATTTCAGTGTTTCGTTTCAGGAAAGGTGACAGAAGATGAGGCGGAAGACTGGAAAAACGAAGACGGTGATAGAAGACAGCACAGGTGAGTCCGAGATAAATAAAGTGTGCATTTCAATGTTTCATTTCAAGAAAGGTGACAGAAGATGAGGCGGAAGACTGGAAAAAGGAAGACAGTGATAGAAGACAGCACAGGTGAGTCCGAAATAAATAAAACTGTGCATTTCAGTGTTTCGTTTCAGGAAAAGTGCCAGAAGATGAGGCGGAAGACTGGAAAAAAAAGACGTTGATAGAAGACAGCACAGGTGAGTCCGACATAAATGAAGTGTGCATTCAGTGTTGCGTTTTAGGAAAGGTGACAGAAGATGAGGCGGAAGACTGGAGGAAGACAGGAAAAAAGAAGACGGTGATAGTAGACAGCACAGGTGAGTCCGAAATAAATAAAGTGTGCATTTCAGTGTTTCATTTCAGGAAAGGCAACAGAAGATGAGGCGCAAGAGTGGGGGGAAAAAAAGACGGTGATAGAAGACAGCACAGGTGAGTCCGAAATAAATAATGTGTGCATTTCAGTGTTTCATTTCAGGAAAGGTGACAGAAGATGAGGCGGAAGACTGGAAAAAAGAATACGGTGATAGAAGACAGCACAGGTGAGTCCGAAATAAATAAAGTGTACATTTCAGTGTTTCGTTTCAGGAAAGGTGACAGAAGATGAGGGGGAACACTGGAAAAAAGAAGACGGTGATATTAGACAGCACAGGTGAGTGAGACAAATAAAGTGTGCATTTCAGTGTTTCGTTTCAGGAAAGGTGACAGAAGATGGGGCGTTAGACTGAAAAAAAGAAGACAGTGATCGAAGACAGCAAAGGTGAGTGAGACAAATAAAGTGTGCATTTCAGTGTTTCATTTCAGGAAAGGTGACAGAAGATGAGGTGGAAGACAGGAAAAAAGGAGGCGGTGATAAAAGACAGCGCAGGTGAGTCTGATATAAATAAAGTATGCATTTTAGTGTTTCGTTTTAGGAAAGATGACGCGGAAGACTGGAAAAAAAAAAAGAGGGTGATAGAAGACAGCACAGGTGAGTCCGAGATAAATAAAGTGTGCATTTCAGTGTTTCGTTTCAGGAAAGGTGACAGAAGATGAGGCGGAAAACTGGGAAAAAAAGACGGTGATATAAGACAGCACAGGTGAGTCCGAGATAAATAAAGTGTGCATTTTAGTGTTTCGTTTCAGGAAAGGTGACTGAAGATGAGGCGGAAGACTGGAAAAAAGAAGACGGTAATAGAAGACAGCGCAGGTGAGTGAGACAAATAAAGTCTGCATTTCAGTGTTTCGTTTCAGGAAAGGTGACAGAAGATGAGGCGTAAGACTGGAAAAAAAGAAGACAGTGATAGAAGACAGCACAGGTGAGTCCAAGATAAATAAAGTGTGCATTTCAGTGTTTCGTTTCAGGAAAGGTGACAGAAGATGAGGGGAAACACTGGAAAAAAAGAAGACGGTGATAGAAGTCAGCACAGGTGAGTGAGACGAATAAAGTGTGCATTTCAGTGTTTCGTTTCAGGAAAGGTGACAGAAAATGAGGCGTAAGACTGGAAAAAAGAAGACGGTGATATTAGACAGCACAGGTGAGTCTGAGATAAATAAAGTGTGCATTTCACTGTTTCGTTTCAGGAAAGATGACAGAAGATGAGGCGGAAGACTGGAAAAAAAAAAAAGACGGTGATAGAAGACAGCACAGGTGAGTCCGAGATAAATAAAGTGTGCATTTCAGTGTTTCGTTTCAGGAAAGGTGACAGAAGATGAGGCGGAAGACTGGAAAAAAAGAAGAAGATGGTGATAGAAGGCAGCACAGGTGAGTCCGAGATAAATAAAGTGTGCATTTCAGTGTTTCGTTTCAGGAAAGGTGACAGAAGTTGAGGTGGAAGAATGGAAAAACAGGAAAACTGTATACTCACCTATGGGTAGTTTTCCTTTCCTAGTGTTTGTCCATGTCAGTATACTAATGGGTAAAGCCCTGCCTCCTTTGCCCTAACAGGACGTCCTACAGAGATAAAAGGTGCACACTGACCTATACTGTCATTCCATGTAACTAGAACGAGCCGACAGCATAGGGTGGGCCCGTATACTGACATGGACAAACACTAGGAAAGGAAAACTACCCATAGGTGAGTATACAGTTTTCCTGTTTCCCCAGTGTTTGTCATGTCAGTATACTAATGGGCACTAACTAGATAAGAAGAAAAAGGGTGGGAAATGCTGCATAAACACATATTTTAATCCAAAATAAGAGAGTCCAATAATAATAAGTCCAATAATAATAAGTCCAATTAGCGGCTTTGCACACAATCGATACTAACACTTTACTCATTGCTGCCCACGAAGAAGATATGCTTCTAGTCGAGTGAGCATTGATGTCCTGCGGAGGCTCTAAGTTACTTGACTTGTAAGCCTTTTGTATCAAATTTACAATCCAGCTGGCCAAAGTTCTTGCTGAAGCAGACTTTCCCTTTCTATAGCCTGCCGGGATAACAAATAGGCGATCTGAGTCCCTTATATCTTTTGTTGCTTCTACATAAGCTTTAATCGTGGATGGAATATCCAAGCTGTGAGGAATAGCAGGATCATTCTGAGATTTAAGACTTGGAAGTGTCCATTCTTGATTGAAATGAGCAAACGAGGAACACTTCGGGAGAAATGACTGAACTGGAAACAGGACTACATTATCTTGATAAAATACAAGATAAGGTTCTTTATAAGATAATGCCTGTAGTTCTGAGATCCTCCTCCCTGAGGTTATAGCGATTAGAAATAGTGCTTTCCAAGACAGATATTGAAGTGTGGCCGAATCATTTTGGAAATTTTTGGAAGAAGCTAGAAAGTTCAACACCAAGGGTAATTCCCACTTTGGGAACCTAGGTTTAATCGGTGGCTTTAATTTGATTGCTGCCTTGAAGAATTGTTTTATTAAGGGGTGAGAGGACCATAATACACCAGACACTGAAGATATTGCAGATATATACCTACCAGGGGAGGACTGGGACCTTTTGGCCTGGGGGGGAAAACACAACCTAGAGGCCCTTTCACGGCAGTCCCAGCCCCAATCCATATCTTTCTTGAGCCCAAATGTATATAGTGCTCATACACTAATTGATTTTCCACAGCAGATTTGATCACTGTGATCACATCTGCTGGAGACTGATGCTCCATCATTGCAGCCGCTCAATCATATTTTAAATCGATTTCCAGTGAAATCAGTTATAGATCGGTCCCCAGAGCCAATGATGGGTCCTCCAAATCCCCCCCCCCCCCCCCCCAATATCTTTTTCCCTACTATTCCACCCCTGCAGAATGCTGGCAGCAGAGCGCACTCACCTGTCTGGCCAGCATGCTCCCTCCTGTGTGCTCTTGTTTTTTTCTCCAGTGTCTGTTCTCAGTGACTCCAGGGAAAGTGCGTATCGTATATGCCACCAGGTCATTGAAAACTGGCACTGGGGAGATTACAGCAGGGAGACTGATGAGTGTGCGCTTCACTGCCAGTACTCTGCAGGAGTCCTGGGGGAGTAATATTAATTACGGGAGACCTGGGGGGCCTGTCAGCCAAATTTGGGACTACAGTGGGAACAAAGGGGTCAGTGGCCGCAGTCCTATCGATTTTTAATAGATTTTATGCTGTTTTCAGTGAGTGACAGTATATGATCCCTCTCTGATCAGAGAGCAGTGTATGCCACCAGAAATGGGCTCACGAGTAATCACGAGTGCTTACTTGTGATTCAAATGAGCCTTAATTGGCACAGCTGAGCGGCTGGATTACAAAGGGTTATTTACCCGTAATTCCACCGTCTGCCCTGAGTTCCAAAAAGCTTGCACGCCTCCTATTGGTCGCGTTGCAACCCTCACCACGGCGCATTTCCTCCCTCAAGCCGGAAGTGCACTGTGGTGAGGCTTGCAATGCAACAAATAGGACACGTGCAAGCTTTTTGGAACGCAGGGCGGACGGCAGAATTACGGGTAAATAACTCCTAGTAATCCAGCCGCTCAGCTGCGCCAATTAAGGCTCATTTGAATCACGAATAAGCACTCGTGATTACTCATGAGCCCATGCCTGTATGCCACCTTTTAGTCAGTGAAACAAATATTTATATTAAACTTATGTCCTGCTTACTTTTCAAAAGCTGCAGTGTCAGCAGTAAGGGCTGGAACCCACAGGAGCGCTTTTGGCAGCGTTTTGGCAGCACTGCGATACGCTAGCAGTTTGCCAAAACGCTGGGCTAATGTTAATGGATGGGGCAACTTCCACAGGAGCGTTTGCGTTTCTCAGAAACGCAAACGCAGGACATGCAGCATTTTGGGAGCGTTAGCGCTTCAATGTAAAGTATTGAACCGCTAGCGGAAACGCTCAGCAAAACCTAAACTGAGCGGTTTTGCTAGCGTTTTGCGGTTCAGCACACTGTAACAAAATGAAAAATAATTCACAGGACCAATCATGATAAAAAAGCAAAACGCTACGCACCCGCTGGGGAAAAAAATACAATGTTGCAAAACACGACCAAAAACGCGCATGAATCCGCTTGCAAACCGCTCAGACAAAACGCTAGCGGTTGCGTTTTTCAGTGGGTTCCAGGCCTCAGACTGTGCTGTTACTTACTGGTGATGAGCCAGGTCAGATCCATATCACCTGTGCTGGGGGAGGGGTGCCTGGAAGTGTGCAGTGATTCCCCTGGCTGTCATCCTGTCCAGCACTGAGTGACAATATTGTGCAGCCTCCAGTGTAGATGATTTCCCTGTCTGTCGCCTCCATTCTGCATGTCTCTGCACTTCTATCAATGCTGGGCTGATCCTCTCAAAGCAATGAACAACATCCTCTGTGCTGCTGGTCTGCCCTCAGCTGCAAATTGCAGCCTGCAATATCATCAGAGCACACAGTGCCTGCTCCTCAGGCCACAGGATGCTTCTTCAGCAGAGAACTCAGCCCAGCATTTAATTCTTTCCTCTTCTTCTCAGTCCTTAGTGTTACTGCCTCGCAGCCATCAGATGACTGCTGAGGCGGCTGCTGATTGGCTGTTGTGCTCTGAGGATAATGGGGAGGTGGAGCTCCATGAGACGAACAGGAGTTGCGAGGTGACAGTTCTATCTTTCATTCTGTGCCCCTAAAATGCATTTCTGTGGCACAACAACATATGATTCAGCTCGGTTAATCAAGGGGCTCCTGTGCTGCAACACAGCCTTATCCCTCCACTGAACTGAGCGGCAGCCAGAGTGCCCAGGTTGGTTCACTGCGGGAGGCGGGGCTTAACAGTATATCGAGCGGCTATGGAGAACTGACTTGGCTGGCAGCTGTGATGACTAATGCTGCCCCACCGGCCCTCCTTGTGTGAGCAGGCACCGGCCCGGGGGGGCAAACGCCCCCCATCCCCCCAGGCCAGTCCGCCTATGATACCTACGCAAAGTTGAGAAGGATAAACTGAGGTTCAAACCTCTTTCTAAGAAAGATAATAAATCACATGCCTTGATGTTAGCCACTGGAAAATCACTCTCCAAGGCGAAATCACAAAATGCTTTCCAAACTCTATTGTAAGATGCTGTAGTTGTCGGTTTTTTTGCTTTTAGTAAAGTATCAACTACTTCTTCAGAGCATCCAGTCGATATTAACCTAGCCCTTTCAAATTCCAGGCCATCAGATGTAACTGTTCTGGATTTTCGTGTGTCACAGGGCCCTGGGTCAACAGATCTTTGAACATCGGTAGCAATATCGGCTCCTCCACAGCCATTTGCAGAATCAGAGAAAACCACGGCCTGGCTGGCCAAAACGGAAGAATCGTGATCACCGACATCCTGTGGTAACTTAGTTTCTGAAGGAATCTGAAAATTAGAGGTACTGGAGGGAAAGCGTATGCTGTCCTGAACCACCATCTTTAGGACAAAGGGTCCACTGCTAGACAGTGACGATCCGGAAATCTTGAAAAGTATAGGGGAGTTTTGTGATTTCTCTCCGATGCAAATAAGTCTATCTGGGGCACTTCCTGACTAATTGTTGAAATACTGTCAGATGTAACGACCATTCGTTGTTGTTGAGTAGGTGTCGGGACAGGTAATCCGCCTGATAGTTTTGATCTCCTGAAAGATATATTGCTGAAATATCTTTGAAATGACTTTCTGCTAGTGTCATGATTGGATGAACCTCTCTCATCAAGGACTTGCTGTGTGTCCCACCTTGTTTTTTACATAGGATACTGCGGCCACGTTGTCCATCCTCAACAGTATTGCCTCTCCCTTCAACATTGGTAGAAAATGACATAGAGCTCGATATGCTGCCTTGAGCTCCAATGCATTCGAGACTAATGTTTGTCCTTGAAGGTTCTATGAGCCCTGTGCTGAACAATCCTCTAGGACTGCTCCCCAACCTACATGACTGGCATCTGTAGTTACTACTTTCAATGGCAAGGGAAACAGGATTTTGCAATTTTTTAGATTGCGAGTTTTTAGCCACCATGCAAGAGAATTTTTTACTGATACTGGGATCTTTATGAGTTGGTTCATACTTATCTTGTCCCATTGGCTCAGGAAATGTAGTTAAAATGGCCTCAAATGCCAGTGGGCCCATGGTACCATTTGGATCGTTGATGACAATAGGCCTATAAGTCTTAAGCACATCCTTGCAGAGACTCTGCCCATCTGCTTTACAGTCTGAACTAATTGTTGAATTTTCAGCATCTTTTCTTGCGGCAGAGAAATTGATCATTCTACCGTGTCTAGAATTGCCCCTAGAAAAGTCATTCTCTGAGAAGGCTGAAGCTGACTTTTCGTGTAACTTACAATCCAACCAAAATCCACTAGAGTTTTCAACAGTATTGTCTGGTGCTGTAACAGCAGCTGCTTTGATGCGGTCAGGAGAATGATGTCGTCCAGATAATGAAGGACACGCACTCCCTGAAGTCTTACAAACGCAATCACCGCAAGCAAAACTTTTGAGAAGGTTCGCGGAGAAGTGGCGAGCCCGAATGGCAAGCAGACGAACTGTAAATGAAGATGGCCTACCGCAAAACGAAGGAATTTTTGAAAGTCTTGGTGCACCGGAACGTGGAAGTACGCATCCTTCAGATCTATGGACGACATCCAATCCCCTGGCCGCATTGACATGGTAACTGAGGAAAGGGTCTCCATCTTGAATTTTGGAATGCATATGTATCTGTTTAATTTTTTCAAATCTAGAACCGGTCTGAGATCTCCTGATTTCTTTTTCACTAGAAATATTGGAGAGTAAAAGCCTGTATTTTCTTCTGATGTAGGCACTAAGCGAACGGCTTTTTGTTTCAACAATTGGGAAACGTAATCCACTAACACCAGCCTTTTCTCCTTTATTCTTGGAATCTTTGTTCTTACAAAGTTGTTTTTTGGTGGACGACCTCTGAAAGACCACTTGTGACCCAGAGAAACTGTCTTTATTATCCAGCTGTTCTTTATGTTTCCCGCCCAGACATTCCTGAATTGTAACAATCTTGCCCCCACCGGAATATCTTGGACGGGCCTCATTTCAAAAAGGTTTGACAGATTCTGAGGTGGTATTCGCGGCCCTAGATCTATTACTTTTTGGAAAAGTTTGTGATGACTTCCAGTTTCTTCTGTACTCTCTTCCCGGCCTATATAATTTTGACTCGGAGAATTTATTAAACACCTGCTTTCTATATTGGGGAAATCTTTGTTTTCTAAATTTCCTATCTTGAGGGAGAAGGCCAGATTCCTCCCCCCCCCCCCCCGTTACCCTTGAAATTGCTGCGTCCATCTTGGAGCCAAACAAGTATTTCCCATCAAATGCAATTCTCGCCCATGACTGCTTGGACGTGGGATCTGCTGCCCATGGCTTCAAATATAAACATCTTCTTGCCATTATCGCGTATAACATGTATCTACTAATAGACCTCACCAAGTCTACGCTTGCGGCTCCTACAAATTCTGACACCAACGACAACTCTTGAAAGGCAAACGAGATCCTGTCTACATCATCCTTCCTTTTTATAGACCTCTGCAAATCCTCAATCCATACTTTGGCCGCTTTTGCTACTGAAGTCAAAGAGACTGCAATCCTAGCTGACTCCCCAGAAGAAAGATAAGATCTTTTGAGTTCCTGATCGATCTGACGATCTAACACATCCCTAAACACATTGGAATCTTCAATCGGCAGTGTAATGTTCCTAATTATCCTCATTAATGAAGCATCTACCATTGGATTAGAATCAAGCAAAGATTCATCTTCTTCTGATAAGGGATACATCTTTTGAAAACGATTTTTTAATGAAGGTTTTTTAACAGTTTTATGCCATTCTTCCTGAATAAGATCTTTAATTTCATCCATTAACCATCTTAGCGGTATGGACGAGCTCAGCTCGTCCATCACCGCCGATGGCTGCCGCTCAGGCCCTGCTGGGCCGATTTTGTTCAAATAAAGAGCAGCACACGCAGCCGGCACTTTGCCAGCCGCGTGTGCTGCCCGATCGCCGCCGCTCTGCGGCGATTCGCCGCGAGCAGCGGCGAAAGAGGGTCCCCCCAGCCGCCTGAGCCCAGCGTAGCCGGAACAAAAAGTTCCGGCCAGCGCTAAGGGCTGGATCGGAGGCGGCTGACGTCAGGACGTCGGCTGACGTCCATGACGTCACTCCGCTCGTCGCTATGGCGACGATCTAAACAAAACAAGGAAGGCCGCTCATTGCGGCCTTCCTTGTTTATTCTGGGCGCCGGAGGCGATCGGAAGAACGCCTCCGGAGCGCCCTCTAGTGGGCTTTCATGCAGCCAACTTTCAGTTGGCTGCATGAAATAGTTTTTTTTACATTTAAAAAAAACCCTCCCGCAGCCGCCCTGGCGATCTTAATAGAACGCCAGGGTGGTTAAAGGAAAAGCTACTCTTTCTTTGTTAAGGTATTTGTAATACTTTCTCCTTTTAGATTTGGGGGATGATATCCCCTCCTCCCAGTTAATAGCTTGCTTGACCCAGGAGACAAATGGGGGAATTAATGAAAAATCAAACGCTATGTCCTCTTCCTCAGGTTTTGAGTCAGATGTACATCTTTCTGGGGAAGAATAATAATAAGATGAACCTTGTCGGGAAGATTCTTTGGAAGGACCCGGTTGTGGTGACCCCCTAGCAGACCCTGAGCGAGGTGATTTCTTATGCACAGTAAGCTCTGATACAGTATCTTTAACAACCTGTCTAATTAGAGACGACACTTCCCTGTCTTCTCTTGCAATGTCCAAATGACATAAATCACAAACTTTCTTCTTTGGTAAAGAAACTCTGCCACAGATCCAACAAGTATCTGTAGGAGGTAAACGTGATGTCTGCTGATCTACAGTACTTGGTATCTCTCGATAATTTCCTGAAAAAGATCGATCACTTGAAGAAGATCTTATTGTAATCTTCTCTTTTTGGGGACTCTTGGATTGAGATTTAGGACGGAGCTCTCTATCCTTCTCCTTAGAATGACTTCTATAGTCAGAACTTGTACTAGGTATAGGATCCTTTGGTTTATCTGTAACCCGACTACCAGAAACATCCCTTGAGTCTTCCCGTTGGGAACTCTCTTTCCGCTCAGGATCGGGATGGGGCCTGTGAAAACACATGACGAAGAAATCGTCAGAGTCTTCAATGACAATCTTCAGCTCACAAACAACAAATACTTACCCCCCTTACCTATTTGTTTTTGATTTAGACTTAGATTTTGAATGTGGGTACACTCCAGAATGTTTTCCCATGATAGCAGCTGAAAAAAAATTAAAAAAAGGACCAAAATTGGCACCTTTAAATTGTAATAAATTTATAATAAAATTATAATAAATGAGGGACATATGAACCTAACCTATTAATATATGCGGAAGGATGGACTCTGACTACCCACATACATGCACATATAATATACACACACATAATATATATATATATATATATATATATACATATATATATACATACATACATACATACACACACACCTAATGTGTGCACCTACATATACACATCCAAACCTAGACCTACACTAATGCATAAAACTACATATCCCAATGTCTGCTATTGAGTGGACCTGGAAAGAAAACAAAATAAAGCTTAGATTTCTATTACCTTGTCCAGATGATCGATAGGTTTGCCCGTCTAGAGGCCGACCGGGATCCCAGCGCACGAGGAGCAGCGTCCAACAAGCTGAACAGCCTTCTCAGGACGCCGCTACCTCTTCCTGTCTATTTAAATATGTCCGCCGGAAGGCCTAGCCCGGAACAGCGCATCTGCCCAAAAGAAAGATAGCCGCCGATGCACTTCCGCCCATCTCCGGCAAACTTCCGCCCAGCCGTAAAGGATAGGAAACTCTTGCGCGCCTGCGCGAGAACAGGATCCAGCTAAGCCAAAGAAGCCAGACATGCCGATATGACGGGAACACAGGTAAAAACAAAAATATACAAAGCTGCTGGGAAGCCACAACTTCGTTTAGGAGTCCAGAGTGGACGCAGGTTTTTTTGAAAATTGTCCCGGAGAGTACCAGAGGGGACTCCATATCTCATAGGAGCATTTAGCTACCTAAGATATGGACTACAGCAAGGGAGCCAACTTGCTGGAACGCAAAGCGGAGGTAAGGGATAGGAGTCCTGCTGGAGGCGAGGATTTAAAAAGGAATGACAGTATAGGTCAGTGTGCACCTTTTATCTCTGTAGGACGTCCTGTTAGGGCAAAGGAGGCGGGGCTTTGCCCATTAGTATACTGACATGACAAACACTCGGGAAATTACTTGCATCACAGTGACTGTCCCTAGGCATACATATGAAATGGGCGGTGGTAGACTTGGGCGCAGGATACAGCCGGTATATGGCTGATCCTGCTTCTGCACAAGTCCGGGCCGTGTTAATTACTATTCCCCCTCCAGGCTGCAATGGATAGTGGGGAAGTTAACAAATACTGTGAAGCAGCAGAAAATCTGGGATATGCAGTTATTTGTTAACAGCTGATGACGTGGATGACCGAGGCTACAGCACAGAGATGACGTTTTGCCTGAGCGTGCTGCATTCTGGCAGCACAAGTTGTCATTAAACCAGTCTGGGAGCTTACAGAACAGACATGGCCTGTGACGTCAGAGGAATGCCACAGCACAGAATGTACTTCTACGGTGTAATTGCATCAGCGGCTGCGCAGTGATCTCCTCTGGCAGAATGATCAGCTGCACTACTGGTCGCCGCACTGTGGAAATAACGTTAAATTAACATAAAAGAAAGGTTTGCTAAAGCTAAACAATTACTTTTAAAGAGACACTGAAGCGAAAAAAAATGATGATATTATGATTTGTATGTGTAGCACAGCTAAGAAATAAAACATTAAGATCAGATACATCAGTGCAATTGTTTCCAGTACAGGAAGAATTGAGAAACTCCAGTTGTTATCTCTATGCAAACAAGCCATTAAGCTCTCCGACTAAAGGCAGCCATACACTGGTCGATGTGCCATCAGATCGACCAGCTGACAGATCCCTATCTGATCGAATCTGATCAGATAGGGATCGTATGGCTGCCTTTACTGCAAACAGATTTCAGCCTGAAACCGATCACAATCTGTTCAGCTGCTCCTGCCGCCTGTCCCCCCCCCGTATACATTACCTGATGCGGGCTCCCGGGCGTCTTCTCTGCATCTTCTCAGCGCTGCACCCGCTCCATCCCGGCGCTTCCTGTGTCACTCCGTGACCAGGAAGTTCAAATAGAGCGCCCTCTATTTGAACTTCCTGGGTCACTGCAGTGACCCAGGAAGCGCCGGGATGGAGCGGGTGCAGCGCTGAGAAGATGCAGAGAAGACGCCCGGGAGCCCGCATCAGGTAATGTATTTTTCATCGGATCGGCCGCCGCTAGCGACGCGCACTTAACCGCGGGCGATCGAGGGTAATTTCCAGCACGGCGCGATCGACGGACCGATCCGATTTCGGGAGGAAATCGGATCGTCGGCGGCGTTTACCGCGAACGATTGGCAGCAGATTCGATCCCAGGATCGAATCTGCTGTCGAAACGGCCGGGAATCGGGCCAGTGTATGGCCACCTTAAGTTGGAGAGGGCTGTTATCTGACTTTTATTATCTCAACTGTTCCTGGACTATTTACTTTTCCTCTGCTAGAGGAGAGGTCATTACTTCACAGACTGCTCTGAAAGACTCATTTTGAATGCGGAGTGTTGTGTAATGTGCACATATTATAATGATGCAATGTTAGAAAAAACACTATATATCTGAAAATAAAAGTATGAGAATATTTTCTTTGCTACTAATCTTCTAGTAATTATTCATAGTACACAACCAATTCACTATATCATATTTATTTTTTTTGCTTCAGTGTCTCTTTAACTATACTATTATATTCATGCTATTTGGAAGGAATAAATAAAAGGGCAAGTGAATGGACCATGTAGCATGCTGCAAGAGAGAACTATAAAGGGGTAATCGTGCGCTCCTCACTTTACAACCAGCGTGGTGACAGACCCACCCCAGTTTTCTTTAAAACACCAAAATATTATTCTGGATCGCTTACTGCAAAAAAAGTATGTGCTACACCCATAGATATTAAATTTGATAACCTAGCAGAGCGCTCAACAGATCAAGATATCACTAAAACTTTAGCTAGAAAAATACATATAGGATACACATCATTTAATGTCCCTCTATCAACTGTATGGGGTTTTGACCTAAAAAAAAAGTCCATCAATGATTCCAGTAGATTTCCTCCACTCAGTGTTATCTTCTACATATAATCTTCATAAACTTGCATGAGGTTAAAATATATAGTAACACCATATGCTCACTGGATGAAGGGGCCAACCCTTTCAGATCAGCAAACAACGTTTTTGGCCTTGCCAGTAGTTTTCCTGCATGCGTCCCAACAAGCTCCTCAGATATCCATGCATATAAAAAGGGGAAACAAACGGACAGCAATAGTGTGATGCCGCCTTATCAGTGGAGGAAATCTGCTGGAATCATTGGTGGACTTTTTGGGGGGTCAAAACCCCATATAGTTGATAGAGGGACATTAAATGATAATGTGTATCCTATATGTATTTTTCTAGCTAAAGTTTTAGTAATATCTTGATCTGTTGAGTGCTCTGCTAGGTTATCAAATGTAATTGCTGCAAGAGATAACTGCCCAGTAGTATGCCATCAATAAGCATGAAGTTAACATACCTGGGTATTGGTGGCCATGCGCAGTAGAGCGGATCCGATCGGGATTGGCCATTTTCCGCCGAACCCCAAGCGGAGAGCTGCTACTGCACCGGAGTCAGTGAAGGTAAATATTTACATGGCCGCTGTGTGAGGACCGCTAGAGCTGCCACAGTGGGACTGAGTAGGACAGGGGGAGACTCAATAGGATCCAGAGGCTTCTACCTCCCAAGGAAAGTACCCCCCCGGGGTTTTTAAAGTTACAGGTCCTCTTTGTTGTACCTATAACTGACAGTGGCGTAGCTGAGGAGGTTTGGGAGCAAGTTTTATATTGGACCCTCCCAAGCATTCTATGCATAACATAATTCTCATGATGCACCAAGACCTGCCAAGGACATCCACAGTATGAGAGGTGCAAGCAGGGGATGGGGAACAGTGCGTGAATGATAACCACTATTCATATATAGAAGTGATAATTACAGCACAGGACCAATAAAAAGCTAATGCTGCGGTTGAGGGAGGGCCCCTCTGGCCCAAGGGACCCGGTATGGTCGCAACTTCTGCATCTCTTATTACTACGCCACTGTACTGTGATCTGTATGTTCCTTCCTTGAATATGTCATTTTGTCTATATATGGGTTGGGAGTTGGAAAGTTCTCCCCATACAGGTGAGTTAACCCTTTCCAACGGTTAACAGTTAGAAAGGTTAACTGCTGCAGTGTGGTATTAAAGTTAGTTTTAACTTAAAGTACCCCTGAACTGAAAGGGGATTTGATTAATAAAGTTGCTGTAGTGTGAATGGTGCTGCAATATATGTCACAGCACCAGTCTCTTAGTTCAGTGCCCCCAGGATTCCCCATGCAAGTCAGTTGAAGATTTCGGCTGACTAGAAGATTGAATATGGACAGGGAGGATATGGCAGTTATCCTCCCCGATCACGCCCCCTTCTGCCATCATGCTTTAAAGACCTGGAAAAAAAAGCACCGCCGCACAACCCACCTACTCCTGGATCCGAGTGCTGCCTTTTGCGCCTTGTCAGCTCTCCTGTTCTGCCGCCGTGTCCTCTTGTATCTGCCTTCATCTTCACTGGTATGAAGCTGACCCGGAAGTACTTTCAGGTTACTCCTGGGTCAGCGCCATTGTGGTGAAGATGCCGGCAGAACATGAGAGCTGACAAGCTGCAAAAGGCAACAATTGGATCCTGAGTAGGGGAGTTGTGCAGCAGTGCTTTTTTTCAGGTCTAAAACTAAAAGAGTACTTAAAGGGATACTGTAGGGGGGGGGGTCAGGGGAAAATGAGTTGAAGTTACCCGGGGCTTCTAATGGTCCCCCACAGACACCCTGTGCCTGCGCAGCCACTCCCCAATGCTCCGGTCCCGCATCTGGTTCACTAATAGAATTTCAAACTTTAAAGTCTGAAAACCACTCCGCCTGCATTGCCGTGTCCTCGCTCCCACTGATGGCACCAGGAGCGTACTGCGCAGGCCCAGTATGGTCTGTACAGCGAGGAGAACGCCAGCGCATACCACTAAGGCTGCATCTGAAATGACCACCAGCTCAGTGTGTAGCACTTATATAGACTTCCTACACACTTCGCATTCAACTCAGATGCAAATCATATGCAAATCTGCTACTACTTATCGTGCAAACAGGAAACTCAGGAGGAGGGGCTGGAAGCAGCTAACCTGACAGTTACATAGTTACAAAGTTACAAAGTTAAGGAAAGGTGGGGGGGGGGGGAGGCTGCGCATCCCTAAACACATGCTACAATTGAATGGTTAATCGCACAGGCATACACCGCCTCTGCCAGACTGAAAAATGCATGCCCTGCATCCAAGACAAGTGCTAACATTTATTAAGCTAGGAGGTACTTTAGCTTCCAATATGGTTTGCATGCAAAGTATATTATACTAGACACTAGACACGTTGAGGCAGACCTCCGGGCAAGTGACCTAACCTAAATTTAAAACCTCAGGAGCAGCTAAGCAGAAAAAAATGTGTAACTTACATTTGGTAGAACAGCGAGGAGAACGCCAGCGCATACCACTAAGGCTGCATCTGAAATGACCACCAGCTCAGTGTGTAGCACCTATATAGACTTTCTACACACTTCGCATTCAATTCAGATGCAAATCATATGCAAATCTGCTACTACTTATCATGCAAACAGGAAACTCAGGAGAAGGGGCTGGGAGCAGGTAACCTACCAGTTACATAGTTACAAAGTTAAGGATGCAGCCTTAGTGGTATGTGCTGGCGTTCTCCTCGCTGTTCTACCAAATGTAAGTTACACATTTTTTTCTGCTTAGCTGCTCCCGAGGTTTTAAATTTAGGTTAGGTCACTTGCCCGGAGGTCTTCCTCACCGTGGCGCAAGTGTCTAGTATAATATACTTTGCATGCAAACCATATTGGAAGCTAAAGTCCCTCCTAGTTTAATAAATGTTAGCACTTGTCTTGGATGCAGGGCATGCATTTTTCAGACCGGCAGAGGCGGTGTATGCCTGTGCGATTAACCATTCAATTGCAGCATGTGTTTAGGGATGCGCAGCCTTCCCCCCCACTTTTCCAGTATGGTCTGTGCCTGCGCAGTGTGCTCCTGGTGACATCAGCCGGGAGTGAGAACACGGCAACGCAGGCGCAGTAGTTTTCAGACTTTAAAGTCTGAAATTCCATTAGTGAACCAGAGGGGGGACTGGGGAGTGGCTGCACGGGCACAGGATGCCTGCGGGGGACCATTAGAAGCCCCAGGTAACTTCAACTCATTTTCCCCCGACCCCCCTACAGTATCCCTTTAAACACTTACATTTTCATCTTCTCTAAAAAAAATGTAACAAAAAACAAAAAAACAAACAACTTTTTGCACTTAGCAACTGAAAAAGTACTATCCAACTTGTTTTGAGTATTTTCTTGCTTGCTCGTGGTTAAAGGTATCTTATTAATGAGGTGTGGAAATATCTCCTGGGAGAAAAATTAAGAGAAGTTAAGTTAATTGAATGTGGGCCTATGAGCTGTTTCAGATCACCTACAGACCCCTAAGCAGGCCTTCCAACCAAGGTACACTGGAATAGAAGGGGTTCCTCATCATGTCTACCTTCTGTGGCATTCCACTGTACTCAGAAAAATGGTCAAACAAAATACAAACAAAACACCAATTTGCATTTTTAAACATTTTATAAAAAGTTTCTTCTGTATTTTAAATTAGACTATAAATGGAAATAAGTCATGATTTATTATAATAATGGTACAATATGTACGATACAGGGTAATAACATCAGATATATCTGCGTGCTGCACAAGTCTCAGCAGATATTTCAATGGCACTAAGGCCCAGCGCACACCAAAAACCTCTAGCAGATCTGCAAAACGCTAGAGATTTTTGAAGCAGATTTTCAGAGCGATTCTAGGCATGTTTAGAGAGGTTTTCTAAACATGCCTACCATTTTTTTTGAGCGTTTTTGTCTAGCAGATTACAAATATTGTTACAGTAAAAGCTGTTACTGAACAGCTGCTGTAGCAAAAACGCCAGGAAAACCGCTCTGATCTAGAGTTTTTCAGAGCAGTTTTCCACTTTCCTATACTTTAACATTGAGGCAGAAACGCCTCAGAAATATAAAAAATGCTGCGGCCCCCAAGTTTGCATTTGTGGAAAAAACGAGCCGCTCTGTTGTGCACCATCCCATTCCCTTTCATTAGCCAAGTAGTTTCCCCCCTGCAAGCGTTTAAGAAAATGCTTCAGAACCGCTCTTGTTTGCACCAGCCCTTAGAATAAAGTCCATCCACACGTCCAGTCTTCAGCTAGACAGAGCATTCTGTATCCGTGCAATAGATTCCTGGGGTCCCAGGGACAGCAGCATCTCGGCTACACTGGGGCCACTCTGCAGAAAACATTAATTCTTTTTAGTGTAAAAAAAATACAATTTTGCAAATTATTGATATTTCGACCTTACTCCCTAAATGATGTTACATTTCAAGCAGAACCTGCAATTAGTGCAGCAATGCGCAGTTATCTAGCATCCTTCTGTACATTTCTCACACATTCCCGGTCTTTCAAGCTGTAACAGCATCTGCATGGGAGCAGCCATCTTGGAAAGGTGACAGGACTGTGCTTTCTACTAATATAATACAAAAAGTCAGTCTGCACCTGACTGGAGGGACACAGGATGATAGAGTTGTGAAGACTGGGAAGTACTAGCAGTTCAAAGGATCAAGATGTAGGGTGTGCTGCATGGTACTCAAACTGTACAATTAATCAAAGATAACCTGTAAGAAAAAAAAAAAAAAAAAAAGAGCCCCCAGGAGGTACTTACCTCTGGAGGGGGGCCTCTGGATGGTAATTAGGCTTCCCCGCTTCCTCCTGTGCTGCTGGAACCCTGGACAGCAGCAGAAGGCAATATTTACCTTTGGGATGCAGGGTAGGCACAGAAATAGCCAAGCCTGATTGGATGCGCTGTACCCCATAGGAGTCTTGCACCTGTGCAGTAGAGCAGACCCGATCTGGCTCAGCTATTTACGGCGGAGCCTGAGGGGGCAGGTGTTACTGCGTTTGCGCCGGATCCCAAAGGTGAATATCGCCGTGTGCTGCAGGCCCTGCTGCACCTGAGCGCATCTCAGTGGATTTTCGGGGTAGCCAGCGCTGGATCGGGACTACATAGGATGGGGGAAACTTCATTAGGATTCAGAGGCTTCCCACTCCCGAGGTAAGTACCCCCCAGGGGCTCTTTTTTTCTTACAGATTCTTTTTAAAAAACAAACTTCGACACACACAAGCAATAGAACCCAGCAATACATGCATGCAGCTACATTTAAGTCATCAGCAGGTGCTCGTCAGCCAATCAGGATGCACTGTCATACACCCTTTACCTGCCATACCACATCTAGCAGCCATTAGCATTCAGGTGGGAGGCTTCAGTTGGACGCAAATCGCAAGATTGCGTCGCTAGCAGGACCGCCCCGTGCAGGCATTCCTCCCACAGGGGTCCCTCCCTAACGGCTCACCTGTCTTTTTTTCAGCTCTAGGACATGGCAGACAGGTGAGCGGTTAGGGAGGGACCCCTGTGGGAGGAATGCCTGCACGGGGCGGTCCTGCTAGCGACGCAATCTTGCGATTTGCGTCCAACTGAAGCCTCCCACCTGAATGCCAATGGCTGCTAGATGTGGTATGGCAGGTAAAGGGTGTATGACAGTGCATCCTGATTGGCTGACGAGCACCTGCTGACGACTTAAATGTAGCTGCATGCATGTATTGCTGGGTTCTATTGCTTGTGTGTGTCGAATTTAGCATTCAGTATGGAGGCAGTGTTGGTGGGTTTTCTGGATGTGAGAGGTCCAGAGCCTGGGTGTGAGAGGTCCAGGCCCACCTGCACTCCCCTCCAGGTATCGCGCATTGGCCTTGGGGCCCCGGCCAGTGAGAGAGGTCCGGGGCCCCTGGCCATCGTGCGAACCAATCGTGTGTTTTTAAAAAACAAACTTGTAAGTAAATTTTAGGAAACAAAATGGATTTCAAGCACTCCTAATTACAGTAGATACATGTGAAGGCTGCCATCTTTATTCCCCTATAAACAATGCCAGTTGCCCGGCTGTCATGCTGAGCTTGAGGCTCAAGTTGGTTTTGAGTCACACACCTGCAGCAAGCATGCAGCCAGTGGAGTCACAGCATCTGATCTGCATGCTCACTCTGGGCCAATGTGACTAAAGGTGCCTACTAATGATACAATCTTTTCTGTCCAATATTACCATTTCTATGTAATATGAGGGACTACTGAAATTATCAATTCAAAGTTTACCCTTTTACTACATAGATTTGGTAAGATTGGACAGAAAAAGATTGTATCGTTAGTGGGCACCTTTAAGCCTGCTACACACTTTCAAGTATGATTGGCCAATCATTGAACCAATTTTACCACCTCCATATAGTATGAGGGTTTACCTACACAGTCTGTATTCAATACCTGTTGACCCTCATACTACATGAAGGTGGTAAAGTTGGGCAGTGATTGACCAATCACAATTGAAAGTGTGTACCAGGCTTAAGGGTTCATTCAAATATCCAATTTAGCGCTCTCCCTTCTCCCACAGTTATCATCAATCACTAAAAGCAGAATGCAGAACCCCTTGTGGGTACAGACTCACCAGATCCAAGGGTCTAAATGACCAAGTCTCGCATCCGGCGCAATGATTTTAATCTATGCAGCGGCGGCGTGGAGAGTGGTAGTGGATGGTTAGAGGTGGCCACCCGGGAGCTAAGTCCTCATGCTTGCCATATCACCGTATCCTTATAGCCGCACAGCCTCTCTTGCTGCTAATCTGTTTTTAAGATGATTTTTAAAATAAACAAAGTAATGCACAATTAGAGGCGGCTCCTCTTTGTTTTTTATATACCCCCATCGATTAAACTAACCAGAGGAAAGGCGATATTGAAAGGAAGCAGACGCCAGACGACACCTGAGAGCCAGAGAGGTGATGGGGGGGGGGCTCACCCCTGGATGCGAGACTTGGTCGTTTAGACCCTTGGATCGGATCTGGTGAGTCTGTACCCGCAAGGGGTTCTGCATTCTGCTTTTAGTGATTGAGGATTACTGTGGGAGAAGGGAGAACGCAGAGATTCTTTCTGTTTGGACTTTAACCAGAGTAACCTGGCATACCCTAAAGCACGGAGCAGTGCTTTTCAGCGCTGCTAGATTTTGGCGCAGCCGGCGCCTCCATAGTCTACAATGGGAATCACTCCTATTGCAGCGCTCAGTGAGTAACGTCGGCTCCGTCAGAAGACGGAGCCGAGGTTGCTTAAAAACATAATTCGGCCACCAGCAATGGCTGGAAGCAGAATTATTTCATTCCCCCACTATCCATGGCGGCCTGGAGGGGGAATAGTAATTAAATCGGCCCGGACTTGTGCAGAAGCAGGATCAGCCATTTAAGCTGTATCCTGCGCCCAAGTCTACCGGCGCCAATTTCAAATGTACTCCCTACAGCACCGCTATAAGATCTATTGACTTGTGGACTGTGAATTGGTTTAAGCAACTCTATGGAATAGTGCAATTAAAGCGGACCCAAACCAAAAATGTTTTTAATTCAAAATATTTAGTTGCACCACTCTGACACATACAAAGATAAATAAACACTCCTTGAAGCCTATGAGCATTTCAGTGCATGCTTTTCTCTTTTTATAACTAGGGTTATACAGGTGGCACCCATTAGCAATTCCTCATTCGCCAGACACCTCCTACTCCACCAGTCTGCAGGATTCTGTCCCGGCAATATAAAAGTAAGGGAGGGGTTCCTCCAATAAATGTAAAATATTTTATATTTGTCATCATGCAGCTGAAAAAAGGCTGTTGTTTATTATTATAATTTAGAAAATAGATTTTATTTCTGAAATCTTGTACCGTATTTTTCGGAATATAAGACGCTCTGGACTATAAGACGCACCTAGGTTTAGAGGGCAAAAAGCAGGGGAAAAAAAAAAATACTAAACCTGGTGCATCTATAGTCCAAGGGTGTCTTGCAGATGTTCTCCCCCCAATTATTTTGTCCCCATGGGCATCCTTCTCCAGTCCCCCTTGCTGTGCACCTCCTGCCCCCCCCCCTTGTGGCCTCCTCTTGCCCCCCCCCCCCCCTGTGGCCTCCTCCTTTCACCATTGTGTCCTCCTTCTTTGCCCCCTTCTGGCCCACCCCTGCCCCCCTTGGTGTCCACCTCCTGTTTAGCCTTGTGGCCTCCTCAAGTCCCCCTTGTATACTCCTCTGTTTACCCTTGTGGTCTCATCCTGCCCCCATTGTGGCCTCATCCTGCCCCCTTTGTGGCTTCCTCCTGTTGCTATTGTGTCCGCCTCTTGTGTCCTGCCCGTGTCCCTTTTTTGGCCTACCCCATCCCCCTTGGTGTTCCCCTCCAGTCTCCCCTTGTGGCCTCCTCAAGTCCCCTTTTGTGGCTTTCCCCGGGCACAGTTGTTATCACGTACCTGACCTGATGCCCGTGGTTATCAGCAGCTGTTCTGGTATCCTTTGTGTCCCTGGCGTCCGCTCCCCCCGCAAAGTGACTACCGGTAAGTGGTGGCAGCAGCTGCGGGCATCCCTCACCTCATCGTCGGAGCCCGCGAGATCAGCCGCACGTCTCTCTCTCTCTTTCCCTCAAGTGCCGGTCGCGTCATTGGTTGCATCTGTAATGACGCGACCAGGAAGTACCGGCACTTGAGGGAAAGAGAGAGAGAGAGACGTGCGGCTGATCTCGCGGGCTCCGAGGATGAGGTGAGGGATGCCCGCAGCTGCTGCCACCACTTACCGGTAGTTACTTTGGGGGGGGAGCGGACGCCAGGGACACAAAGGATACCGGAACAGCTGCTGATCACCGTGGGTTCCAAGGTTGAGGTGAAGTATGTTCACTACTGCTACCGCCACCGCTGCCTACTTTGCGGGGAAAGTGTGGACCACACACGCAGCAGTCACACTGGCTGCCCTCAGTGCCCGATGCTGATCGCATCATGCAGCTCTGCAAGCTGACAGGCTGCCAACGCTGCTTCCGCCAAGATCGACCAGTCACGCAGGTGACATTTTTGGGCAATTTTTTTTATTCTTTGGAATATAAGACGCACTGATTTTTCCCACCCCCTCTTTTGGGGGAGAAAAAGTGCGTCTTATATTCCGAAAAATACAGTATTTTTAATTTGGGTCCACTTTAAGAGGACTGGTACTGATTAGCACATAGAGGTGCGAGCTTTACCTCATTGGCATCCGAGTGTACTTATTAGCACATAGAGGTGTGAACTTTTCTGCATTGGCACCTGAGTGTGTCTATTATTGCTGTGAGCGCTCAATATACTTTTTATTTTAGACAAATATCCAATTTCGCCACCTCCATGTAGTATGAAAGCTTACCAACTCAATCTGTTCATAGTATGAGGGCCAACTGATTTTGAATACTATGTGGAAGTGATAAGATTGGCCAGTCAAAGTTGTAAGTGTGTACCAGGCTTTAAAATATTAGAGGCAGAGCATAAGCACAGAAGTCAGGCAAGTGGGCACTGTTTATTAGAGAATCAAGATGGCAGCTTCTGTACTCCTCTCACTTTAGGTTACCGTAAAGCAGACCTGAACTCAGAACTTCCGCTCTACTCTAAAAGATACGCAACAGCATAATACCCTTTAAGGGGAAAAAAATATTTGTTACAGCTGATACAAATCCACAAATAATTCTGCACTGTTTCTACTTCCTGCTGTCATGGAAGCAGACATATTGTTAACATCCTGTGCTTTCAAATTAGCTTAACTGCCTTATTTGCTGTAGCCATCAGGTGACACGGGGAGAGATCAAATTACAACTTGTCACTAGACCCAAATGAGGGGGAATGAGACAGGCTAAACTCTCTAAATACATGCAGGGCGCATTTCAGCTTCTGTACCTGCTCAAGCAATTTTGGAAGCTTAAAGGAAACCAGAGATCAACTTCTGGCAAAATCGATACTTACCCAGGGCTTCCTCCTGCCCCATAAACACGCACGAGTCCCACGACGTCTTCCTGCAGTCTGCAGTCTAGCCGCAATCAGCCCCGGTAACTTGCTCGGTGACGTCAGTCCGGGTCTACTGCGCATAAGACCCAGACTGGACGTGACTGAGCAATATACCGGGGCTGACTGTGGCGGAACGGCAGATAGCGTGGGACTCGCACGTGTTTATGGGGTGGGAGGAAGTAAGCCCTAGGTAAGTATCGATTTTTGATAGAAGTTGATCTCTGATACACCTTAAGTGACTTTATTAGCGAATAGTAAAGGTAGTTGTACAACGACCCTTTCCCTTTTTTTTCTTTCCTCCTCATTATGAATATTATCATAAGTACCTCCAGGCCACTTATAATCTTTCGAAGAAGCTTCATTGAAACGCTGTACTTTGTGTCTTTCAGCTGCTGTAGATGATTTCTGAGCTCCTTATTCAGCATTTCTGCACTTATTTCATTGTGGCTGTCCTGTAAAAGCCTGGGAACAGAACAAAGCAAGTGAGAGATCATTTCAGCAATGCACTGTAAAGCAGAAATGTGCCTTCTTAAAGCGGTATTGTCACCATAAAAATCAAATTTCAACAGCAACTGGTCTGAGTGTATTAAGTGATAAAGATGCTAATCCTGCATTCAAAACTTTTTTCTTCTGTTATGGTTTGGAGTTATTACATACTATAGGAGCACTGGCCCTAGTGCCAAAAAGTTGAATGCTGGGAGTTCTTTTTATCTATAATATATTCCTCCTCTTCCATTTATTTCCCTGCCTAGCTGATGACTTGTGTTTACAAGCAAGGCTGAGGTGACTCAGTGATTGGATGTGTAAATAAAAAAAAGGGAGCGAGTTTCTCCTCTTGTGTGTTTGGTAAATAAAAAAAAGGCTCTGGGAGGAGGGCAGCTAATGAATACACAATGAGCAAGAGAAGGGAGGGGGGAAAACTAGAGTCAGGAAGGATATGATGTCAGCATTAGCTTGGCAAGATAGCCGCTGCCTAGAATAGGATTTTCTGCTTTTCCTTTGTAAAATTCACAAGAATCATTTCGTGGATAGCACAATACATCTGTTATGCGAGTAGAGGTAGTGTTTATCTACTTATATATGTGTTTTTTATTTCTAGGTTAGCATGGGTGTCACTTGTTCTTTAAAGCAGTAGGATCAGCCATACAATGCCAGGGGGAAAAAAAACATATATAAGTAGATAAATACTTGATCTACTTACATAACATGTATTGTACTGTCCACGTTTTGATTTCAGTGAATGTTATATAATGAATGAAGAGAATTCTGTTCCTGGTGGGAACCATGTTTTTTCTTTTCTCCTCCAATCGCTGAGTCATCTCAGCCTTGCTTGTAAACACAAGTGAGCAGGGGATCTTGTTTCAGATAGGCAGCCAGAAAGGGAAATAAATGGAAGAGGAGGAATATATTATAGATAAAAATAACCCCCAGCATGCAACTTTTTGGCACTGACTACTAAAGGGCCAGTGCTCCTAAAGTATGTGATAACTCCAAATCATAACAGCAGAAAAGGTTTTTAAAGCTTTGAATGCAGGATTAGCATCTTTATCACTTAGTACACTCAGAACAGTTGCTGTTGAAATTTGATTTTTATGGTGACAAGCCTGCTTTAAAACAGAAGGTACGTGCAATTTTTCAGGTTGTAGTGAGCACACGAGGTGTCCCACAATGCATCACCACTGAATATGTAAATCATCCTTTGTTGTCCCTGTAAGCTGAGCACAAATCCAGAACCACTGTAATGCAATGATGTGTCAGCTTGTTAACTGCACAGAGCCACAATAATCCAATGCATACAGACGGTTTCGGACTGGTTAGTCCTCACCAGTGCTTCATGGATTAATGTGGCTCTATGGGGTAGGATGTGAAACACCCAGAGTTAGATTACCCAACAAGAAAAAGCCCTATTACTAAAATGCTATGCAAAACACAAGGTACTTGTGATTCTTCAGGTTGGTGTGTGCATATGAGGTGTCCCACAATGCACCACTGCTGCAATCCTTCAGGTTGGAGTGTACATCTCAGGTGTCCCACATTGCACCACTGCTGCGATCCTTCAGGTTGGAGTGAACATCTGAGGTGTCCCACAGTGCACCACTGCTGCGATCCTTCAGGTTGGAGTGTACATCTGAGGTGTCCCACAATGCACCACTGCGATCCTTCAGGTTGGAGTGAACATCTGAGGTGTCCCACAGTGCACCACTGCTGCGATCCTTCAGGTGGGAGTGTACATCTAAGGTGTCCCACAATGCACCACTGCGATCCTTCAGGTTGGAGTGTACATATGAGGTGTCCCACAATGTACCACTGCTGCGATCCTTCAGGTAGGAGTGTACATCTGAGGTGTCCCACAGTGCACCACTGCTGCGATCCTTCAGGTTGGAGTGTACATCTGAGGTGTCCCACAGTGCACCACTGCTGCGATCCTTCAGGTTGGAGTGTACATCTGAGGTGTCCCACAGTGCACCACTGCTGCGATCCTTCAGGTTGGAGTGTACGTCTGAGGTGTCCCACAGTGCACCACTGCTGCGATCCTTCAGGTTGGAGTGTACATCTGAGGTGTCCCACAATGCACCACTGCTGCGATCCTTCAGGTTGGAGTGTACATCTGAGGTGTCTCACAATGCACCAGTGCTGCGATCCTTCAGGTTGGAGTGTACGTCTGAGGTGTCCCACAATGCACCACTGCTGTGATTATGTGACGTGTGTGAAACACACTGTCCAGGACAGTGCATGGATTTCAAATGGAATACTAATGAATCTTTTTGTGTGGTAAGCACATTAGGGAATACTATACATTTCTCTCACCATAACACAAGCAGGTTAAAAAAGAAAACATACAGGAGAAATAATGTGCAGCCAGAGCAGAGACTTTCAAACCAGTTACATATCATTTTTGACAATACACCACATGTATTTATTTCTTCACTACCTGCATTATAAACAGCAAGCCATGATCCTCTTCACCACTTTGGGTCCCATCTCACGGTCTCCATGCTGCTGCTTCTAAAACCTAACTTGTGCTGTATCCCCCCCGCCCCATTACATCACTTAAAGAGAACCTGAACTGAAAATAAAAAGTCAAAATAACCATACACAGGTCATACTTACCTCCTGTGTAGTCTACTCCTCAATCTCTTTCTCCTCTCCTGTGTCCTGTTTGTCCACTGTGATCAAAGGAATTCTCCGTCCTCCATTTTAAAAATGGCCATTACCCCCTAACAGCCTGGTCAGCACACTTATGCCCCGTTCACACTTGCGTTTCTGTGCCAAACGGACCGGATGACCGGATCCGGTATCAGGTATGTATAAGGCTGCGATCCGGATCCGTTTGGTAAAAGAGATAAATAAACTATTTTACTTGTTGGGGTCTGGGAGGTCAGCAGAAGGTGCATCTGTAGAATCAGGTCCTCCGCTGGGCCCATGTGTCCCCATCCAAAATGGCCGCTAGAAACCGCATAGGAAGTGGGGTAGAACGTCAGTTTTTTTTTATGGCCAGTGTGTTCCGTGCTTTCCGTTTCCCATTGGTTTCTATTTCCGGATGGTACAGTCAGGCTCCGGTCCGGGTGCGTGGGCTGGATGATCCGGATCCGAAAAATAGAGCATGTTGGAAAAGTGTCCGGATCTGATCCGGCTCCGTTCTGTACGGAATGGACGCATGTGAACGTCCGCATAGACTTTGCATTGCTATGCGGAATGTACGTTCCGTTTGTACAGTATACGGTCCAGATCCGATCAGGCGAATCCGGACAGCGAACGCTAATGTGAACCAGGCCTTACACTGTAATATCTCCCACTTAAGCCATAAGGAAACATGGACATTACCTTGCACATTCAGTTGTAACTGACAGCAGCTGCTATATAACTGACAGCAACTGGTGTATTTCAGTTCTGACAAAATATTGTCAGAACTGGAAGGGATCACTGTAAGAAGAAAATAGTGGGCTTCTGAGAGGAACTGACAGTGAGGTTAGTATGTTATATTCATTTGCAGCTACGTCATGTGTTTATTTTAAATAATTTTACTCGCTTCATGTTCCCTTTAATGTGAAAATAAACGTATGGTATAATAATTTGTATGTGTAGTGCAGCTAAGAAATAAAATATTAGCAGCGCTGATATTGTTTCCAGTACCGTGAGTCTGGTATACACAATGAGGGATTTACTGCCAGATCGATTATTTCCAACATGTTCGATCTGATTTCCAATCGATTTTCTGTTCACTTCTGTGGAAAAATCGATCAGAAATCATATTGGACATGTTGGAAATAATCGATCTTGCAGTAAATCTGCCAGAAAATCTCTTTGTGTGTACCAGGTGTTAAAAGTGGATCTGAGATAAACTTTTATTCATTGCATAATTGCGTTCCTTTCATATAGTTTATAGGGCATTCCACAAGCCAAATGGCACTCTAAGCCTAAGTAGCAAGGGCTTATGGGAGCTCAGCCTGGGCAGGAGGAGGTTACTAGCCAAAGATTTCAGAGGCAGAAGGGAGTAGGAGAGGAGAGTGAAGTTTTTACAGGCTGATGGCTGGAGATACAGATCAGCTTGCCTATGTGTAATGTGACAAACAGAACATGGCTGCTGTCATTGTATCACAGGAATAAATAATCATAAACGTTTGAAGCTGTTTGCAGCTAGATTTGCTGTGTAAACTATCTAAACTTTAGATAAGATATATAGACAAGTTACTTGTTATAGTTAGTTTTTCATCTCGGATCCGCTTTAAGAAACTTCAGTTATCTATGCAAAAGAGTTATCAATGGCTGCTCCATTCTTCCGTTATCACCTCCGCTGAGCTCCCACTGTGGCTGCTTTCTGGAGCATTTATACATCAAAGAAACAGTCAGATTTAGCTAACATTATCACTGCAGGGAAGTTGAAAGGGTCATTAGATCTGCTTGTGTTATAGTTTAAAATACAGAGTGTGGCTTGTTCTTTGCAAATAGGACAGCATTATGTAATGTTATAAAAAAAAAAAAAAAGCTATATATCTAAAAATTAATCATTTTCAATCATTTCATATATTAAAAATTATCATCATTATAGCCAAGCAATTTACATTGTTTAAAGGGTAATAAATACATCAGCCTTGAGTTTGAAACAAAACCCAGGTTTATATTGGGGTGGGAAGCGGATTTGGACATTAGCTTAATAGTCGCTAGGTGGCTCATTGTTGCTCCCCCCTTACAAGGGAGAGCCTGTATTATTCTATGTTGGAGACTTTTCTTCCCTCTGTTGCACCGTACTTACATGACTCCCTTGAGAATGCACCAGAAAAATCCAGCCAACTCTGCTTTATGTTCCCGAGGGTGTAATCATGTTGGAAATATCTGGCACATTTGGTGGGTGTGCACTGAAGCACATACATTTTGGCTTGCAATTCATTCACATCTAGGGGCCACTATCCCATATACGTTCCCCTTTGATCACACCCTTTATCTACTGGGAAACAGGTTAGAGGAAAATCTCCAACCATGCCCATAAATTTGTTCAACTGGTGGCTGCTATAGACAGATGTCACATAGCGAAGCACTGGAAGTCGTCATATTTTTCTTCTAAAGACATGTTTGACTTTGTTACAAACACTATAGTATCTGAATTTGTCCTAGCTAAAGCAAGTGACAGATTGGATTCCTTTCATAATATAGGGTCACACTGGTCATTAGTTGGCTGATGGTGTAATGGTTAAGGGCTCTGCCTCTGACACAGGAGACCAGGGTTCGAATCTCGGCTCTGCCTGTTCAGTAAGCCAGCACTAATTCAGTAGGAGACCTTTGGCAAGTCTCCCTTACACTGCTACTGCCAATAGAGCGCGCCCTAGTGGCTGCTGCTCTGCTCTGGCGCTTTGAGTCCGCAAGGAGAAAAGCGCAATATAAATGTTATTTGTCTTGTCTTGTCTTGTCATTAAAACTCAAAAACTTGGGCTTACGACCTTTATTGCAATCACATTTACCTTGCTATTAGTTCATGATTTGTTAAGGCTTTTGAGGGCCAAGACAGCTCAGTTTGACGTTTGATTTTTTTTCTCTAATTTTGTGATGCTTTTTCTACAGTGTAAAAATGCCACTATAAAAACTATAATTTGCTATGGCCAGGGGCGTCGCTAGCCCTGTTTTAGGGGGGCACGTGCCCCCAATCTTTCCTGGGGTGCCACGGATCTCCGCCCGGCCGCCCCCTCTGTCAAGACTCAGCGGCTCCCTCCAGCCGCCGCGTCACTGACAGTCTCAGACCTCAGGATCAGGCGGCGAGCCGGCGACCAATCGTGCGGGCGCTAGGACCCAGCGCCCGCACTGATATGCGGAAGTGACATCACTTCCGCATATCGAGCGGGTGCGTCCAGCGCTCGCTCGTACATCTGGTCGGGTCGCCGCTGATCCTGAGGTCTGCTGAGAGGTAGGGGGGGAGCGGCGGCGGCGGCTAGAGGGGGGGCCTCCCTGTCACTCACTCACTCACTCCCTAAAGGGGCTCCCTGGCACGCACTCACTCCCTAAAGGGGCTCCCTGGCACGCACTCACTCCCTAAAGGGGCTCCCTGTCACTCACTCACTGCCTAAAGGGGCTCCCTGTCACTCACTCACTCCCTAAAGGGGCTACCTGTCACTCACTCACTCCCTAAAGGGGCTCCCTGTCACTCACTCACTCCCTAAAGGGGCTCCCCTGGCACTCACTCACTCCCTAAAGGGGCTCCCTGGCACGCACTCACTCCCTAAAGGGGCTCCCTGGCACGCACTCACTCCCTAAAGGGGCTCCCTGGCACTCACTCACTCCCTAAAGGGGCTCCCTGGCACTCACTCACTCCCTAAAGGGGCTCCCTGGCACTCACTCACTCCCTAAAGGGGCTACCTGTCACTCACTCACTCACTCCCTAAAGGGGCTCCCTGTCACTCACTCACTCCCTAAAGGGGCTCCCCTGGCACTCACTCACTCCCTAAAGGGGCTCCCTGGCACTCACTCACTCACTCCCTAAAGGGGCTCCCTGGCACGCACTCACTCCCTAAAGGGGCTCCCTGGCACTCACTCACTCCCTAAAGGGGCTCCCTGGCACTCACTCACTCCCTAAAGGGGCTCCCTGGCACGCACCCACTCCCTAAAGGGGCTCCCTGGCACGCACTCACTCCCTAAAGGGGCTCCCTGTCACTCACTCACTCCCTAAAGGGGCTCCCTGTCACTCACTCACTCCCTAAAGGGGCTCCCTGGCATGCACCCACTCCCTAAAGGGGCTCCCTGGCACGCACCCACTCCCTAAAGGGGCTCCCTGGCACGCACTCACTCCCTAAAGGGGCTCCCTGTCACTCACTCACTGCCTAAAGGGGCTCCCTGTCACTCACTCACTCCCTAAAGGGGCTCCCTGTCACTCACTCACTCCCTAAAGGGGCTCCCTGTCACTCACTCACTGCCTAAAGGGGCTCCCTGTCACTCACTCACTCCCTAAAGGGGCTACCTGTCACTCACTCACTCCCTAAAGGGGCTCCCCTGGCACTCACTCACTCCCTAAAGGGGCTCCCTGGCACTCACTCCCTAAAGGGGCTCCCTGGCACTCACTCACTCACTCCCTAAAGGGGCTCCCTGGCACGCACTCACTCCCTAAAGGGGCTCCCTGTCACTTACTCCCTAAAGGGGCTCCCTGTCACGCACCCACTCCCTAAAGGGGCTCCCTGGCACGCACTCACTCCCTAAAGGGGCTCCCTGTCACTCACTCCCTAAAGGGGCCCCCTGGCACTCACTCACTTCCTAAAGGGGCTCCCTGGCACTCACTCACTCCCTAAAGGGCCTCCCTGTCACTCAATCACTCCATAAAAGGGGCTCCCTGTCACTCACTCCCTAAAGGGCCTCCCTGTCACTCACTCACTTCCTAAAGGGGCTCCCTGGCACGCACTCACTCACTAAAGGGGCTCCCTGGCACTCACTCACTTCCTAAAGGGGCTCCCTGGCACTCACTCACTTCCTAAAGGGGCTCCCTGGCACTCACTCACTCCCTAAAGGGCCTCCCTGTCACTCACTCACTAAAGGGGCTCCCTGTCACTCACTCACTAAAGGGGCTCCCTGTCACTCACTCCCTAAAGGGGCTCCCTGTCACTCACTCACTGCCTAAAGGGGCTCCCTGTCACTCACTCCCTAAAGGGGCTCCCTGTCACTCACTCACTGCCTAAAGGGGCTTCCTGTCACTCACTCACTGCCTAAAGGGGCTCCCTGGCACTCACTCACTGCCTAAAGGGGCTTCCTGTCACTCACTCACTGCCTAAAGGTGCTCCCTGTCACTCACTATCGGGGTCCCTGTCACTCACTACCTAACTGGAGGCGCCTGTCACTCACTAGCTAACCTGGGGGTCCCTGTCACTCACTACCTAACTTGGGGGGCTACCATATTAAGGGGGCATTCTGCCTATTTATGTGAAATGCTGTCTATTTATGTGCCTCATGACTGCTGAATGTGTCTTGTTGGGAGCCTTATGATTTGTTGGGGGCCTCATGATTGCTGAATTTCTTATTGGGGGCCTCATGATTTGTTGGGGGCCTCATGATTGCTGAATTTGTCTTGTTGGGGGCCTCATGATTGCTGAATTTGTCTTGTTGGGGGCCTCCTGATTTGTTGGGGGCCTCATGATTGCTGAATATGTCTTGTTGGGGGTCACATGATTGCCAACTGCGAGACTATGGGAAAAGCTGAATCCTTATCATATGAGACAATAGCATTAAACCTACTTTTTTAGCGTTTTAAAACAGAAAATAAAACTGGGAGGTTCTAAAAAATTGAATACATTTTTCAGGAGTAGGATGGATGAAATTGTTTATCTTCACAGTTTATTTTCAACTTGGATTTTCCATAATGTTCATGTATGAGTTAAAACGTTTGTACAGTATTTAGTTTAAATTGCTGTTGCCACTTTGCGATAGATACCGGTAAGTGACTTTTGGGTTGCAGTTTGGGCACTCGGCCTCCAAAAGGTTCGCCACCACTGTCCTAATCTGATGTCCCACCATTGCTAGGTTCATGTAAATTTGTCTCCACCCGTTACCACACCTATATTCTGGTCCATGGCCCACCCATTTTTTGGTGCGGCGCGATAAGCACGCCGCACAACGTGATCGTCATATTTTTGGCACGCTAGCTGCAGTGTGCTGAATTCTGCTGCCTACAGTATGTACAGTATACGCTGTTCTCTAGTGCTTGCACTGTGTGCTGATTTACCTCCAGTGTGTACAGTGTAAGGTGTTACTCTGTGCCTTTATTGATTGTAAACCAGCTGTATTGTATGCTGATCCCTGCTACTTTCAGTATGTACAGTATTAGCTGTAAAACCTGGTACACACATACAATTTTGATTAGCCAATTTTAGCTCTGTTCATAAAATTCATTGTCTGTTGGCCCACTTACTGCACGGGGGTGGGAAATTGGGGGTCAGTGATTGACCAATCAAAATTGTATGTGCGTATACATCTTTGATCTATGCCTATACTGATTGTAAATGATCGAAATAAAGGACAGGGGGCTCCGTCCAATATTTCGATGGGCAGGCCCGTTATCCGTAGCTTACACCGCTGCTAAGTTCATGTACATTTGGCCCCACCCATGGCCACGCCCACTCACCGCACGGCCACGCCCATTTTTTGCCCCGCCTGGTGCCCACAGGTGCCACTGATCTTCCAAGGACCCTAGAAACGCCCCTGGCTATGGCCCCTGCGAGCGCTACTAGCTGCCATAGTAAAGCTATGTATTGTATTCCATTGTGTGTTTAACACAAATAAAAACCTTTTGAAACTAAATATCAGCTTCCATTTAGCTCTCACATCAGGTGTACTTAAAGTGTACCAGAGATCAAATCAATTAAAGACTTGATACTTACCTCGGGCGAACTTCCCCCCCCCCCCCCCCCCCCCAACTGGACACGACTGAGCTGTTACTGGGGCTGATCACGGCTAAATGGCAGACCAGCGTGAGACTCAGATGAGCTTATAGGGCTGGAAGAAGCCCCGGGTAAGTATAAAATCTTTAATTGATTTAATCTTTGGTTCATTAAGTGCATGAGAGGAGTAATAAAAAAAACCCCACAAAAAAACAAAAACACAAGCTTTAAAGTGTACCTGAAATGGCAGGTACTGCAGCATTTACACTTGCCTGGGGTTTCCTTCAGGCCCATGTGGTCCATGGGCTCCCTCGCCATCCTCCATGGCTGCTCCATTCTCCCGTTATCACCTCCGCTAATGTGACTAGTCGTGCTCTTCTGCACATGTGGAGACGCGACTGGCCAAATTAGCATAAGTGATAATGGGAGAATGGAGCGGACGTGGAGGACGGCAAGGGAGCCCACAGACCACATCTCAGGTTTCCTTTTAAGATATTTGACCAAGTCTACCATTTTTTTTTGTCAAAAGATCCCAATCCCATTACATGCCTAAAAAAATCCCTCAGCACTTCTCTCCCTATGTTTAAAACTAGAAGAGGTAGCTTCTCCTTACTATAAAAGGAGTGAGGTCATTCCAGTGAAAGGATTTAACAACTTAATCCACCACTAAAGTATATCTACGTCCTCTGTGACTTCATCTAAGCCACGAGGATGTAGATATAAGTCATGTAGCTGAAGCACAGCTGTGCATGATTGGGCATTGCTCCTGTGCACACCTCTAGCACCATCTGCTGCAGCACTAATTGATGAAAGGGAATATATGTTCCCTGAGCCACTAAGATGTTCATAGTGAAAAATACACACTGTAGCAATATTTCAGCATCAAATATCCTAACCATGAATTGTAACAGGAACATAATCTAAGTTTTGTGATAAACGGTAGAAATAGGTAGCCAAACAAAATCTGTGTTTTTTCTCTATAGTAGAACGGTTTTATTTTTAAACTGGAGTTGATGAAACTGAGAAATAATGTTTTTTTTCAATTGTTTCCTCTTTTTCCCATTAAAATGCATAGAAAAAATAGTTTAAGGGAAAAAATGCCATCCAATTAAAGCCTAGTTTGTCTGGAAAAATCCTATATACTGTATATATGTCATTTAGGTGTCTTAAGTAGGGATAAAGTTATTGCTGATTAAATAGGGACATAGCTAAAATGTCAAAACTGCTCTGGTCCATGAGGGGGAAAAAAGATCTGGATGCAAATTGCAATTGCAACAGACCATTTTTCCTCAGTCAGGTGTCTACGGTCTCCTTCCAGCATTGTATAACGGCAGTAATTGTAAAATTGCAGTTGTTCAGCAACCTGAAATGCGTTGATAGCACATTTATCTTTTATATAAACTCCTGTGTACTAAAAAAAATTCATACCGCACAACTAGACTTCCAATCTCAGCCACCTCGCTTGTCAGTTTATGCAGCTCTTCCCGGTGTACAGAGGGCCGAATCCACAGATAGGAGTAATCCGGAGACAGGAGATCTGTGAGCTTGCACAGGTGGCCCTGAAATAGAAAACGTAATATAGTGAAATGTAGATCACATGAATGGAGAGCAAATAAGCACATTAAAACCATAGCCAGGCCTGGGTAGAAAAAGGCAATAGAAGGAAAGGACACCGCTCTACCTTCCCCCACTCAGCTGGGTTGAAAACACTACATATGAAGGATGTTTCAAAAGCATTTTTTTTTAAATGACAGTCAAAACTGGACAATTTTCATCACCCTAGTACTGTAGTTATAAATCTGAAGAGAGACCTGCAGATCTTATTACTCTTTAGCACTCGCAGACTGTAAAGAGATGTGCCTGATCATAAAGTGATTCTGATCCAAAGAATATATAAAGTCAGCGCAGGTCTATAGTAATACAGCTTTCGTCATTTTCTGGTATACAGGATCTTCGAACAAAAACGTAAAGAAGCAAGGCTTACCAGATTCCAACAACCCACATTATAAGGTTGTAAACGAGTTTGATAGATGGTCCGCAGAACTTTCAAATGGTGTAGTTTCACCAGCGATGTTGCACACCACAGATTCCTCCGGAATATATTAGATATCCTGAGGTTGCAGAGACTCGCCAAAGAGGAGTCCAGTAGGATAGTGACATGAAAGAGATGTACGGCACATCTAAGTGTAAACCGTCTTTATTACATAACAAGTAAAACAATTTAAAAACAAGGATAAAAGAAACTCACATACGGGGCCCGTGCACTGGGAACCCCGAAAAAGTAGCGCGCATAAAATGGTCAATAGAAGACCTCAAATAAAATGGTGCCGCCTGTCGCCTTCCCGACCGGGTTTCGCAATCTTGCGTCATCAGGGGAGAGTATGTGAGTTTCTTTTATCCTCGTTTTTAAATTGTTTTACTTGTGCCGTACATCTCTTTCATGTCACTATCCTACTGGACTCCTCTTTGGCGAGTCTCTGCAACCTCAGGATATCTAATATATTCCGGAGGAATCTGTGGTGTGCAACATCGCTGGTGAAACTACACCATTTGAAAGTTCTGCGGACCATCTATCAAACTCGTTTACAACCTTATAATGTGGGTTGTTGGAATCTGGTAAGCCTTGCTTCTTTACCTTTTTGTTCGAAGATCCTGTATACCAGAAAATGACGAAAGCTGTATTACTATAGACCTGCGCTGACTTTATATATTCATTGCTTGTGTGGACTTTTGGACATTGTCCTTCTCGGCTGCGGTCGCCTTCTGCCTTGGCGCTGACACTTGTTGTTGATTCTGATCCAAAGCCCAGGATCAAAATCAAATACTCATTTAGCATGGCAACATAAGCCCGCTCATTAGCAGTAGCAGCTACTGTGCAGCCATGCTATAGGAAAAGGAGCTGCTTGCTAATGGCTTAAAAGGCATTTTATTTTTAAAGGGACTCCGAGCTCAAGTAAAAAAAGAAAGTTGTACTCACCCGGGGCTTTTTCCAGCCCAGTGCTGGTCGGGAGGTCCCACAACGGCGTCCTGGCTCCTCTCCTAGTCCCCGCTCCGGAATGGCTGACCGGCCGCAGCCCGGGCGACACTCTGCTGAGTGTCGGGCTGTTCCTTCCGCGTATGACGCGGCCAACGTCACACGCCGGCCGCCTCGCGTCATCACGGCGGCCGGCGTGTGACGTCAGCCGCGTCATACGCAGAAGGAACAGCCCGACACTCAGCAGAGTGTCGCCCGGGCTGCGGCCGGTCAGCCATTCCGGAGCGGGGACTAGGAGAGGAGCCAGGACGCCGTCGTGGGACCTCCCGACCAGCACTGGGCTGGAAAAAGCCCCGGGTGAGTACAACTTTTTTTTTTTACTTGAGCTCGGAGTCCCTTTAAGGTGTGAAAATATATTTTCTCCTACCTAGGTGATATTTTTACACCTTATTAATAAAATCCTTTTTAACCATTTCAGCCCATCGGTATTTTTCACCTTATGCATCAGAGCAATTTTCACCTCCCATTCAGTTGCCAATAACTTTATCACTAATTATCACAAAGAATTGATATCTACATCGTTTTTTTACGCCACCAATTAGGCTTTCTTTGGGTGGTACATTTTGCTACGAATTATTTTCTAAATACATTTTAATAGGTATATTAAGAAGAAAATGGAAAACATTCATTATTTCTCAGTCTTCTTCCATTATAGATTTAAAATAATACATGCTACCTTAATTAAAACCTATGTATTTTATTTGCCCATTTGTCCCAGTTATTACACCATTTAAATTATGTCCCTATCACAACGTATGGCGCCAATATTTTATTTGGAAATAAAGGTGCATTTTTTTTGCAGTTTTGCGTCCATCACTATTTACAAGCTTATATTTTAAAAAATGCTCGTAATATACCCTCTTCACATGCATTTTAAGTTCAGACCCTTAGGTAACTATTTATGTTTTTGTTTTTATTGTATTTTTTTTTTCATTAAAAATTTTATTTGGGAAATTTTTGGTGTGGGAGGTAAAAAGTTAATTTTAAATGTAATGATGTGCGTTTATTTTATTAAAAATTGTATGTAGATAGTTTTACTATTTGGCCACAGTAATATTTTCTTTTTTTTTTTAGTCCTGGAAGCGAGTTCTCTCACTTCCAGGAAGTATTAGAACGGGAACATTTTTTTTTTTCTCAAAAAGACTCCGGCTTCTGAAAAGAAGCCATCGGTCTTTCTACCGGTGACTTAGATCAATGAATGGGAACTATGTTCTCATTCATTGATCTCTGGGCTAATGGGGGGCGGCACGGGAGCGCGTGGGTAGCAGCACAGCAGCAGCCGCCGGGACGTGACAATCACGTCCAGGTAGCATAAATGGTTAAGCCAGCAGCAAGCATGAAAATACTCAGAATAATTTTGACAGTACTGTTTCCCCTACTTTTTGGTACTTTTTCTATTGCAGAGTGCTGAAAAAGTTATTTTAAACAGATGAAGAAAAATTATCTCCTTGGAGAAAACTTAGGAGAAAAAGTGAATTGAATAACCATGATGTCTTATCTAAGGGCCGATTCACATTGGCACTTTCTGGGATTTCCGGTGCATTTTCTAGCCAGTGTGTTTAAAGGACCCATTACCCACAATGCAGTGCTTCAGCCTCTGTTTCTGTCTTGCAGGGCTCAGCGGTCCCTAAAAATTGCTGCAGCACCAAACTTGTGGAGTGTGCGGAATGGATCCGTTCAAACGGACCAATGCGAACGGATCAATAGGTTAACATTGGATCTGTTCACATCCGTTCCTTTACGATCCGCGAATGGACCATTTTTTACTGCCAATGTGAACTGGGATTAATATCTACTGTTGCAACATGGTAAACCAGGTATATGACTGACATCTAGAAGATATTGATTGTTTACCTGATCGACCATTAAATATTTTGTATATGCCTAGCCTTACTTAGGACCTGTTTCCACTAGCGTGAATTTTCATGCATTTTCTGCATGCAGATTTGCATGACAATACAAGTCAATGGGCCCGTTTCCACTATAAACAGGATATGCCCGTAGGCTTGTGCAGAAAAATTTTGCACAGCAGAGCCATCAGAATTCGCACACCGCACGCATAGTGTGCGATTCGCATGTAATGTAATTTATAGGAAAATCGCATGCATTTTCGCCATGCGAATTTGCAAACATTTTTCGGTAAAATTTCATGAAAAAGTACACAGACACTGACGTGGTTAAAATTGCATAGTTATAAAAATAGCAATCCTTGCGTATGCGTATTTCGCATACATACGCATATGAATTTGCATCTGCATGCAAATTCATTTACGCGTTTTCCGCAATGGAATCGCAACTACTACTAGTGGAAAAGTAGCTTTACAGACCATTGCTCTTTGTATTCTGTGAAGTGGTGATATACGTTATTTGAATGGATTTATGCTGAAAGGGAAAAAGAGATGAGAGGCCTTTTATATATTTAGGAAGTTCAGAAGCTTCCAATGCAAGTCCACAAAGAACAAACAATTATACCCTCCTATTTTTGGGGGGGTCTATAGTCTCAATTAACATTCAGAATCCAGCCATTTGCTGATAAGCAAGGATGTAATAATAATTAATAAAGGTTATGGTTTTTTTTTATCCCTCTCATATTGGTATACTTTAGTTTTCTTGCAAATCAGATATATTGTGTAACTCTGTATTACACATGATACTCTCTAATACAATTAACAGTGGGATTGGCTAGTAATTTCAATGTTGTGTCTGTAATGCTCTTTGCCTTACCTTCCTCAGCATTAGTATCCTTTCAATGTAGTCTTGATTAAATGTCACATCTTTGTATTTCTCCTGCAGTAGTGTTTGGAGTTGTTTGACCATCTCTCTCCGAGTTTCAGTGCCATAAATCCGCCTGGCCAGATGAATCCTGTGAACGAGGAGTTAGAATTTACTAACGTACACATCACAGATAAAGCTGGGTATGGTTCTTATATTCAAACATTTATGGTTTGTAAATTAAAGAGTACAACTTGCAGAGCCGGGACAAGGTCCTCCAGCGCCCAAGGCTGAGACACCAAAGTGTGCCCCCCCCCCCCCACTGTCACACACTGATTGCTATTAGACAGGGTCCCCAACCCCCCCCCCCCCCCACCACCTTAATCTCTAGTTATCTGGCTTGTAGTCACTGCCATGTATCCCCTTTTCTTATTTCTCTCTGGTTCATACTCAATAGGGAATTGATAGCTGAGTGAGTTGTGCGCCCCCTCCTACACTGCGCCCTGAGGCTGGAGCCTCTCTCGCCTCTGCCTCGGCCCTTTGTACAAGCTTCATTAGCCAATCACTTTGCCCAAGCCAGTGTACACAGTGTATTATGGCAATTCACAAAATGTAGATATACCCTGTGGATACAAGATCCACAAAACCTCTCACCAGCCATAATGCCACGTATGGGAAGCCCACTCTCCATCCACAGCACAGGTCTCCCTTAAAAGTAAACTGAAGTGAGAGGGATATGGAGGCTGCCATATTTATTTCCTTCTAAGCAATACCAGTTGCCTTGCTGTCCTGCTGATCTAATTCGCAGCCGTAGTGTCTGAATCACACACCTGAAACAAGCATTCCGCTTATCCAGTCCATGCTTGTTCAGGGTCTATGGTTAAAAGTATTAGAGGCAAGGGATAAGCAGGACAGCCAGGCAATTGGCATTGTGTAAAAGGGAACAAATATGGCAGCCTCCATATCCCTCTCACTTCAGGTTCCCTTTAACATGCTCCCTGGCTTCCACGTTGTGAATGTGGAAGCAATGCAGAACTGAACTAGTAAGAAAGCCAAATACCCCATTGCTAGTTCACAGATAGGGCTGGTGTGGGTATACTCTCAATGTAATATACAGGTTATAACAATTATCGGAGCGCATACTGTTAATGCCATACAACTGCTGTTTAAGTTTTCCTTTACAAATCATATTGAATATATGTGCGGTTTTACTGGAAACATTGGTTACCCTATAACTAATGTTTCCAGTATAACCGCATATAAATTCAATATGATAAAGTAACGCAACAAAACTTTATAAGATAATCCGCCTTCACGGCTGTGACCGCACCTACATTTCCTTGCGGCTTTTTCTCTGGAACGGCTACAGGTTATCCAGTCACATTATGGAAAGGTGGATCAATCACATATAAATGAGTAAAGCCCAATCTACACGACACGATTCAATTACGATTCTATTTACGATTCGATTAAATCCGACATGTCCGATCTGGGTTCGATTCAATTCAGTTCGATTTGCAATTGCAAAACAATGGTAAATCGAATTGCATCGAATCCCGATCGGACATGTTGGATTTAATCGAATCGTAATCTAATCGTGCAAAGAATCGTATCGTGTAGATTGGGCTTTAAAGAGAACCTGAACTGAAAATAAACATACACAGGTCATACTTACCTCCCATGTAGTCTGCTCATCAATCTTTTTCTCCTCTCCTGCATCCTGTTTGTCCACTGTGATCGATGGAATTCTCTGTCCTACATTTTGAAAATGGCCATTACCCCATAACAGCTTCTTGGTCAGCATACTGTTAAACTGCTATATCGCCCACTTGAGCCATAGGGAAACATGGACATTACCTTGCACATTCAGTTGTAACTGAAAGCAACTGATATATAACTGACAGCAACTGGTATATTTCAGTTCTGACAAAATCTTGTCAGAACTGGAAGGGATCACTGTAAGAAGAAAATGGTGAGCTTCTGAGAGGAACTGATGGCAAGGTAAGTATGTAATGTTCATTTGAAGTTACATCATATGGGGGGGGGGGGGGGGGAGGAGTCCTCACTACAGTTAAAAATCCACTTCTGCGGCATTTTTACTTACAGTACAAATATGGAGAATGATCCAATGATCCATCCATGATCTGTACAGATTGAGCTCATGGAAGACTAAATGTTGTCACATATTTATTGGTTTTCCATTGTGATTCCTGACAGATCAATCAAAATTATTGATCGGACAGGATCAGAAAATAGTGCAATACCGGGGTCTGAAATGAAGTGAAATCTACTGAAAATCTATGTGCAGTGCGTGGAAGGAATCATTTCCTTTCTGATCAGAGTGGGATCGATTGTTTTGCCACATTGGGTGGCACTCTTCTAATGTGTGGCTAGTTTCACACGTTATCTTGGAATTTCTTTTAGGATGGAGATGCAATGTTTTTATGTAATGTACATATACTAATACTAAGGTTTAATAAAATATCACTGATGAGCCATCCTTGTTTTCTTTCGGGCCCCCTTTACACTTGGGAACTTTTTTGCGATGTGTTACCCTTTCTGCACGCACGGTAATGCAACAGCAAAAGAAAGTGACATACTTCCTTTCCAGCAGGGAGTATGTCTCTGGGCAAGGGGCAGCGACAGGCAACTAAGGGCATGCGGGGAGCATGTGAGCAGCGTGCAGGAGGGGGGGGGGGCGCTATGCATATGACCTTGTCGGCACACTGGGCTGCATGGTCATAGGAATCAATTTTGGCACTATTTGTTGCCAATAGAGTTCATGCAAAACTCTATTGGAAATCTCTGTGCAATGTGTGGGCAGATAACCGATCCCAGTCTGATCCCAGAGAGGAATCTATCAGATGGTTGATCTGGTGGTCATCAAGTAGTTTATTCAGGTTCCTGTGTAGCAAGAAAATATCCCAAAACTGACTTCTAATCCCAAATCTTATGTTCAGAGGTGTCTCCTGAAATACTACACAGAACAGCATGTTTACCTATTGAAATCCAAGAGACTGTCCAGGTCTATGAGTGCAGAGTGACTGATAATTCTCTCCAGGTCAAATTGCTCTAGGAGTTCAGTGAGAGTGCGGCCCATCTGATGTCCTACATTGAGGAGGAAACACAATAGGTAAGAAATTAGATGCCTGTTTGATATGTACTTGTCACCAACACTGAATAATAAAGCTGAACCAGTCCATGCGCTAGAACTTAAAGTGGACCTGAACTCTTGCACAGGAGACAAGGAGAACACAGAGAAATCCACCCTGTGTGTGTTTATAGAGAACAGCCTCTCTAATTCTCCCTTCTCAGCAAGTAATGAGCTAGTGTAATTAGAGCTGTCCGCTGTCTGCCAACTTTGCAACATTCTGAGCTAATATGTAAACACAGGAGGTTAACCCTTTCTGTGTTCCCATGATACCAGGAAGTAACCACTCTGCAGAATCTCAGTAGGAGTTCTATTACCTGTAACAAGGAAATGGTTATTATGCTGTTGCTCATCTTTTAGAGCAGAAAGGAAGTTGTGAGTTCAGGTCTGCTTTAAAGCTAATGTTAAGCCACTGTTTTTATAATATGCATTTAAAGCACACCTGAAGTGAAAAGGATACATAGACTGTCATAAGTATTTCATTTTAAACAAAGCAAATTGCCTGGCTGTCCTGCTGATTCTTTGCCTGTAATACTTTTAGCCATAGGCCCTGAACAAGCATGCAGATCAGGTGCTCTGAGCATGGCTGGATTTGCTTTAAGCTTGTTTCAGGTATGTGATTGAAACACTACATCAGCAGGACTGCCAGGTAACTGGTATTGCTTAAAAGGAAATAAATATGGCAGCCCCCATATGCTTCTTACCTCAAGTTCCCTTTAACAAAATACCTTAAATTATGTACAAAAAAATGTTTTGTAAAAAAGGTTGCATTTTCTGCAGCACAAAATGTAACAATCCTCATATCCTCCTCAGCAACTTCTAGCTGACTGCCACACTCCCCACCTCAGTCAGGAGCCCTGCCTCCCAAGAGACACCGACAGCTATGATCAGCTGGTAGTCAGTGGCCTCAGCTAACATTGCAATCACTCCCACCCTGTATGCCTGTGTGACTAAAAGGGACTTCAGATGGAGTGGGAATGAGCAGACAGCTGTAGGTTGCAAAATATCTATGTATTGGTGCAGGAGGCATTTTCCTAGTTTCCAAAAACTACCTTTTTTTTATCCAAACAGGTTTAGGCACAGTTAATTTCAAAATAACAGTCTAGTAAAAGCATATTCAAACTGTTCCTGGACTGGGGATTTAATAATTACTGAGCTACAAAGTTTTGTTAGTGTAGACTAGGGATGATCAATGCAAAACATGAAAAATGTCCAAGTTCATGCAGATGTAAGTAAATATATGCACTGGCCCGGATTTACCTCACAGGAGCCTATGGGCACAGATCCTGGCACCTAGACTTTGCCCTCTATGAACCTACAAATCTCCACCAAACTGCACCGCAAGTGTGCTGGCTGCCCCAGCTGTCACTTCTCTCTTACTTCCCTTGCCCATCATAGGTAGCCACAGGCAGGGCTGTGGAGTCGGTACAAAAATCTTCCAACTCCGACTCCTCAGTTTATGAAACCACAACTCCGACTCCGGTGCCCAAAATTGCCCCAACTCAGACTCCTCGACTCCAACTCCACAGCCCTGGTCACAGGTGTCCCTTAGTATTAGCTAGCCAGAAGTACTCTCAATAATAAGTAGCTAGAGGGGCTCCGAGTATTAGTAATCTAGAGGAACCTTAATATTAAAGCAGCTAGGGGAACCTCAGCAGTAAGTAGGTAGAGGTGCCCCCAAGTATGACAGCTGATCTCCAGGATTGGCGGGCTGGGGGGAGGGAGGGGTTTGAGAAAAAATAAATAGTAAGAAATAATAAAAAAAAATGACAAATATTTATAAAAAAAAAAAGAAAAAAAAATTAACACTACGGGGGCGATCAGACCCCACCAACAGAGAGCTCTGTTCGTGGGGAGAAAGAGGGGGAATCACTTGTGTGCTGTGTTGCGCGGCCCTGCAACTTGGCCTTAAAGTTGCAGTGGCCTATTTTGTGAAAATTGGCCTAGTCTTTTTAAGCCCGGAGTCCTTAAGAGGTTAAGTAGCTAGAAGAGTCGATGACTGAAGGGAGATCTCGTCAGTGGAATGCTGAGAGGCAGGAGAGAAACTTCTCATTTATACTATCATTAGGACTCTGCATAGGAAAGGAAGGGGAGCGAGCCGCCTTTTCATCATCAAGCGCCTGTAAGCATGTGCCTAACAGTGCCTTATGGTAATTCTGGCCCTGCATATGCAGCTTGAAACTAAATAAATCAATTTAAACCCGGGTGGGATTTGATTGGTCCATTTTCAAGCTGCATATATTTGCATAAATATTGACATAGTCCTGAATGAACTCAGAAAAATGTGCATCTCACTGATCATCCCTAGTGTAGACCCTTTTGTCATAATCATATACTGCTACAAGAGCAATCCAGGGCAGTATTCAGTATCATGATAATCATGCAGTTTATGTCATCACCGCTGTCGTCTTCTCTCCGACAGATATGATATTTGGGAGCAAAAACATGACCGCTGTGGCCTACAAGACATTACACTTAATCCATCCTAATCTGTGTCCTGACTGTGCAGCTGTACATATGAACAAACACTGGATCTCGCCTATGAGTTTGTCCTGTTGAATATTCTGCTTATCGTTCTCATACACTTCTATTCACCCTCTGCCAAGCCTGGCTCTGTGCCCCTGTCCTGCTAAAAGGAACAGCTTGTGCTTGCCACAGTTACCCAGAAATCCTGATCCGCAGTGTGTAATAACGTCCAGCAGAGCTTCTGGCAAGTATCCACTGTTGGCAAAGTACTGGATAAATATGTCTCCCTGGCGTTTGGAGAGCTTGCTGCCGTCTTTGTTGAGGAGGAGTGGGAGGTGGGCATATAACGGAGGCTGCCAGTTCAGTGCACGGTACAGGAGCAGATGTTTGGCGGTGGACACTAGCCACTCCTCTCCTCTGAGCACATGACTCACAGCCATCATGTGATCATCCACCACATTGGCCAGATGGTAGGTGGGGAAACCATCTCCTTTCAGGATCACGGGATCTCCCTCCACACTAGCCACATTGTGATGGTTCCAGCCAAAAACCAAGTCTTTAAAAGATTGAGGCCCCTCCAAGAGCCGTAAGCGCACCACATACGGCAACTTCTTCGACAGCTTCTCATCGATCTGCTTTGTGGTCAAATGTCTGCAACGATTGTCATACCTACAGGGGAGGAAAAAAAAATGTTTTGTTATCTTATGTAATCCCCACTGAGCAGAATTGCATGTTACAACAATCTAATCATTCACACCATTCTTCATATATAGAGCACAGAGTATAGAATCGCACACCACTATCGAGGTGCTGAACCAATATCGTAATCCACATCAAATTCCAGAAGGTCCGCACACTCTTAATCCCAAGTCCTGTTTATTTCAAACACGTGACATGACAAAGGGGACCCGGGGGGGGTCCCCTTTGTCAAGGCAACCATTCTGTACTATTGCCTTGACAAAGGGGACCTCCCGGGGCCCCGAAACGATTTGTTTGTTCTTGGAATGGTTGTGTCATGTGTTTGAAATAAACAGTTCTTCATATATAGGGCTGGTTCAGTATCTTGTCGACATCCCGTTTGCATGCCATAGTTTTTGCGAATGCAAACACCAGTCGTCTTTGGTGAAGTCGTTAAGAGGTCATTCAACAGCATTTTGTTTGAAAACATTTCATTTGCTGGGTATTTGAGGGCTTCATCAAGGTTCTTATTCCTGTTCACCTCCACCAAACGACATTTGTGGCATCATGACTTCTAGACGCTACATGTAGTAACCGAGACAAGATGAGTTGAAGAGATCCACCATGATGTTTACATACATGTACATCAACTGTTGTCGTTTAAAAAAAAAACAAAAACACTTCCATTTATTTGAATGGAAAGGTGGTAGATCACTTTTAAATAATCATTTTGTTGCCCTGTGAAAGGTCCTTTCCTTTACTCTACCAATTCAATGACAATAAGTTTATCAGGCAGATCACATGATACCCAACTGATCATGCATAAGTCCGGCAGTGTACCGCACTTAAATGTTTTATACAACATTAATAATGCATAACAATACAAAAAATGTCATACCGGGGAGTCTCTCTGTTTCTCAGAGCCTCTTTTTTAAGCAGTTCCAGTCTCTGCGGGGTGCAGAAACAGTGGTACGCCGCCCCATTTTCCAGAAGAGTCTGCACAGCGTCTTGGTAAAAAGGTAGACGTTTGGACTGTTCATAAGGGCCAAATAAACCCCCTTTTCTTGGGCTCTCATCTGGTGGGATCCCTAGAAGAGAAGATACAGCGCATTAAATCAGTTAGTTGTGTCCCTAGCAAAGTATTTAGCTCAGTTCCCACTTGAAGGTGCACTATGGCGAAAATTAGGCTACTGGGATAACCCTAGTAGCATGTATCTAATATTTGGAGGATCAGATATTTAGTAGTTTTTTTTAAATGTCTGCTTGAAAGGTTTTAGGCAGCATATGCATAGATCCTGCATGTCCTCCCTCTCTGCTGCACTGAAACAGCTCTCCCAGTTGAATCAGTACAGGACATTGGAATGCAGGCTGAGGCTACTCAGCGAGTGCTGGGGAAGATCGTAAATAATGAAATAAGCAAGATAAATTACTTGTTTACACTGGGCTCGGCTCCATCTGCTCCCAGTGTTATGATCTTTCCCAGCACTTGATAAACAGCCTGCATCTCCCATACAGCCTGTGCAAGATGAAATACTGTGAAGCCCTGTTCACACTGGTGATCACAAAACGCTAGGAATTGTCGCTAGTGTTTTGCTGCAACAAATTGATAGCGATAAACGGTAAAAAAAAAAAAAATCAGTGTACATTTTCATGATTTTTGAGCGATTGCAATTGAGATACATTGCGACTGCTCTAAAATCGAAAAAGTACTGCATGCAGCACATTTGCATTTACCACAAATTGTAGCACTGAGATCACTGCCATATAATTTACATTCCATTTACTTTAAAAAGTGCTAGCGATCGCCAGCGATTAACGGTAAATGCCCGCTAATCATCCCAGTGATAATGGGCCCAGCATGGATGAGACAGATGAGACAGCAGAGAGAGGAGGACACGTCGCACAGTTTGAAATGTGACAGGCAGGATTTCTGCATATGCTCTCTAACCTATCAAGCAGACATTTAGCAAATACAAACTGCTTAGTATCTGATGCTCCTTATATAAGGTACATGCTACCAGGGTTATCCCAGTAGCCTAGTTTTCGTCATAGTGCCCCTTTAACCTCCCCGGCGTTCTATTGAGATCGCCAGGGAGACTGCGGGAGGAGTTTTTTTTAATTAAAAAAAAACTATTTCATGCAGCCAACTGAAAGTTGGCTGCATGAAAGCCCACTAGAGGGCGCTCCGGAGGCGTTCTTCTGATCGCCTCCGGCGCCCAGAATAAACAAGGAAGGCCGCAATGAGCAGCCTTCCTTGTTTGGCTTTCCTCATCGCCATGGCGACGAGCGGAGTGACGTCATGGACGTCAGCCGACGTCCTGACGTCAGCCGCCTCCGATCCAGCCCTTAGCGTTGGCCGGAACTGATTGGTCCGGCTGCGCAGGGCTCGGGCGGCTGGGGGGACCCTCTTTCGCCGCTGCTCGCGGCGGATCGCCGCAGAGCGGCGGCGATCAGGCAGCACACGCGGCTGGCAAAGTGCCGGCTGCGTGTGCTGCTTTTTATTTGAGGAAAATCGGCCCAGCAGGGCCTGAGCGGCAGCCTCCGGCGGTGATGGACGAGCTGAGCTCGTCCATACCGCTCAGGAGGTTAAAGGGAACCTAAACTGAGAGGGATATGGATGTTTCCTTTTAAACAATACCAGTTGCCTGGCACCCTGTAGATCTCTTTGGCTGCAGTAGGGGCTGTATCACACACCTGAAACAATCCAGTCTGACTTCAGTCAGAGCACCTGATCTGCATGCTGGTTGAGGGGCTGTGGCTAAAAGTATTAGAGACACAGGATCAGCAAGAGTCAGGCAACTGGTATTATTTTAAAAGGAAACATCCATATCCTTCTCAGTTTAGGTTCCCTTTAAACTGACACAACTGGAGCAACAGTGTATCCTGTCCTCATTGGGGAGACAAAAGTCTCCAGGGTTCCTTGGCACAACCATATCTAAAATGGAGCAAAACACCACTAAAATTCATCAGAAGATGGCGCAGCAGAGGTTATTCTTTTTTGCATTGAATGAAAAAATTTGGAATCCCACATGAACTGCTTATCAGCTTTTACACTGCTACCCGTGGAATCCATCCTCGCCCCTCCCTCATCATCTGGTACACTGAGGCATCTGCTAGCATCAAGTACAAACTCCATAGAGTAATCAGTGCGGCAGAAAAGATCATGGGGAGAGTGACCCTTATACACGTGGAACAATACTGGCAGGGGTATGTCGGTATCGGGGTATCGAACGGCATTAGGCCGGGTCCACACTACAAGCGGTTTTGTAAGAGTTTGCGTTTCATTTGTGCTTACTGAGCACTGGTTAAGAAAATCGATCCCATTCACTTTCATGAACATCACGGTAAAAATCGCAATCGCATACGTTTTTTCACATACCCGATTGTGCCAATTTTTACCATAATTTTCATGTAAGTGAATGTGATTGATTTTTTAACAAGTGTTCAGCAAGAGCTAATTAAATGCAAATGCTCACAAAAGCGCTTATAGGGTGGACCCGGCTTTACTGCCATGCACCCAACTGAACTCTTGCAATTGTTGTAATAAGTAAGTCTTGCTTATCGTCTTGAATAGTTATGATTCTATCAAAAAACCAGGGTTGTGGAGTCGGGACAAAAATCTTCCAACTCCGACTCCTCAGTTTATGAAACCAAGACTCCGACTCCGGGTACCCAAAATGTCTCCGACTCCTCGACTCAGACTCCTTAGTCTAATACTTAACAGGGCTGTGGATTTTGTACAAAAATCATCTGACTCCGGGTGCCCAAAATTGCCCTGACACCGACTCCAACTCTGACTCCACAGCCCTGCAAAAAACATAGTGTGACTTAAAGTGAACCAGAGACGAAGCACCCTCATGTATTTTACCATATATATCAGTGGGGACATTAGAGAAAACACCTACTGAAACCTCTGTTTCATTCTTCACTGCTCAGCCTGCTTCTAATCAGCCCTGATAAAATCCCCCACTGAGCATTCAGTCTGGCTTTGCTCAAAAATCATTAAAGCTGAGTCTGTCTTCTCTGATGTCTTTTCAAGCCCAAGCCTGCCCTCTTCTGGCTCTGCTGTAATGACTCAGCTATAATGATTCCTGAGCAAAGCCAGACTGAATGCTCAGTCCGGGATTTTATCCGGGCTGAGTAGAAGCAGGCTGAGCAGAGAAGAATGAAACAGAGAGCAGGGTAGGCGTTTTCTCTAATGTTCCCATTGATATATATGGTAAAATACAGGAGAGTGCTTCGTCTCTGGTTCACTTTAACCTAGCTTTGAATTGGTAGATGCTAAGGGAGCTCTTCTTCCAGGAGGCTGCAATGACCTGTCTGGAAGCCGTGGGAATGTGTGTAAGCAGCTGAAACTGCCGACTGACTAATTGAGATGGTTTAATTCCCAGGATCGTAACCACCAGGGGGGTTTAGGAACCTCGAACCAATGTACCTGCCCACTCTAACATATCTTCTATACTGTCAGCTGCTCCGGGAACCAGGCGACTCCTGTCTGTGTCCTCCAGACGCAGGATGAAAGATCCGCCATGCTTCTTAACAAACAGATAGTTGTACAGCGCAGTGCGCAGGCCACCCAAGTGAAGAAATCCTGAAAAGGAAGGATACGAATGGTCAAACAAACTGCAAAATGATTACCTCCCACATATAAAAAGCCTGTTCTATAAAAAGAAAAAAAAAAAAAAAAAAAAGGCCAACCGATCCAACCTGAACATCCAATAGAGAAGCTCGCTGTAAACACAAGCACGAGAATTAGTTGCCTTGTCCTAATTCCATACCCAGAGAAGATGAAGATAAGAGGAAGGAAGGACCAGAGTCAAGTTTAAAGGACAACTGAAGCAAGAGTGATATGAAGGCTGCCATATTTACTTCCTTTTAAGCAATATCAGTTGCCTGGCTAACCTGCTGAACATCTGCCTCTAATACTTACAGACACTGACTAGGTGTTTCTGACATTATTGTCAAATCTGACAAGATTAGCTGCATGTTTGTTTCTGGTGTTATAGAGGCACTACTGCAGCCAAATAGATCAGCAGGGCTGCTAGGCAACCAGGGCGGTGGAGTCAGAGTCTAAGCAATTTTGGGTCGCTACAGTCAGAGTCGGTGGTTTTAATAAACTGAGGCATCAGACAGGGCTGTGGAGTCGGTATGAAAATCATCTGACTCCCGACTCCTCAGTTTAGAAACCACCGATTCCGACTCCAGGTACCCAAAATTGCTCCGACTCCGACTACACAGCCCTGGTTTCAGAGTCGGATGATTTTTGTACCAAATCCATAGCCTTGGTAAGAATTAGACTAAGAAGTCAGAGTCGAGGAGTCAGAGCAATTTTGGGTACCTGGAATTGGAGGTGGTGGTTTCATAAACTGAGGATTCAGAGTTTGGAGTCGGATGATTTTTGTCCCGACCTCACAGCCCTGCAGGCATCTGGTATTGTTTAAAAGGAAAAAAAATGTGGCAGCCTCCACATTCTTCTCACTTCAGTTGTCCTTTAAAGAAAACCTGAGGCGGGTATTTTAAATCTTAAGAGCACAGAGAGGCTAAGCCGCGACCTGGGAGGTACTTCCTGGGTCGCGGCGTGGCTTCCGATTGGAGGAAGCTCACGGAAGCGGGCAGCAACGGGGACAGAGGCGGGGGAGCACTGACTAATTGACAGGCTGTAGGTAAATACAAGGCTAGCGACAAGCAGATTGTCGCTAGCCTGGCGCTTTTTACAGGGGGCACAGCATTCCCCAGGGGGGACTAGAGGCGGCAAAAGCGAGACACAGGCATGTCTTTGTGCAAAGGACATGCCTCTGTGTGCTCTTAAGATTTAACATACCCGCCTTGGGTCTCTTTAAAGTAATCCTGGACAGGGAAAAATGTGCAGAGCATCCCTGGACAACTCCAGTCACCTAAGAAAACAAAATCTAAAACACAGTCTAAGTAGCGGGCTAAATTGTTTAGTAATATTTAACATCAAACTAAGTGGTGTAACTATATAGACTGTTGGGGAGGGGAGGCAATCTTCCCCCTTCTGCAGAGTAGCGCAGTGGAGTAAATTAATACAGGGCTGTGGAGTCGGAGTTGAGTCAGAGTAATTTTGGGCACCCGGAGTCGGAGTCGTGGTTTCAGAAACTGAGGAGTCGGAGTCGCATGATTTTTGTACAAAATCTACAATATTAGACTAAGGAGTCAGAGTCGAGGAGTCGGAGTCTGAGCAATTTTGGGTACCCGGAGTCGGAGTCGTGGTTTCAGAAACTGAGGTGTCGGAGTTGGATGATTTTAGTACAGACTCCACAGCCCTGGATTAATATTTACCTGCTCCAGCGCTTCTTTGGATCTCCTCTGATATTCCAGGAACTGCCAGGAAGAACAGAATGGGTCTCATCGCTGGAGCAGGTAAATATTACATCTCTCTGCTGTGCTATTCCGCTTTTTGGGAAGGAGAACCACTAGGGGGACTGGGATCCCAGGAGGGGACCGCATGCTAATTTCAATGGTGGGTGGGTCATGTGGGTTATTGCTGCCCCCTGCTCAAACTGACAGCTTTAATCAGAAACACTGTCATCAGTATGCTCCTCTGATCATGAAGGCAGTGTGCTGTCATTATTTTACTACATACAGTAATGAGTTATCAGGATCCGCACCATCTAAAATCTTTTTATTTTAGCGCATTAAAAGTATCATACAAGGCATAAAATGTGTGTATCACACCGCCATGACACACGGCGTTTCAGAATAGCTCTTTCCTCAGATGGCGTCAGATACACACTCAGTGACCTAAAATAAAAAAGATTTTAGATGGTGCGGATCCTGATAACTTATTTGCTTGGATATCCCTGTGCACTCCAGGGGCGATCACTGCACATCAACATTATCCATTGGTGCTGATCCACTTGAAACATTAACTACATACAGTGATGGACATTTGAAGCTCTTGAGGACCACATAAGATTGCAAGGAGGGCTGCATTTGGCCTTGAGTTTGACAGCTGGGCTCTAGATGGTCCAGAGGTTTTGCAGGTCCTTGTAGAGCCCACCATCCCAACACAGGGTTCTCCTTCATCAACTAGCCATGCTCCTGGGCCGTGGATGAGTGTATACAGACTAGACATGGACGAGTGAGGTCTGTACATGCCTAATAGAGCACAGCCTCTCATGCACAGCTTTTTTTTTCTGCTTCCACAAGTGCATCATTATACTTAGCATGTGTGGACCTTACCTACACATGGCCAGTCTGGATGCGATCGTCCACATCCGGGAACAAGGCTAGATGAAACCTGGTGATATGAAGAGCAAAATTCTCCTATTTTTGTGACTGGAGAAACACTTTGCGGTACTTATCCGTTAGCCGGGCGCATCCTCTAGGTGGCGACAAAACTCCACCAGAGTTACATCTTTCCCTACTATCCATGTCGGCCTGAAGGGGGAATAGTAATTAGCGCCACCTACCGGATGCGCCCGGCTAACGGATAAGTACCCACTTTGTCCAGAATTAGCAGCTATGATTTTCTGAAATTGACAGCAGTTTGAAGCCGCAAATCCTTGCAAGCCAGGTATCTGTATTCTCCTTAGACAATGGAGTGCTCAGAAATTCCCTACCTCCACAACGTATAATTAGGTACAAAGAGCATGATCGCTTGTAACAAAGGCTAATTTCAGATGGGTAAAAACAGGAATGCAACCGAAGGGAAAAGTCACATTGCATGTTATGTGTGTATTGTGTTGCATACAGTAAAGCATAGTCATTAAAAATTATGGTTTACTGCAACTGTTAATGCATGCATTGTGCTGTAATACACTGCATGCTCTGCGCTGGGACACCGAAGTCCGTTGATTCATATTGCATCAGATGAATGTCGCATAGACTAACAACTACAATGCGATACTGCATATTAATTGCCTACTTCATTTCAGCACCACTTTTCATCCAATTCAATTATTATTGAATCGTATGGTCGATTGACCGCCAAGTCGATAAATGTATGGCCACATTACAAATAAAAATGATTGACCTCTTGCTGGATTGGGACATTATCAGCCAGTAACTGTCAGGAAAGTTCCTCTCAAGTAAAGCTAAACTGAAAGCATTGCTTATTTAGCAATAAACCACGTGTGTGCATAAGAATACCTGTGGGGCTGGGAGCAAAGCGAAGCCTGACCTCCCCTTGTGTCCCCCCAGAACAGCACCGTGTCCTAGGGGGCGCAGCTGAGCGCAGGGCACGCAGCCAGAAGAGCCTCATGTCCCCAATCCAGTGCCCTGTCCTCCCCGGCTTCCTGAAGGGGAGGCGGATGTGGAAAATCTGTCATGTGATCACCAAGTCATGTGATCCCGCTGTAGTTGGGACTCGGGAGTATGTTGAATACAGAAGTGCAGACAACATGACAGAGCTTTTTGCGCCCTTATTAGATCTGAAATCTGGTGCTGTACCCCGGTAGCTTGTTCGTATTTATGATGGGAAGACAGGAGGAGGGGGGGGATCTGCTGTTTATTCAAAGTGGCTGAGGGGCTGCCTGTACCGTCATGTGTAGAGTTGCAAACATTCAATAAATGAGACGGATCTACGAAGAGTTGCTACAAATAGCTTGCTGCTTTCTCTTACCTGTTAGTTACCGGGGGCCACATTTGCAGAGTTTTTCTATTCACCATGCTAATTCATGTAGGGAAAACAAACTGGAATCTGTAAAGTCTCTGAAGCACACACTGCCTAGAGATGTTCATCTTCCTAAAGTAGTAATTAGCTGCACAAATCAGGGGCCTTTGTTGATGTAAACACCCTAGGCTAATCCACTGATTGACTGCTGTCTTTGACAATTTTATCAGAAAGTTACTGTTTGGATGCATATTCTGAAAGGAGCAACACAGTGTTTTGTATGCTGATATAATCATCCTTGTATATAGATCTGAACTGATGGGATTTATTTTAGGTACACAAATAGAATTACAATTTCTCTAATCTCAGGCTTAAAGTGAACCTAAAATGAAGAATCACTGAATGATCCTTTGGTTCCCCCTGCAGCTCCCTTGTTTCCTTTCCTGATCGTGCTTCCGTGCACAGAAGTGTGATCGAGAACGCACATGGCCGCGCAGTGGCCTGTCGACTCGCCAGCCGGAAGAGGGTCGCTGCGGGGGACTGTAGGAACACTTAGTGACTGTGCGAGCACAGGGTGGTTGCAGTGGGAGAAGCCCCAGGTAAGGTAAAGTCTTTCCAGTTTAGGTTTCCTTTAAGGCTACTTTCGGGGCTCGTTCACACTAGACAAGACAAGACAAATAACATTTATATCGCGCTTTTCTCCTGGCGGACTCAAAGCGCCAGAGCAGCAGCCACTAGGGCCCGCTCTATAGGCAGTAGCAGTGTTAGGGAGACTTGCCAAAGGTCTCCTACTGAATAGGTGCTGGCTTACTGAACAGGCAGAGCCGGGGTTTGAACCCTGGTCTCCTGCGTCAGAGGCAGAGCCCTTAACCATTACACCATCCAGCCACCACTAGGGGTGTTTTCAGCCTTTTTTCAAGCGCAGGCGATTCTTAAAATCGCCTACAAACGCTTAAAATCACCCACAAAATGCTTCAAGTTGATGCTGCACAAGGACCCTGAAGTACAACAGTGAGGATCTGGGCTTACACTTTGAAGATTGGGCTTGGTGTGAGTGCTCCTGGACGCACGTTTTTGTTTTTTTTTGTGTCACAAAACGCTTGTGCAATGAATCTCTGTGAGAAGGTACATATCAGCGTGGTTCGTGCGCTGTGCGTGCAGCAAAGCAGTGCCTGTACCATTTTTGGGGCGATTTTGCCTCAATGGCAGGTATAGGAAAAACGCAAACTTTCACAAAATCGCTTTGTGCATCGATTGCGTTTTTAAGAATAAATACATTGTATTTATTCTTTTCTGGTCCACTTCCTGACTGGCGTCAGGGAGTGAATTAAAAAACGCTCAGGAAAAGAGCTTAGAAAAGCGCTTTTCACAAAAATGCAACGCCCACCCAAGCGCCGGGAATAAAAAAAAATAAATTGCTTCAAAAAAATCCAAATGTGAACGAGGCCTCACGCCGCATCCATTGCATTTTATCACAATAGTCAAAATAGCACTGCCATACAATCTTTGTCGATGTGATTTTTCACATCAGCAGTGCAGCTGTTTCCATTGGAATACTGTGCAGAATGCTTTGCATTAACTGGACAACATGTATGCTTACAGTGCGTCACGCATACATTAATGCCCTGCTTTTGCACTCCTAATGAGTGATGTGACTTTTTCATCGCTATTGCAATATGCTTATTGTGTAAGCTGCTTAAAGTCAACCTGTGATGTATTGGGCGCAAAAAATCGAATCACTCGAGATGGTAGCCTCCTGATCCTCCAGAGGTTTCTCCCGTACTCCTCTGCCAGGCCATTACAGCACCGAGACACGCTCGAAACATGCAGCCTCACTGTGCAGTAGCACGGACACGTTAGGGCGTTGGCAGAAAAGGCCAAGCCTGATAGGGTCTGTGCTACTGCGCAGGTGAGCTGTGCAATAGCATGGACTGGCTCTAGGTTTGGCGAAAAAATGATGAATGTGGCTGTTCACATTAAAGGGCTCACAAGGTGAAAAAGGTTTGCAATCTTTACCTGGGGCTTCTTCCAGCCCCTATATGACTTCTGAGTCCCTCGCCGCAGCTTCGGTGCTCACCGCTGGCCGCCCGTAAAGCTTGGCGACCTGTTGGCAGGTCAGCTCTTGTACGCATGTGTAGGCATGCAATGGCCAGCCGCCCGCACGTGTCATCGGCATGTATTGCACCTGCGCAGTATGTGACCGATAATGTACCGGGCCCACATATGCTCAGCAGAGCCGACCCACCGACGTGTTGCCGAGCTGAGTTTTCTCTGATCATTCATGTCTTTAGCGCAAGGCAAGGAAAAAAAAGTTATCTGAACTTGAACACTGTCACGCAGAGATGCCCACACTTTTTCTGCTTGTTGTGAGCTACTTTAAAAATTAGCAAGTCAAAATGATCTACACATGTACAGTTTTAGGAGCACAATTGTATATACAGAATGGAAAATGTAGTGCAGTCTGGATCTACCATGAAGTCCTTCGCGATTTACCCAGTGGGCACTCCTGTTGATACGCATAGGGTAATAAACAGTGCTATTTAGCTGCATGTTATTGCAGCTGTTCGCGGCTGGGAGGCTGAACTGCCTGGCAAGTGAGCAGTCCAACCTCCCATGTGAAAGAGGCCTTAGCATCAGAGCTGCTCTTATATTCGCCCTTGTCGGTAATCTTTGGTATAAGGGGGGGGGGGTCTGTGCTTGGTTGTGGGGAGCCCAAATAGGATTCACAGGCTTCCTTTTTATTAGATATTTAACGTGTACCTGAGATGGGGGCCCCTTTAAAAATGTATACATATCTAAGGGTTTCTTCCAGCCCCCTCTGGCCTGATCGCTCCCTCGTCGTCCTCACTCGCTTTGCCCGCAACTGGCCCCGGAAAATCCTAGTCGGTGCAGGCGCAGTTCAGCCAGGCGTGCTCCCGTCTTCCGACGTTGGGAGTGTTTTGAATCCTCCAGGCGAAATGAACACAGCGGGAGCGTGCGTGCAGCCAGGCTGCGCATGCACAGTTAGGCTTGGACCAGAGGACTTTCTGAGGCCAATTACGAACGAAAGGGGAGTCAAAAGAGGATGGTGTGGGATCAATTAGGCCAGAGGAAGCCCCAGGTATGTATATTTTTTGTTTATTTGCCCATCTCAGGTTCCCTTTAACATCTTTGGTAGAGGTAGCCTGAGCAGGCAGCACATTTGCTGGGCATGTGCGCGTTTTGCTGCAAAATGCGCACAGCTGCACAGACTATTGAAGTCAATACCCTCGCTCGGGAAACGCACATCATTACCATTTATTGGCGTTTTGCATTTTTAAATCGTACAGCTTCCTTTTTCCTGCACGATGCATGTTCACAATTACAGCATATTCCGCAAACAAAAAATCACGGAGCAAACACAGCAAAACATTAGCAGAAATAGCGATTGCAAACGCTAACACATTATAAATGGGCTCTATTCACAAAACGTCTCATAAATGACTTATTTATTAACTACAGGGGCGTAGCAATAGCATAGCTCCCAACTGTCCCTCTTACGGAGGGACAGTCCCTCTTTCCTCCTCATTTGTCACTCTGTCAGGACTTTGTCCCTCTATGTAAATATATATATTTCTCTACTAAAAATGTGTTTGACTCTAAACTTTATTCCCATCCTTTCAATTGATTTATTACTAATTTTAAAATGTTAATATGAAGGAAAATGAACCAGGATAGAGAGGACCAGTGTTTGAATTATAAAACAACATATTTTTCTTATGAAATCTTTATGGTATGCGTGACTAGGGTTGTGTCAGGGGCGGGATTAGGGGTGTGGCTTAAATGTCTCTTTCTCAACTCAAAAAGTTGGGAGGTATGCATATGCAATAGCCATAACAGCTGCTATGGGGCCCTGGAGCAGAGGGGGACCAGGTGGTACTTAATGTAGTCACCATTAACTTTTGTTTTTCCAACTTCAGATTTTGTACAGAGCCCATGAACTATATGCATTGTTGATTGCATGACTCATATCCATAGGGTAGGGACAGGTGGCATTGCTGAAGAGTGCCTACATCCCTGCAAGTGTGTTCCCTTCCCTGCCTAAAGAACATGGCTAATGCATTTTGTACCAACATATATTTCCAGTACAGGTGACACTTTTTGGGATGACTTTCTCTGCCCGCTCTTGCACTGTCATAATATGATGACAGTGATTATAAAGATTATTAGGATACAGACACAAGAAGGCATTTGAACACTTCTATAAACTACAGCATGCCGCTTTCTGAGCCAGCAGGACGCGCTCCCGTTACAAGCTCGCCATTCTGTTACGTCTAGAGGTCGCGCTTGCCGCTCTTCTATTCTCTATCACACTTTAGTCCTCCAAAACGTTCTCTTCCGGTTCTAGTTAGTTCTACTGCTGCCGGTTGGGTCCAAAACGGCAGATTGTGAGTTTCCCGGCAGCCCTCGCGCTGGAGACTTGTACACAATCATCATGGCGTCCCAGGACGGTGGGTACCGGGTCCCTCGAGGGCTGAGCTCATGGGTGACCCTTCTTGGGGGGAGGCAGAAGGAAGCTGAATGATGACCTGTCACTGTCTATGACCTGCCAGATGACAGAAATCAGATACCTCCTGACAGTAACTGCCTGTCCTCACTTCCAATCTGAGCCCGCCTGTCTCTTCTGCCTGCCACCCCTCCCGTGTGCTAGTGTGACTTTCTGCCCTTTCTGTGTGCACATCTCCCATGACAGCCCTATGTGCTAGTCTGTTCTCTCTGCCTGTCATCCTCCCTCAGCCATGTGCTAGACTATCCTCTCTGCCTGTCATCCTCCCTCATCTATGTGCTAGTCTGTCCTCTCTGCCTGTCATCCTCTCTCACCTATGTGCTAGTCTGTCCCCTCTGCCTGTCATCCTCCCTCACTATGTGCTAGTCTATCCTCACTGCCTGTCATCCTCCCTCACCTATGTGCTAGTCTATCCTCTCTGCCTGTCATCCTCCCTCACCTATGTGCTAGTCTATCCTCTCTGCCTGTCATCCTCCCTCACCTATGTGCTAGTCTATCCTCTCTGCCTGTCATCCTCCCTCACCTATGTGCTAGTCTGTCCTCTCTGCCTGTCATCCTCCCTCACCTATGTAGTAGTCTATCCTCTCTGCCTGTTATCCTCCCTCACCTATGTGCTAGTCTATCCTCTCTGCCTGCCATCCTCCCTTACCTGTGTGCTAGTCTATCCTCTCTGCCTGTCATCCTCCCTCACCTATGTGCTAGTCTATCCTCTCTGGCTGTCATCCTCCCTCACCTATGTGCTAGTCTGTCCTCTCTGCCTGCCATCCTCCCTCACCTGTGTGCTAGTCTATCCTCTCTGCCTGTTATCCTCCCTCACCTATGTGCTAGTCTGTCCTCTCTGCCTGTCATCCTCCCTCACCTATGTGCTAGTCTATCCTCTCTGCCTATCATCCTCCCTCACCTATGTGCTAGTCTATCCTCTCTGCCTATCATCCTCTCTCACCTATGTGCTAGTCTATCCTCTCTGCCTATCATCCTCTCTCACCTATGTGCTAGTCTATCCTCTCTGCCTGCCATCCTCCCTCACCTGTGTGCTAGTCTATCCTCTCTGCCTGTTATCCTCCCTCACCTATGTGCTAGTCTATCCTCTCTGCCTGTCATCCTCCCTCACCTGTGTGCTAGTCTATCCTCTCTGCCTGCCATCCTCCCTCACCTATGTGCTAGTCTATCCTCTCTGCCTGCCATCCTCCCTCACCTGTGTGCTAGTCTATCCTCTCTGCCTGTCATCCTCCCTCACCTGTGTGCTAGTCTATCCTCTCTGCCTGCCATCCTCCCTCACCTATGTGCTAGTCTATCCTCTCTGCCTGCCATCCTCCCTCACCTGTGTGCTAGTCTATCCTCTCTGCCTGTCACCCTCCCTCACCTATGTGCTAGTCTGTCCTCTCTGCCTGTCATCCTCCCTCACCTATGTGCTAGTCTATCCTCTCTGCCTGCCATCCTCCCTCACCTATGTGCTAGTCTATCCTCTCTGCCTGCCATCCTCCCTCACCTGTGTGCTAGTCTATCCTCTCTGCCTGTCACCCTCCCTCACCTATGTGCTAGTCTGTCCTCTCTGCCTGTCATCCTCCCTCACCTATGTGCTAGTCTATCCTCTCTGCCTGTCATCCTCCCTCACCTATGTGCTAGTCTGTCCTCTCTGCCTGTCATCCTCCCTCATCTATGTGCTAGTCTGTCCTCTCTGCCTGTCATCCTCCCTCATCTATGTGCTAGTCTGTCCTCTCTGCCTGTCATCCTCCCTCATCTATGTGCTAGTCTGTCCTCTCTGCCTGTCATCCTCCCTCACCTATGTGCTAGTCTATCCTCTCTGCCTGCCATCCTCCCTCACCAATGTGCTAGTCTGTCCACTCTCCCTGGCACCCTCCCCCTTATGTGCCCTCCTATCTATCTGCCTGCACTCTTGTGTACCTTTATTTTTATATTTTTTGCCTATCCTGTCGCCTCTGTGGTCTCATCGTCTTCCATTTCTGCCTGCTGCTCCATTTTCTTCTTTGCTCTTCTGTATGCCATTCTCCCCTTTCTGTTTGCCACCCCATCCACCTTTTTTAATTCTCTTTGATATTCTCCACTTTCTGTTTTTCATCTTTTCCCCCTCAATGCTCTGCCATGTCCCACTTCCCCCTCCCCTTCTGTGCTTTCCTGTGTACAGTTTTATCTTCTCTGCTTGCAACCTCCTATTCCCTCCTCTTCCGTTCCCTCCTGTTTTTCAGGTACCCCGTTTTGGTTTCCACTCCCTCGTGTTTTCCTCTCCTTCTTGCCACATGTCTTGCCTGAGGCCATCTCCCTCCCCCTTCCTTCCTCTGCCATCTGTCACCTGTTGCTGTTCCAGGCCGATATGTTGCAAAAAGTTTGTGACCTTTTATTTGTTCTTTGTAGCTGCTGTAATTTGCTCTGCCCCTGTGCTTGGCATGTGTGCCCTCTGCAAGACACCACTGTAGATTCTACGGCTGCCATAACTACCTCTTGGAATTTCCTTTTGTTGAGTTTAGTGTTCGATGTCTACTGTATGGTTATTTTTTAAAATTTCCTTCTTGTGGTGTTTATTTCTTGTCAAGTGTTTTTTTTTTTAAATATATGTAGTTTGCTTAGCAGGTTTAGTGTTTTTATTTCATTTCCATTTTTTCAATAATAGTGAATATATTAGGTAGCAATTCACAGAATGGCAAGTGCCATTTTATTGATATTAATATTCTGCGAATCAGGAAATGGCGCAGGAGCCCTTACGGCTAAAAAGGGTGCCGCCATAGGTACCTGTTGTAAAAGCCGCTATCTGTGGCTAAGGAGGGAAAATTGGGCACATGGTTGGCAGCGCCGCTATCGGACGCTTCCAGGCATTCAAATTTACCTTATTTGTTGCAAAATGCAGCTTTTATTATGGCCGCGATTTGCGGCAAAGAAGCTACATTTCTGAACCCAGAGGTGCTCAATTTCCAGCAAAGAAGCTAAATTTCGGTGCCCGGAGGCACCCGATAGAATTATGGGCGCTGAGGCATGTGGATATCCAGATTGCGGCACTTATTTGATGCTAACTGTGGCTTTGCGGTGGTGCCTCAGGGCACCAAAGTTTATTTTCTTTGCCAAAAATATGGGGCCACCAGCAGGGGGGGTATTAGGGTTAGGCACCACCGGGGGGTGTCTCAGGGTTAGGCACCACCAGGGGAGGGTCTTAGGGTTAGGGACCATGGGGGGTGGGGTCTTATGCCTAGTACACACCATACAATGTTCTGTAAGATTTTCTGTAAGGGCCCATTTCCACTTGTGCCGCACGCGGCAGAGAGACAAACGGCGGCACTTCCAGGTGTGCGGGATCGCAGGCAAATCCCAGAAGCCGTGCCATGCAGGGCTATGGGATTCGCAGCCTCCCGTGCAAAATCTGCAGGCAGTGTCGGCCGGCGGCTAGGGTAAGCGATTTGGCCGGTGGTGCCGTAGTTTCCTATGGCAGTTTTCCCAGCGCGATTTGCCTGCGAGGAAACTCTGCGAATTCGGAGCAGTTTCCGCTCCAGTGGAAACGGGCCCTAATGCTGGGCATAGACGGTAAGATAGTTGCGTCGGATCGAGCCGCTGGCTTGATCCCGGCGCATCCCCGCTTGTCCCCGCGGGCGCTCCCTATCTTCCACTCGATTCCCCGCGGGGATCGAGCAGGGAATAAATCCGGTGGGTCATTGGACCTGTCGGATATTATCAATCGAGCCATCAGCGGCTCGATTGATAAGGAGGAAACGAATAGTGTATGCCCAGCATAATGCTGGGCATACACAGGGTCGAGGCAGGCTTATCAATCGACTGTTTGAACTTTTTGGCGTCCGTTGTGTGATGTCTCATGTTCCCACGGGCAGGGAGATGGATCAGGGAACCTCGTCATTGAGAGGCGTCACTGTAAGGTTCCTGGATCCATCAGGTGAGTATTCAGTTAATCAGTATAAAGTTTTAAGGTATAGGACAATAGGTGAAAGAAATCTGTGTATGAGGTGGTTACATACATACACTTTCTTTAAATCCACCTTGTACCTGTTAAATGTTTGCTATAATGATTTTCTTATGTATCTTTAAATACTAACAGATTTGCATTTATTCAACACTGCAGTGCCAAGAACATTGATGCAATGCATAGTAACCTGTAAGAACCAGTCAGTGTTTATTGTAGTCGGGGGAGTAAAAGAAGAACTCCGATTGGATACAATTGGTTACTGCATTTTGCACGTGGCCCTGATAGGCATGATGCTCTGCTCATAGCTTGAGCTATATGTTGGGATGTAATGACAGAGTAAAGTCCTGTCACCCTGATTCTGCTGACACCATTGATCAGCCTGTGTGGAATGATCTGCTTTGTATGTGGCTGACCTGACCAGCTCTCATGCTTTCCCCCCCTGCAGAAGTGGAAGAGCTGGGGATGGAGGCAGATGGACAGAAGGAACAGAGCTGTGTGGAGCATGGAGACTCAAGTTCTCAGGACAGCGCATTGGCACAGCCGGAGCTAGACAGTACTGTCAGCAATGGAGGGGACTCTGATGCAGAGAAGGAGCATGTGGAGTTTAAGATTATCTGGAATAAGAATAAGTATGATGTGAAACTCCCTTTGGACAGCACCGGAGCAAGCCTTAAACAGAAGATTCACACACTCACAGGTGCGTAACCCAGAAACTATGGCCTACCTTTTACACCTCCTCAGTTGTGCCTCTAAAAGGGAGTTAGGCCTCTAAAAAGGAGTTGGGCCCTTCCATACTGCATGCACTTCTGTCCGATTTTCTAATCCCAGTACGGATAATAGCCCAGTATAGAAAATAGGGACCCGGGTCTGTGATGATAAAGCGTTATTAAAGGGCTTAAGGTGCGTACACACATGCGACTATAGTCGTTTGAAACGATCGTTCCCCGATCGTTTCAAACGACGATCATTTTAAAAAAAAGCAACCAACGTTCATTAAGTCTAACGACGGACGAGCTAGATCGTTAAAAACGAACGATCTAGCTTGGCGATCGTTTGCAAAAGTAGTACATCGTTGGAAACGGTCGTTCGTTCTAGGCTTGACATGCGCATTTTGCTATTTCTCCATGAAACTTCTCATTTTTATGCGCAAGCACAATAGTTGCTTTACATGATGTAACGTTCGTTCTAACTATCAGATCGTTACACACATTTAAAAACTAACTTTACTTAGGTTGTTCTTTCATCAATCAAAAGTTCGTGCGTCGTTCTCAACGAACGATCGTTGTCGCATGTGTGTACGTAGCATAAGAGTTATTGTGCAAAGCCCCAATGGGTAGACAGTGTGCAAATCATATAACAGAAGGTTCAGATATGCACATGAACAATTCAATAGAACGTGCATGTGATGAACAACACATATAAGAGCAGGCAATGCAAACAAATCACATGGTGTACATGCATGTTCAAGGGCAGGGTCCTCAATGTGTATGGATGAGTGGCAGCTAAGTAGTAAGGCCAGGGGTACATGCATGTTCCAGGGCAGGGTCCTCAATGTGTATGGATGAGTGGCAGCTAAGTAGTAAGGCCAGGGGTACATGCATGTTCCAGGGCAGGGTCCTCAATGTGTATGGATGAGTGGCAGCTAAGTAGTAAGGCCAGGGGTACATGCATGTTCCAGGGCAGGGTCCTCAATGTTTATGGATTAGTGGCAGCTAAGTAGTAAGGCCAGGGGGGAGGCTCTGGCGCTTTGAGTCCGCCAGGAGAAAAGCGCCATATTAGTGTTCTTTGTTCGTTTTATTATACGATTAGCACACTGTCTACCCATTGGGGCTTTGCACTATAACTCTTAGCACTTTATTAACCCTTTATCAACACAGACCCTGATACCTATTTTCCATACTGGGTTTAATTACTGAACCAAGGTGATTAATCGTGCAGCTTACAGGGTTAGTCACAATTAGTAGGTGAGGCACTTGTTATAACTGGTATTTCCCACACATAATCGTGTTACGGAATGTGTCTTTTTGTGCATAGCACATCATTTTAAATCATTTTATACTGTGTCTCAAAGAGGAACTCCAGTAAAAATAATGTAATAAAAAAGTGCTTAATTTTACAATAATTGTGTATAAATTATTTAGTCAATGTTTGCCCATTGTAATATCTTTCCTCTTCCTGATTTACATTCTGACATTTATGACATTTTTACTGCTGGCAGGTTATGTCAGTGGAAGGAGATGCTGCTTGCTTTTTTGGCAGTTAGAAACAGCTGATATTTCCCACAATGCAACAAGGCTCCCACAGTGTGATGTCAGAACCCTGTTCCTAACATCACACTGTGGGAGGGGTTGCAACACAATATCAGCCATACAGAGCCCCGATGATCTGCTTGAGAAAAGGAAAAGAGTTCTCATGGGAAAGGGGGTATTGCCTACTGATTGGGATGAAGTTCAATCCTTGGTCGCGGTTTCTTTCTTTTTTTTTTTTTCTTTTTTTTTTTTTCCAATTTAAAGTTTTATTGAAGATTTTGTTATAAACGGCACAACATGCAAAAAAAATCGTCAGAAATCAGTTGTATTTAACAGCTGTATGAAATGCATGAAATACGTTAAGTTTAGACCTTTTTAGTATGAAACTAAAGCTAGGATAAAACAGGCAAGTATTGTGTATATACATCATCCTTAGATATATTATTTCTAAAAAGCTTTGGGTAGATATTATTGTGCATCTGATGAGCATGGCCAACAGACAATGGATAGCACACACTGTACTGTATATTATGTCTACAGGATGTAAGATTGTAGTTATTGGGACAAGCTCTAATTTCAAAATTCTTCCATATGGAGAGCGTTTGCAGTGCCAGGAGGGCGTGATCCTCAAAGGAGAATGGGCCATTTGTTCCATGTCTATAGGATGATAATGTATTTTTAATTTCCATAGGGCATCTAAACTTTAGACTAGGTTTGTAGAGTAAATGACTGTATATCACTTAGATCAAGTAAAAAAAAACAAAAACAAATAAGAACATCTGGAAAAAAAACTAGTCTGCAAAATAAAACGGGGCGACAGGTGCTATCTTTTAAAACCTACCGGTGGCTGTGCTGATCTTTTAGCGACAGTAGATTAGGACACACAGAACAAGCGTGCAACCAGCAATGCCAAATTATATGTACGAACACCACCTTTGCATAGTAGTACTTATCAGATGTTTTCAAAGTATTTGAAGCAAAGGATCAGCACAGAAGACCGGCAGCTGGTATTTTTGATGAATAAAAGTTATTGTTGGCCCACTCCTCTACTTTGTCTTTTATAACTCTGTCTTGCGTACTAAAAGATTACTGCTTCCTCCTCAATCTGAAAAGACTTGCTGTCTACAACATAGTGCAACTTTTCTTGTTTCTGTGAATACTGGTACATGTTTATAATTGTGCTATATGTTTATCGCAATAAACAGGGTGTGCTGAGGTAAAAAGTGGTGGTTGCCTGTTTAGGTGGCCACTACTAGTCCAATTTCTAGCGAAAAATCATTTGAGCGATCAGAAGATCTGATCGGAAGAAAAATCGTTCACTACGCCATCAACAAACCAATTTTTGCTTCCTATCTATCACAACCAATCATGAAGATCCAAATGTTGGTTTGACAAAAATCCAGTTGGACGATTTTTTTTTTTATAATTGATTGTGCCCATCAACTGCGATTAATTTTAACGAATCCGATCAGAATTTCTGCTAGAAATTGGACCATTAGTGGCCACCTTTAGTGTAGTTTTTCACTAAAGGATGCAAGTATAATTTTGGAGTTTTTGTATAACAGCAGTGCCATTAGAAATTCCTTTCTTACAGTGCTTTGCAAAAGTATTCGGCCCCCTTGAAGTTTTCCACATTTTGTCATATTACTGCCACAAACATGAATCAATTTTATTGGAATTCCACGTGAAAGACCAATACAAAGTGGTGTACATGTGAGAAGTGGAACGAAAATCATACATCATTTCAAACCTTTTAAAAAAAAAAATTATTCAGCCCCCTGAGTCAATATTTTGTAGAACCACCATTTGCTGCAATTACAGCTGCCAGTCTTTTTGGGTATGTCTCTACTAGCTTTGCACATCTAGAGACTGAAATCCTTGCCCATTCTTCTTTGCAAAACAGCTCCAGCTCAGTCAGATTAGATGGACAGCGTTTGTGAACAGCAGTTTTCAGATCTTGCCACAGATTCTCAATTGGATTTAGTTCTGGACTTTGACTTGGCCATTCTAACACATGGATATGTTTTGTTTTAAACTTTTCCATTGTTGCCCTGGCATTATGTTTAGGGTTGTTGTCCTGGAAGGTGAACCTCCGCCCCAGTCTCAAGTCTTTTGCAGACTCCAAGAGGTTTTCTTCCAAGATTGCCCTGTATTTGGCTCCATCCATCTTCCCATCAACTCTGACCAGCTTCCCTGTCCCTGCTGTCCCTGGCCAAAAAGTTCCATTTTGATCTGATCTGAACAGAGCACCTTCTTCCACATGTTTGCTGTGTCCCCTGTTTCTTCTTGCCACTCTTCCATAAAGGCCAACTTTGTGCAGTGCACGACGAATTATCTATGGACACGACTAATTTTCCTATGGACAGATTCCCCCACCTGAGCTATAGATCTCTGCAGCTCGTCCAGAGTCGCCATGGGCCTCTTGACTGCATTTCTGATCAGCGCTCTCCTTGTTCAGCCTGTGAGTTTAGGTGGACGGCCTTGTCTTGGTAGGTTTACATTTGTGCCATACTCGTTCCATTTCTGAATGATCACTTGAACAGTGCTCCGTGGGATGTTCAAGGCTTTGGAAATCTTTTTGTAGCCTAAGCCTGCTTTACATTTCTCAATAACTTGATCCCTGACCTGTCTGGTGTGTTCTTTGGACTTGGTGGTGTTGTTGCTCCCAATATTCTCTTAGTCAACCCTCTGAGGCTGTCACAGAGCAGCTGTATTTGTACTGACATTAGATTACACACACACACACGTGCACTCTATTTAGTCATTAGCACTCATCAGGCAATGTCTATGGGCAACTGACTGCACTCAGACCAAAGGGGGCTGAATAATTATGCACACCCCACTTTGTAGTTATTTGTTTGTAAAAATGTTTGGAATCATGTATGATTTTCATACCATTTCTCACGTGTATACCTCTTTGTATTGGTCTTTCACGTGGAATTCCAATAAAATTGATTCATGTTTGTGGCGGAAAACTTCAAGGGGGCAGAATACTTTTGCAAACCACTGTAGTTGGTTGCTTCTAGGTGTATCTTGAAAAAATGCTTCTTGCCTTGTTTGCCAGTCCTTTTTTCTCTCTGTATCTCCCTTGTCTGTCTGCCTCTCTGTATCGTGACCTGAGAAACCAGTGCAGAACATGCTCTTTTCCTGAAGGACTTGGCAGGCATAGCTATAAGAGGCACAGGGTTCGTTTCTGTTTTAGACTGAGGCGATTGGTGAGTAGCTGAGCTTAGGGAGGGGGTAAGGGTTACTGCGGTTTAGACAAAAGCTGGCTTTTCACTTCTGGAGGTCTGAACTACCAGGGGCACTAGTCTAGGGGAACCAGCAAGAAACTCGCAGGGAACAGTTCTCCAATCACAGCACCCTCTTACAGCACAGTGTTGTGATTGGCTGAAGGCTGTGAGTGTAGTTTACTACAACCTATTGGAAACCTAGCAGTTTGAGAGGGTGCTGTCCACTCAATCATGTTAGCAGAATTTCTCTATGAGGTTTCCTGCTGGGTCCCCTAATGTAGACAAGCGACCTACCAGGATATTCGGCATCTGATCTGATCATCCCTTCATGTGACTGATGCTACCAGGTTTTATACTACTACCTGACTGTAGGAACTTTACATAAGTTAGAAGGTGCCAAAAAAAAAAGTGAATATAATAAAATGATATAAAATGCAGTGTGGTTGGTATTTGACAACTAATAATGGCCAGTTATTTTTTATTAAAGCCATTGCATCAACAGCAAAATGTGTCATAGATCACACCACTTCATCTGGTGAAAAGTGCTGCAAGGCCAATGTGGTGTGCAATGATGTACTCCCAAATGGTTCCACATTGACCTTAACACCTGATGAAGTGGAGGGACCCACTAAAAGTTTGGTGGAGGAGGGAGGTGGGCTGACGGCATGGCACTCTGACGGGAGTGCGGTGCCCTGAGCTCAGATGGTCTGCCAGAAAAACTACTCAGAATCCACACTCCTCGCCTCGAGCTAGGACATTTAAATATTTTAATATGTAATAGGGAGGTGCTAGAGGACATGTTGCAAAAAAACTGCAAGGTCAATTAACCCTCTGCACACTTGCATGCAAATTCTTTCACACAGTTCATGCAGGAACCAACACTATTCCAACAGCGAAATTAAAAGACTGGGTCTTCGTTACAAGACTAAAATCTTGTGTGTATTGACATATGTTTGCATAGAGGTCCCCCGTGTTAGTATGTGTCCTAACTCTGCTCCTGTAACACGCATAGTACAAACCTACAAGCATTCCATGCGTCAAGCCTTTTCTGGGACAGATCAAACGAACCCCTCGACGAAGCTACCAAAATACATTCATATGTACCATGCGTGCACACACCATCATAAGCTGTGTGTGCTGGCATTGGACACTGACAGGGGAAAAGAGGGAGAGATCCTAGCCACAAGGATCAAATACAAGAAAAAACACAGAATCTAGGCTCCTCACCTCGGGCTAAGATATTTAAATATTGTAATATGTAATAAAAAGATGGTAGAGGTGGTGTGGCAAATAAAGCAGCAAAGTCAATTATAATGTCAGTCAGAAATGATCTGCCAGCCTGAACTTTCACTAACACATCAAGGAGAGTAGGACGGAAAAAGGCGTCGGGTAATTCAGGTGCTGGGTGAAGTTGCCAGTAGAATTTCGCCAATACCTCTACCCAGAGGCTTCCCACAACCTCCTCCTGTCCATTGTTGGATGCCTGGATGCTTTGCTTTTGTCTGTGAATGAGCACAGGATGCCTACGCAGTGGCACAGAGCTTCAACTTGACTGAAAAAGCCAAGCCTGATAGGCTTTATGCTACTGCATAGGCATGAGGCATCCTGCAGTGCACCTGCGCTTGTTCACGGACAGAAGCCCAGCTGTGTGCGCTCTTTGACAAGCCCTTGTTGAGGAGGTTTGGAGGGGGTCCCGCCCTGAATTAGAGGAGTTGAGAGGGATGAAGAAAGCTTATGGATTCTCCATCAGCTACCTCTACTGAGGTAAGTACTCCTTCAGGTACACTTTTACACTTTGAGGCCTCTTGCACACTGCATGCGATTCCGATTCAGATTCCGCTTTTTAATTTGTTTTTACATCCGATTCAGATTCCGATTTGCAGTGTGCAGGGAACAAACTGCAAATCTGAATCGGAAGTAAAAACTGATTAAAAAGCGGAATCTGAATCTGAATCGCGTGCAGTGTGCAAGAGGCCTAATGCAGGTGCTATTTACACTTTTATCAGTTTATGCAAATATATGCAGCTTTAAAAGGGACCAATCAAATCCTTAATTTAATTCCATTGGACCATTTTCAAGCTGCCTAAATTTGTATCAAAATCAGGGCCAGTTCTAGTAACAATGGGGACCCTGGGCAAAATGAACCCAGGGGCCCCAACAAATTCCCCCACCAAAAAGTGGCATTAGGGGTCCTTTTGTTGCAGCCAAATTTCCCCCAGTGCCCCTGAGCTTGCTGCTATTAGTCTGTAGTTCCATGCATTCCCTGACTTCATCCTCACGGGGGGTGCCTCTTCTCCATGACGCGTTGAATGTTATTACATAATAATATGCTGTGGGTCACAGAGAAGATGTGGCCAGCTGTGGATAAAGACTGGAGCGCTCAGAGCCACAGACTGACAGAGGCGTGCACCCGCCAGCACAGGTGAGCCGCTACTCTGCCAAAGGCCCCAGGGAGAAATAATTAAGGGGGGGAGGAGACACCTTGGGGGCCCCTACATGCTCTGGGGCCCTGGGACAATTGCTCTTTTTGTCTCTATGGTAGCGCCGGCCCTGATCAAAATTAGCCTAAATTCTGCATCAGCTCAATATTATTTGTATCTTGTTGACTAACCCTAATACCACAATACTCAGTATAGAACTAAACCGAGACGGCCAGTTGGGAATACAGCTGCCCCATTATGTTGCCAAAAGATCTGGAGTGCCAGATCATCTCATGCCAGCTTACTGTTTGTCAGGAACTGGCCCTGCGGCACGCCTGCATATACGGTTCCCGGCTGCGGGTTTGACCGGATCAAGCGGGGAGCAGCCCTATTCAAGCTAAAAACAAGGCTGGGATCCCTCAAACACTTCTCACTGCCACCACTAGCTGTTGCGAGACATGTCCACTCTGCTGTCGAGTGCTCAGCACGCAATCCGCATTTTCGTACTCTGGTCAGCTTTGCGCTCTGGGCCGAATACGAGAAACGCACACACGCACACACACACACTTGCAATCTTACACTATAGTGAAGCAAAACTACTAACAGTCGTTCCGAACGATACTGTTAGACCTCCCACTCTGCTGTCGAGCGCAGAAGTGCCCCATACACACAATGCAATTAAAATCTTATATGATAGTATTGCTCAGTCATACAATCAGGCATAATAAAGCAGAGGGACACCAAGAGCCCCAATAGTGTAATTCGTCTTGGCGACAACAAAATAAATGAGAAGTTAAAATTATACTTACAAACCAGGGTTACCAATAGGCAACCACTGTATAGGCAGGTGGGGAGAACAATCCTGACCCCACTCAGGAATAAAAAGTCGCTCTCTGTAGACAGGAAAATAGGGTAACAACCCTCCACCCAGGGTGGACTCAATGTAGTGTACAAGATACAGAGGCGCCAAAAGAATAAAAGGTAATTAAATGAACTTAAAAAACCAACTGGTTAAACAGAGGAGGCAGCGGTGGTCTTACCCCCTCCAAACAGACACAGGCAAGGACTGCGATTCAGACAGTCAACAATTTATTATTTGGAGTTGTCTGAATCGCAGTCCTTGCCTGTGTCTGTTTGGAGGGGGTAAGACCACCGCTGCCTCCTCTGTTTAACCAGTTGGTTTTTTAAGTTCATTTAATTACCTTTTATTCTTTTGGCGCCTCTGTATCTTGTACAATACAATCAGGCATGGACTTATACACAGTTACACTTAAGTCTCTTCTAGGCTATGAGTGTTAGTTTAGTACAGCAGAAGTCAAACTTATTAAATAACGATTTAACCACTTCCCGACTGCCTAAAGCACAGAGGCGGCCGGGAAGTGTAGCCCTGAAGGACCGGCTCACCCACAGAGGCGGCGGTCCTTCTAAGGGCATGGGCGGAGCGATCGCGTCATCCGTGACGCGATCCTCCGCCGGCGCCTGTCACCGTTCGCCCGCCGCAACATCCCGCCGGCTATACGGAAGCGCCGGCGGGATGTTAACCCCGCGATCGCCGCATACAAAGTGTATAATACACTTTGTAATGTTTACAAAGTGTATTATACAGGCTGCCTCCTGCCCTGGTGGTCCCAGTGTCCGAGGGACCACCAGGGCAGGCTGCAGCCACCCTAGTCTGCACCCAAGCACACTGATTTCTCCCCCCCCCCCTGCCCCAGATCGCCCACAGCACCCATCAGACCCCCCCCTGCCCACCCCCCAGACCCCTGTTTGCACCCAATCACCCCCCTAATCACCCATCAATCACTCCCTGTCACTATCTGTCAACGCTATTTTTTTTTGATCACCCCCCCACCCCTCAGATTCTCCCCAGACCCCCCCCCCCCCCCTGTGTACTGTATGCATCTATCCCCCCCTGATCACCTGTCAATCACCTGTCAATCACCCATCAATCACCCCCTGTCACTGCCACTCATCAATCAGCCCTTAACCTGCCCCTTGCGGGCAATCTGATCACCCACCCACACCAATAGATCGCCTGCAGATCCGACATCAGATCACCACCCAAACGCAGTGTTTACATCTATTCTCTCCTCTAAACACCCACTAATTACCCATCAATCACCCATCAATCACCCCCTATCACCACCTGTCACTGTTACCCATCAGATCAGACCCTAATCTGCCCCTTGCGGGCACCCAATCACCCGCCTACACGCTCAGATTGCCCTCAGACCCCCCCCTTATCAATTCGCCAGGGCATTATTTACATCTGTCCTTCCCTGTAATAACCCACTGATCACCTGTCAATCACCCATCAATCACCCCCTGTCACTGCCACCCATCAATCACCCCCTGGCACTGCCACCCATCAATCACCCCCTGTCCACTGCCACTCATCAATCAGCCCCTAACCTGCCCCTTGCGGGCAATCTGATCACCCACCCACACCAATAGTTCGCCCGCAGATCCGACGTCAGATCACCTCCCAAGGGCAGTGTTTATATCTGTTCTCTACCCTAAACACCCACTAATTACCCATCAATCACCCCCTGTCACTGCTACCTATCAGATTAGACCCCTATCTGCCCCTAGGGCACTCAATCACCCGCCCACACCCTCAGAATGCCCTCAGGCCCCAGCCCTGATCACCTCGCCAGTGCATTGCTTGCATCTATTCCCCCCTCTAATCACACCTTGAGACACCCATCAATCACCTCCTGTCACCCCCTAGCACACCTACCCATCAGATCAGGCCCTAATTTGCCCCGTGTGGGCTCCTGATCACTCGGCCAAACCCTCGGATCCCCCTCAGACCCCCTTCCGATCACCTCCCCAGTGCATTGATTGCATCTATTTTCCCCTCTAACCACCCCCTGAGACACCCATCAATCACCTCCCGTCACCCCCCTAGCACTCCTATCCATCAGATCAGGCCCAATACAACCTGTCATCTAAAAGGCCACCCTGCATATGACCGGTTCCACAAAATTCGCCCCCTCATAGACCACCTGTCATCAAAATTTGCAGATGCTTATACCCCTGAACAGTCATTTTGAGACATTTGGTTTCCAGACTACTCACGGTTTTGGGCCCGTAAAATGCCAGGGCGGTATAGGAACCCCAGAAACGGACCCCATTTTAGAAAAAAAGACACCCCAATGTTTTCTGTTAGGTGTATGACGAGTTCATAGAAGATTTTATTTTTTGTCAAAAGTTAGCGGAAATTGATTTTTTTTTTTTTTTTCACAAAGTGTCATTTTTCACTAACTTGTGACAAAAAAATAAAATCTTCTATGAACTCGCCATACACCTAGCGGAATACCTTGGGGTGTCTTCTTTCTAAAATGGGGTCACTTGTGGGGTTCCTATACTGCCCTGGCATTTTAGGGGCCCTAAACCGTGAGGAGTAGTCTAGAAAACAAATGCCTCAAAATGACCTGTGATTAGGACGTTGGGCCCCTTAGCGCACCTAGGCTGCAAAAGTAGTATAATGTGTTTTGGGGTGTATTTTTACACATACCCATGCTGGGTGGGAGAAATCTCTCTGTAAATGGACAATTGTGTGTAAAAAAAATCAAACAATTGTCATTTACAGAGGTATTTCTCCCACCCAGCATGGGTATGTGTAAAAATACACCCCAAAACACATTGTACTACTTCTCCCAAGTACTGTGATACCACATGTGTGGCACTTTTTTGCACCCTAACTGCGCTAAAGGGCCCAAAGTCCAATGAGTACCTTTAGGATTTCACAGGTCATTTTGAGGCATTTGTTTTCTAGACTACTCCTCACGGTTTAGGGCCCCTAAAATGCCAGGGCAGTATAGGAACCCCACAAATGACCCCATTTTAGAAAGAAGACACCCCAAGGTATTCCGTTAGTAGTATGGCGAGTTCATAGAAGATTTTATTTTTTGTCACAAGTTAGCGGAAATTGATTTTAATTGTGTTTTTTCACAAAGTGTCATTTTCCGCTAACTTGTGACAAAAAATAAAATCTTCTATGAACTCACCATACTCCTAACGGAATACCTTGGGGTGTCTTCTTTCTAAAATGGGGTAATTTGTGGGGTTCCTATACTGCCCTGGCATTTTAGGGGCCCTAAACCGTGAGGAGTAGTCTTGAAACGAAATTTCTCAAAATGACCTGTGAAATCCTAAAGGTACTCATTGGACTTTGGGCCCCTTAGCACAGTTAGGGTGCAAAAAAGTGCCACACATGTGGTACCGCCGTACTCAGGAGAAGTAGTATAATGTGTTTTGGGGTGTATTTTTACACATACCCATGCTGAGTGGGAGAAAGATCTCTGTAAATGGACAATTGTGTGTAAAAAAAAAATTAACAAATTGTCATTTACAGAGATATTTCTCCCACCCAGCATGGGTATGTGTAAAAATACACCCTAAAACACATTATACTACTTCTCCTGAGTACGGCAATACCACATGTGTGGCACTTTTTTGCAGCCTAACTGCGCTAAGGGGTCCAAAGTCCAATGAGCACCTTTAGGCTTTACAGGGGTGCTTACAATTTAGCACCCCCCAAAATGTCAGCACAGTAAACACACCCCACAAATGACCCCATTTTGGAAAGTAGACCCTTCAAGGTATTCAGAGAGGGGCATGGTGAGTCCGTGGCAGATTTCATTTTTTTTTTTGTCGCAAGTTAGAAGAAATGTAAACTTTTTTTTTTTTTTTCTTCACAGTGTCATTTTCCGCTTACGTGTGACAAAAAATAATATCTTCTATGAACTCACTATGCCTCTCAGTGAATACTTTGGGATGTCTTCTTTCCAAAATGGGGTCATTTGGGGGGTATTTATACTATCCTGGAATTCTAGCCCCTCATGAAACATGACAGGGGGTCAGAAAAGTCATAGATGCTTGAAAATGGGAAAATTCACTTTTTGCACCATAGTTTGTAAACGCTATAACTTTTACCCAAACCAATAAATATACACTGAATGGGTTTTTTTTTTTATCAAAAACATGTTTGTCCACATTTTTCGCGCTGCATGTATACAGAAATTTTACTTTATTTGAAAAATGTCAGCACAGAAAGTTAAAAAAATAATTTTTTTGCCAAAATTCATGTCTTTTTTGATGAATATAATAAAAAGTAAAAATCGCAGGAGCAATCAAATAGCACCAAAAGAAAGCTTTATTAGTGACAAGAAAAGGAGCCAAAATTCATTTAGGTGGTAGGTTGTATGAGCGAGCAATAAACCGTGAAAGCTGCAGTGGTCTGAATGGAAAAAAAGTGGCCGGTCCTTAAGGGGTAGAAAGCACTAGGTCCTCAAGTGGTTAATATTCCAGGAAAAAAGTGGAACAATGCAGAAAATAATATATACACAAGATTTACAAAAACAAAGTAAAAAGTTACAAAATAAAAGTTTCAACGATAAAAGTTACAAAGATACACACAAGGCTATTTGCTTACCAAAATAAACAGGGATCAAGATAGAAGAACCTTGGACTTGGTTTTTGTGGACGGACACAGTTCTGGTTGGAGTCCATCCATCTTCAGCTACCGTCAGGAGCGGACTGATTTTAGGTATCTGTCCCTGCTTTTTTATGCTGGGAGGAAAATTGTATTGTAGCACACACAACAAAAGACTTCCCTATTCCAGGTTACAAGTGACAACACATTGGTGACATTATTCCCTAGCAGATCAAAGGTAAGGATCTGACTGGCTATTGACTAATTAGCCATCTCCTTGCCAGAGGCTAGCAAATCCCTTTAGCATTCCCTGCTCTTAAAGGTCCGTACACACGCCGGACTGGAGGCAACGACGAGTCCGTCGTCACCTCCCGCTGGGTGGGCGTTCCAACGACAGTCCGGCGTGTGTACGCACTGTCGGCGGACTGATACGGCTGTTTCTGAGCAATCTGCCGGGCGGATCGCTCAGAAGCAGCCGTATCAGTCCACCGACAGTGCGTACACACGCCGGACTGTCGTTGGAACGCCCACTCAGCGGGAGGTGACGACGGACCCGTCCTTGCCTCCAGTCCGGCGTGTGTACGGACCTTTAGTGTTTCCTAATTAGAAGCAGACAATGATAGTTAATTTACATGTACATACAGGATCCCCATGAAGCCAGCTGGCAGACTGGCATATCTACACCTTTGACATAATACACAGCAGATAGAAAAAAGGAAAATATACTCCTGTATTATCCCAACATAACTAGCTGCTATATTCCTGACACTGTTCCCCTCCCTTCATTGCTTCATCGTGTGCTGTACCATTGTCTCTCCATTCACATACTTGTGCTGGGTACGCACTATGAGATTTTCTGGCCGATTTACTGTCAGATCGATTATTTCCAACATGTCAGATTTGCTTTCCGATCGATTTCCATTCACTTTAATAGGAAGTCGATTGGAAAATGCTCGGATATCGATCGGAAAGCAAATAGAACATGTTGGAAATAATCGATCTGACAGTAAATCTAACCAGAAAATCTCAGTGTGTACCCAGCATTAGACAGGACATGCAGCTGCGTGTTGCCCTCAGTGCTGATGGATGAAGCTAATTAAGGGTGTGTACGTAATTAGTGTCTCCTGGAATTTTGTTTCCCCTTAGAGTTCTCTGGACCGACCTTTGACCTTCTTTTGCCTGAAGGTTCATGTGGAAGCACTATGCTGTGGGCAACATGTTTTTGTGTAGCTTATCTGTCCCCAGAATGTTGTAATAAGGCATCCTGCGCCCAGTGCCTCTGATAAAGCAAAAGTGAAATCTGATCCGTTGGTATTGACATTTATTGTATTCTTATTGCAGGTCTTCCACCAGCTATGCAGAAAGTTATGTTTAAGGGACTACTTCCAGAGGACAAAACACTAAGAGAAATTAAAGTCACCAACGGAGCAAAAGTTATGGTGGTGGGATCCACCATCAATGACGTCCTGGCTGTTACCACCCCCAAAGAAACCATCCAACAGGAAGTGAAGGAAGAGGAGAACAAGAAGGAGCCTCTGTGCAAGCAGAAGGTACCCTTCAGCCACACCTATGCTTTCATCATTTATGTTATGAGTCTGAGATTCAGAAACAAACCTCTGGATTATGTGGGGGAAATGGCTGATGTGAATTCTGTATATGGAGCCTGATGCTTGTTTTCTGCTTCAGTACTGGATACTAGATAACAGCCTAGATATAGAATTATGGGTTTGCGCTGACGTCCTACAGTCAGTCATTCAGTATATTCATAATATAGCTTTATCACAATGGAGCACTCACCCAATGGCCTATACTCAGTTCACCTTTTCTCCTAAAGATGGCCATACAGCTATCGAATTGGCAGGCAATCGACCATCCGATTCGATAATCATCTAATCGGATGAAAATCAGTTTGACATGCTGCAAGATGTCGGGCTGTCGTGGTCGATAGGGTGCGCGGTGGTGACAGCGAGCGATATCGGGACGGGAAAACTCCGGCTGCTGTCCCTACTAATGTCAGATATGCCAGGTGACCTATACTTTACCTGTCCATGCCTGCTGCTTGCTCCATCTGCAATCCGCATAGACGTGCCCAGGGCTGTGGAGTCGGTACAAAAATCATCCGACTCCTCAGTTTATGAAACCTCCAACTCCAGGTACCCAAAATTGCTCCGACTCCTTAGTCTAATTTTTACAAAGGCTATGGATTTGGTTCAAAAATACTCCGATTCAGTTTATTGAAACCACCAACTCCAGGTACCCAAAATTACTCCTCAGCCCTGCAGACACACCCCATGTGTTAACCAGAGTAACATGGGCGCATGTGTCATTACGCATGTGCCCATGTATACGCTGGCAGCCACGTGGGGCGTGTATGCTGATTGCAGACGGAGCCAGCGCTAAACATGGTAAAGCACGCCGGACGCCCCTTTTCCACCGGCATACTTCTGGTTTTGACCTGATGCACTGCATTCTGTATTTTTTTGTGTATTTGGTCATTAATAGTTTTTCAATACCCAATGAAAATCATGGCAAAAACCAAACTTGTTTTAATAATTGAAGAAAATCGCAGTGCGTTTGCAGAGTTGGTTTTCAGTGGAAGAGACCTAAGGCTTATTGACACAATGTTTATTTTAGTGTATTTCTGTAACCACTTGCATGCAAACACATAGTTTATATCTTGAATGAGAACTCATGAATCTGCATTATTGTGCTTAAAATGTGATTAGAATTGCATCAGGCTTGCTGTTGATTTTTCTGAACCGCCTGTTTTGTGTCGGTGCTCTTGAAGTTCATTCGTGGTTGCTTTAAGCTCAGCGGGAGGCTATGTGAAACCAGATGCAGTGCAAACAATCTGCAGTGACGTTGTGTAGGAATAAATGCAGGTGTACACAAAGCCAAACTCTTTCCTGGTTGGCAGTCATCCCACTTCCAGCTTCACTATTTCTTCCTCCCCTAAGTGTAGAAGGTTTTCTCTACGGATGATACTAATTGGCATCAGTTCCCTATTTCAGTTTCTTTACTGTATTTAAAGTGGACCTTAAAGGGCACCTTAACTGAGAGGGATGTGGATGTTTCCTTTTAACCACCCTGGCGTTCTGATTAAATCGCCAGGGTGGCTGCGGGAGGGTTTTTTTTAAATAAAAAAAAAACTATTTCATGCAGCCAACTGAAAGTTGGCTGCATGAAAGCCCACTAGAGGGCGCTCCGGAGGCGATCTTCCGATCGCCTCCGGCGCCCAGAATAAACAAGGAAGGCCGCAATGAGCGGCCTTCCTTGTTTTGCTTATATCGTCGCCATAGCGACGAGCGGAGTGACGTCATCGACGTCAGCCGACGTCCTGACGTCAGCCGCCTCCGATCCAGCCCTTAGCACTGGCCGGAACTTTTTGTTCCGGCTACGCTGGGCTCAGGCGGCTGGGGGGGACCCTCTTTCGCCGCTGCTCGCGGCGAATCGCCGCAGAGCGGCGGCGATCAGGCAGCACACGCGGCTGGCAAAGTGCCGGCTGCGTGTGCTGCTTTTTATTTCATTAAAATCGGCCCAGCAGGGCCTGAGCGGCAGCCGCTGGCGGTGTTGGACGAGCTGAGCTCGTCCAGACCGCTCAGCTGGTTAATCAATACCAGTTGGTTGGCAGTCCTGCTGATCTTTGGCTGCTGTAGTGGCTGAATCACACACCTGAAAAAAGCATGCAGCTAAACCAGTCTGACTTCAGTCAGAGCTCCTGATATGCATGCTTTTTGAGGGGCTGTGGCTAATAGTATTAGTGACACAGGATCAGCAGGAGAGTCAGGCAACTGGTATTATTTTAAAAGGAAAAATCCAGTTTATGTTCCCTTTAACTCAGAACATCCTCTCGGCTCTATAATAGCCTTTAAAGAGAAACATTTCTTTGTTATTCTTTGTTACGGCTGATGCAAATCCTGCAATAAATCTGCAGTGTGTGTACTTCCTGCTTTCATGGAAGCAGACAAATTAACATCCTGTGTTTACGAATTAGCTCTCTGACACAGCTAAAGAGATCAAATTACGGTTGTGATTAGTCACAAATGATGGGGAACTAGACAGGCTAAACTAAATACATACAGGGTCCACTTTAAATACTATAGATTATGACAAAATACATCTATTGTGGTCCTAATCTGCGAATGATTTTTGCACTAGCTTAGAGGGCTTCTAGTAGGGAAAGGAGTGGTAGAAGTGCTGACAATGGGAGAAGGGCCTATACATGACATGTGAGGCTGGGCATGAAGGGGTGTGGGTGTGTGTGTGTGGGGGGGGGGTGATTACTGTATGTTATGTGATTGGAGGGTTTCTATAACTAAAATGGGGCCTATATAATGAAGGTTGTAGGGGAGGGGGCAGTAAAGTAGAAAAAAAATTATAAATATAGGATACCCAATTTTTTTTTTTTTATTTATTTATTTTTTTTGATTTTTTTTTTTTTGTAATGGAGTAGACTCCTTTTATAGTAAACTCCAGGGGACCTGACCAATTAGTTTACTATATCAGAAGTTTACTGTATCAGAATTAATAATACATTGTATAGTCATACAGGTGCATGGTCGGAGACCTGGGTATTGAATTTTCAATAGCCAAAGATTTGCTATATCAGAGTTTACTATAACAAGCTTCTACTGTATATTGATTTAATATGGAAATGTTGTGTTGTATTTTTCCTCCCCTCACTCCTGCTGAACTTACATTGTTTAATGTTGTTCTGTTTTAGCAACACAGAAAAGTCCTGGATAAGGGGAAACCCGATGATGTCATGACCTCTATAAAAGGAGTACAGGTGCAAAAGTCCTTCTGTTTACTGTGGAAACCAGCAGAAATCTATTTCTACTTCTTATCTAAACACAGCAATTACTTTTTATAGCTGATAATTCTTCTAAGTAATGTTGTCTGCCCTTTCACCAGAAGTACGAGTGAGGTTTTCACTTTCTGAATGGCTGAGTCCTGAATGTCACATCTTACTACTGTACTGATCACCTATATACTGCATGCTATTGCTGGCTCTAAATAGATGAATAAGAAGTAATTGAGGTTTAGTTTTAAAGTAAACCTGAGATAAAGAACTAGAAAAAAAAATTATACGTACCTGGTGCTTCCTCCATCCCTCTTCAGGCCAATCTGTCCCTCGCCATCCTCCTCCGCCACCACCTAGATTGTCCAGTAGAAGCCCCGTTCTCTTCGCCAGTCAGGGCGTACTGCACATGCACGGCCTGGCTGTACTCCCGTCACTGGTAGCGTTTTACACCTGCACAGTATTACTGCACAGAATGCTCCCAGCCGTGGTCTCAAAGCATTAGAGCTGCAGCCACTATGGCATGCTCTATAGGCAGAAGCAATGTTAAAGAGAACATGAACTGAAAATAAAAAGTAAAAATAACCATACACAGGTCATACTTGCCTCCTGTGTAGTCTACTCCTCAATCTCTTTCTTCTCTTCTGCGTCCCAGCTTCCTGATCAGCACACTGTTAAACTGTAATATCACCCACTTGAGCCATAAGGAAACATAGACATTACCTTGCACATTCAATTGTGACTGACAGCTGCTGATATATAACTGACAGCAACTGGTATATTTCAGTTTTGACAAAATATTGTCAAAATTGGAAGGGATCGCTGTAAGAAGAAAATGGTGATCTTTTGAAAAGAACTGACGGTGAGGTTAGTATCTAATATTCATTTGCAGCTACGTCATGTGGTTATTTTAAATAATTTTCCTCGCTTCAGGTTCCCTTTAAGGAGTTTTGTCCAAGGTCTCCTCACTTAATAAGTGCTGGCTTACCAAACAGGAAGATCTGAGATCCGCACCCTGGCCTCCTGTGTCTGGTTGGATAGTGTAATGGATAAGTGCTCTGCCTCTGACACAGGAGACCTGGGTTCGAATGTTGCCCCTTTCTGTTCAGTAAGCCTGCATTCAGTGATGAGACCTTGGGCAATACTCCCTAACTCTTCAGCTTTAAATCTGCCAGGAGAAAAGCGAGATATACAGTTGTGTTCAAAATTATTCAACCCCCACTGAAATTGAGTGTTTTGGCCAGTTTGACATTGTTTTTGATCATTTCAGTCATCTTGTTTACAATTAAATCAGAGGCACTTGTAAGTCAGACAAATATAACATAACATTTATAATGAAATTACCACAAATATCTTTTCTGTGTTCACATCATTATCAGTTTTATTCAACCCCCAAGTGACATTCATTTTTGGTACAACATCCTTTTCTAGTTATAACAGCTTTCAAATGTGAAGCATAGCTTGACACAAGTGTCTTGCAGCGATCTACGGGTATCTTAGCCCATTCTTCTTCATGGGCAAAAAGCCTCCAGTTCAGTCACATTCTTAGGCTTGTGCGCTGCAACTGCTTTCTTTAAGTCCCACCAGAGGTTCTCAATCGGATTTAAGTCTGGTGACTGCGATGGCCACTCCAAAATGTTCCAGCCTTTAAACTGCAACCATGCTCTAGTGGTCTTGGAGGTATGCTTGGGATCATTGTCCTGTTGAAAGGTCCAACGTCTCCAAAGCCTCAGGTTTGTGACGGACTGCATCACATTTTCATCCAATATCTCCTGGTACTGAAGAGAATTCGTGGTACCTTGCACATGCTGAAGCTTCCCTGTACCTGCAAAAGCAAAACAGCCCCAAAGCATGATTGACACCCCCCCCCCCCCCCCCGCCATGCTTCACAGTAGGCAAGGTGTTCTTTTTTTCATAGGCCTTGTTCTTCCTACTTCAAACATAGTGTTGATCCATGGGTCCAAACAGTTTAAATTTTGTTTAATCAGTCCACAGAACACTATCCCAAAACGTTTTTGGTTTGTCCACATGACTTTTGACATACTGCAGTCGACTCTTCTTATTCTTTGGAGACAGCAAGGGGGTGCGCCTGGGAGTTCTGGCATGGAGGCCTTCATTACGCAGTGTGTGCGCCTTATTGTCTGAGCTGAAACTTCAGTACCCGCATCTGACAAATCTTTTTCAGTTCCTCAGCAGTCACACGGGGACTTTTCTCCACTTTGCGCTTCAGGTAGCGCACAGCAGTCGAAGTCAGCATCTGCCTTCTGCCACGACCATGTAGCGTTTCAACAGTGCCCTTTGCCTTGAATTTGCAAATGATGCTTCCTATGGTGTCTCTTGAGATGTTTAACATCTTTGCAATCTTCTTATAGCCATTGCCCTTCCTGTGAAGTGAAATCGCCTCTTCTCTTGTCTTCATGGACCATTCTCTTGACTTCACCATGTTTGTAAACACACCAGTAAATGTCTAGAAGGAGCTGAGTATCACAGTCATTTTAAATCTGCCTAATTGGTGCTTATTATGCTTTATTGCTGCTCGTTAACATCCACAGGTGTTTTCAATACATAATCGAAAACGCTTGAATGAACCTCTGTTCTTAAGACTGGTAGTCTTTAAGGGGTTGAATAATAGTGTCAATGAAGAAATAACAAAAAAAAACATTTAATACTGTATTACAAAAACAATTGATGTCATTTTACTTGCATTTGGTTCTTTAAAAAGTCCTTGTAAGATTTTATTCTGAACACCATTACAAACGTACACTAAATTCCCTAAAACCCTTTACAGCATTGGGGGTTGAATAATTTTGAACACAACTGTAAATGTTTTGTGTTTAGTATGAACAACAGTTTACTTATGCAGGGAGTAAGGACTCTCGTCTGTCTGTCTGTCTGTCTGTTTGTCTGAATTGTGCATTGAAAATCTGTTTTGACAGTTGTACATGCCTGATTGGAGCCAGCAGCTCTGTCAATTAATTGATAGAATCCTTAGGAACTGCTGCGGGTGAAGTTCTTGTTTTACTACATGTATATGGATGGGTGGATAGTGTACTGGTTCAAGATGCCACCTTAGGCAAGACTTCCTAAAGTCTAAACACTCCAGGGTGGCCTACAGAACGCACCCTCAGTGGCTGAAGCTCTCAAGCCCTTTGAGTCCAACAGGAGTAAAGCATCGTAAAAATGTTAACATTATTATATAAGCCAGATTTAAAAAGAAACTTGCAGTGAGCTCTAGAGGTTTATTGACGTGAATGAATAGTTATAATTTGTGTTACAGGAGCGGCTTCCAACCACCCCCATATCTGGTATGTACAATAAGTCCGGTGGGAAAGTAAGACTGACATTTAAATTGGAGCAGGACCAGCTATGGATTGGTACAAAAGGTGAGTGTTGAAAATCATACGTAATTGCGGTTTTAACATTTTAGATGGTATATTTTAAAGAAATAGATGAATTTCTGCTGTAATACGAGTCTGTCAGCTAAATGGCACATCACTTAACCTCCTTAGTGGTATCCCCGACACTGTGCCGGGCATACCGCTCTCTGTCCTCATGAGTCCTCCAGAATTAATTAATTTGCTCTCATGGCAGTAAAAGCTTTAGCGAGCCCTAGGCTAGCTAGTAAAGGTGTCCGGCACCCAGCGATCGCCTGGGATCCCCCCGTTTATACATTAACCAGTCTGGATCCAGCGATCGCGCAGCCTCCCTGCACAGCTCCAGTCTCTATGGGGAGGATTTCGGCGAGGTCATGACATCATGTGCGATACTCCCCATAGTGAAGACCGAAGCCGTGCGGGGATGCTGCGCCGATTGCTGGATCCAGGCTAGGTAATGTATAAACTGGCTGGATCGGGGGGTGCCGGACACCTTTACTAGCTAGCCTAGTGCTAGTTAAAGCTTTTACTGCCATGAGAGCAAATTATTTAATCTTGTGGGGCAAAAACTAACAAAACCTCCTGAGCGGCGTAATGCTCTATTGTGTTGCCCCTGTTACATGCCCCCATTCCATGTGTCTCCCGTTTAGCGCTCCCATTATAGTTCCCCCAGTGTAGCTCGCCTCTATTTAATGACCCTCTTCTGTCTCCTTTATAACCCCTTCAGTTTATAAAGCTCGCTATAAACCATAGTTACCCCTTTATAGTGCCTGGTACCTGATCCCCCAAAATGTATCAGGTCCTTTCAGATGCCCCCATCCTCATCACCTCCCCTTCCCCTATTATAGTGCCTCTTTTAGTGTGCATTCCAAATAGGGGCTCATTCTAGTGGGTGAAGTCTCATATGGCATAAGTGTACTGCATTTAGAAGAGAACTAGTCAAGCTGTGTTTGGTTAAAGTATGATCCAGAGGCTTCCCAGACCCTCTTCAAGCCCTCCGTCTGCATGCGATCCTCCTCTTCTTGTTAGCGTGCTCCCAGCCACTTATGAGCGCATCTGTTCTGGGCTTGTCAAGTGAACTCCATGCATGCCAATTAGAATGAAGCCACTCGTGCATGCCCTGTCCAGACTATTTTATTCACGGTGGGAGAGCAACCACAAGAAATCTATTTAACAAGGTCTTGTTGAATAGATGTACCTGTGGAGGGACCCAGTGCTAGAATGGTGGGCTGCAAGAGGATCGGGGATGCCAATGGACTATCTAGAGCAGCCTTTTTCAACCTTTTTACCCTCTAGGAACCCTGAAAATAACATTTGGATCTCGAGGAACCCCTGAAAAAAAATGTTTTAACTCGAGGAACCCATGCATATTTATTTTGCATGGTCTTTAGAAATTGGTGAGGCTGTTTATTTCACTACCCTCATTACACTGACACTCATAATACTGTCTCCTTATCCTAGTGCTTTTTATAAATGTGCTCATAGTGCCCCAATTTGCTGCGCCTTGTTTCAGTAATCCAGTGGTCCTCAAACTAAGGCCCATGGGCCGAATGTGGCACACACACACACACACACACACACACACACACACACACACACACACACACACACACACACACACACACACACACACACACACACACACACACACACACACACACACACACACACACACACACACACACACACACACACACACACACACACACACACACACACACACACACACACACACACACACACACACACACACTGTATTACTTATAGATTTGGTCAGCTACATCTTTAAATATTGGTGGTCCGCGTATAGAATAGCAGTGCTGGCACCACCCATCCACATGGAAGCCAGAACGCAGTAATTTTGCTAGTTTCCAATCAAATTCCACATCAGATGACACTACTGTCCAATTGGACTTCAGGTTGTCACCTGGGTATGCTTCACTGTCTGGCCCGCAAAGACATAATTTTATGTATACTCCGGCCCCCCAGCAGTCTGAAGTATGTTTTTTTTTTTTCAAATTCTTTATTTTAGTAAATTTCATACCAGATATTTATCACATTCAGTAAACAACAAACATAAATCACAATAGGGTGTACATGTTGAGACAACCCCTCGACAATAGATTTATCAGCCTCCTTTTCCTATTTATTCAATTCACCTGATAACCTTTTCCACTTGGGTGTCTACCCTCTTTTTTTCTTTCATCTCATAAAACCCATAATTACACCTCTTCTTGTGCCTTCCACTCATTCATTCATTTCCCATCTAATCCTCACCACCCATTCTCACAGGCTTCCTTTTCCTTTCTCTCCTTTTTTTTTTTTCCCCTCCCAATTTATCCACCGTCCTGGATCCATGCCCCCTTTACCTTCAACCTCTTATTTACTTTTAGTCCCCTCCGCCCATGCTCAGAGATACCCCATCACTTGTCTGTATTCTGAAGTCTCATTGAATCTATCCCATTTTTCCCATGTCAGTTTGAACTTCTTCTCTTTCTTATTTATTGAGTGGGTCAGGCCCTCCATACGTTGTATATAATGTATCTCTTGGAACCACTCTGCGATCCGAGGAGTCAAACAGGACTTCCAATGTCTCCCAATTAAAATTCTAGCCGCATTTATCAGCTGGCAGCATAAAGTTTGCCTATATTTACCAACACTAACCTCACTATAATGTAATAAAAAAAGAGCTGGATCATCTGTAGGTTTCATATCTGTTAATTTACTTATATAATATTTAACATCCGTCCAGAATCCTCTTATCTTTGAGCAGTTCCAAAAAATATGTAAAAATGTACCTTCACTCTCACCACACCTCCAACACATCCCATCCAAATCCACGTACATCTTCTTTAACTTATCCGGCGTAAGGTACCACCTTGTAAGTATTTTATATCCTGATTCATGAATCCTTGCTGAGATCGATGTACTATATGACAATTTTATTATCTTCCCCCATTGCTCATCTGTGAAGGAATACTTTAAATCCTCCTGCCATTTCAGCTTTAATTGATTGGTTGGGTCTTCCCCCTCCAACAATTCCCCATAGATTTTTGCTAAGATTCTCCTAGTTCCCTGTGCGGAGTCACACATCCGCTCAAACCTTGATAGGTCTCGGCCGAAATCCTCCTTCCTTCCCTTTGATATTACAAAATGTTGGAATTGCATTAGGTTCCACCATTTAATATTTGAGCCTCTAAACTCTTCTTCCAACTCTTTCACGGACTTCCAATCCTCCCCCTTCAATAACGCTCTAGTTCTTATTCCCTTCCCAATTCTAAGCTCTCCATTCTCTTTTCTATTACATCCCAACATGAACTCTGGATTATCCAGAATTGGCATGAGGGGGGGATGGGGTTGGGGCGAGAGATTTTTTTATCTCTAAATTTTTTAAATATCTTAAGTGTCTGGTTTATCAGTATACTTGCTGGGTGTCTACTCTTGTAGGATCCTGAAAACCATAGGACGTTATGTAATGGGAATTCCACCATATTCTGTTCAATGTCTACCCATAGCTTCACCTCGCTTCCTCTATGCCAGTCCACGGCCCTAGTCAGGACCGCCGCACTATAATACAGGTATGGGTCCGGGACCGCTAGCCCCCCCTTATTCTTTGGTTGTGTTATTGTAGTAAATTTTTGTCGCGGGGGTTTATCTTTCCATATAAAGCGAGTAAATTCCCTTCTGAGTTCTCTAAAGTACTTCATGGGTACTGGAATTGGTACAGTTTGGAATATATATAAAAGTCTAGGCATTGCATTCATCTTTAGGATATTAATCCTTCCTATCATTGAGACCTTGATCTTTCTCCATTTTAATAAATCTCTTTTTAGATTGGCCAGGATTGGGCAGTAATTTAACTGATAAGTTTTTTGAATATCCCCAGATATGTTTATTCCCAAGTACATAATCGCCTCTACTACCCAACGGAACTTGAAATTCGTTTTTATCTTTTCCCTCTCCGTTTTAGACATATTAATCCCCATTGCCTGACACTTATCCCAATTGATTCTAAAATTTGTCAGGTCTCCATATTTCACAAATTCGTTCATTAGATTTGGTAAAGAGATGTGTGGACTCCGCACATAAAACAATAGCTCGTCAGCAAATGCTGCAACTCGATGCTCTCTCTGTCCAATCTTAACACCCAGGATATCGAGGTTATTTCTGACGGAACACAGGAATGGTTCTAATATCAGTGCAAATAGCATTGGTGACAGTGGGCATCCCTGGCGTGTGCCATTATGTATCTCCAGAGAGTCAGAGAGTGTACCGTTGACCCTCACCCTAGCCGTCAGATTCCCATACAGGGCAAGGATCCACGTCCTCATATTCTCTCCCAGGCCAATATGATGTAATACAGCTTCTATAAACTCCCAGCCGACCCTGTCAAATGCCTTCTCAGCATCCGTCGATAACAGCATGACAGGATCGGCTGAGGTCCCCGCCCACTGTATCAGGTCCAGTGTCCTCATAGTGTTATCCCGTGCCTCCCTAGTAGGGACAAACCCCACTTGATCTGGATGTATTATTTCCTGTATCCATGGCAGCATTCTGTTTGCTAATATTTTTGCGTATATCTTAAGGTCTACGTTTAATAACGATATTGGCCTGTAGTTTGCACACTGAGATGGATCCTTGCCCTGCTTGTGTATGACCGCTATATGTGACTCTAAGGAATCCCTACCCCATCCTTTTTGATCCCCCTTCCTATCTACCAGGGCATTTAACGTTGACACCCAGTGGGGTTCTAAATTTTGGAAGAATTTCTCAAAGTACTCTATCCCAAAGCCATCAGGGCCAGGGGCTTTCCCTCTAGCCATACTTTGCATGGCTTTTTTCAATTCCAGCCCCGTAATTGGTGCTTCCATCTGTTCTATTTCTGCTTTCGTTATTTTCCCCAATCCACAGTTTTCTAGATATTGCATGAGCTCGTTTTCCTTTAGTTTTGTTTTCCTTAAATTATATAATTTTTCATAGTACGACTTGAATAATTCCGCCTGCTCTTCATTTTTATAATGTTTAGTCCCACTGGGGTCACAAATATATGTGATAAAGTTTGCTATCTGTTGCTCTCTTAGGGCTCTGGCCAGCATCTTTCCTGCTTTATCTCCATATTGATAATAATGTCTTTTACATCTATGGGCCGCATATTGTGCCTTTGTAAACATCATCGATTTTAATTTCTCCCTCTCAGCCACCAGTTCCCCTTTTATTCCATGTAATAGGGTTTTCTTGTGTATCTTTTCTAGATTAGTTATTCTTTGTATACACTCCATCATTTCTTTTTCTCTTTCTTTTTTAATTCTACTCCCCTCCTGGATCAAAATTCCCCGAATCACACACTTGTGTGCTTCCCATATGCTTACAGGCGACACATCAGTGGTAGTATTAATTTCAAAGTATTCCTTTAGTTCCTCAGTTATTCTTTTATCAATATCTTCCCTACCCAGCAAGGAGACATTCATTTTCCAATTATACTGTTTATTACTCCGATCTCTTAGTCCCAACTCCAGGAAAATTGGAGCATGATCTGCCAGCGTTACCACCCCTATATCTGTATTTATTCTCTCAGAGAGAAGACTATGCGAGACCAGAAAATAATCCAATCTAGAATATTTATCATGTGGATTTGAATAAAAGGTATAGTCTCTCTCCTTTGGGTGCTGTATTCGCCAAACATCAATCAGTTGTGATTTAACCAATCTTTGTTTACATCTTCTTATTACCCCCTGAGAGAGACTAGACCCTCCCGTGGATGAATCTAGGTCCGGGTCCAAGACAAAATTGAGGTCTCCCGCTATAACTCTCGGGCCATCCGCAAATCCATCCAATGCGTCCAAGGCCTTGTCCATAAATGCCCCCTGAGCCGCATTCGGGGCATACACTGTGCCCAAAGTTAATTTTTGTGAGTTAAAAGTTCCCTTAATATATAATAATCTACCTTCATTATCTAAATATTTCTCTATGTTTTCTACCTTGACCTCTTTTGAGATTATTATTGCCACCCCTTTGGTTTTAGTATCCCGGGAGTTGCTATAATAAGCGTATGGAAATCTTTTATCCGTTAATTTTGGGTGTATTGCTCCCTTCAAATGAGTCTCTTGAATAAAAGCTATATGCACATGGGACCTATGGAGAAACTGCAACAGCATTGTCCTTTTTTCCAGGATATTTAAGCCACAGACGTTTAGGGACAAAAATTTAAGTTGGCTCATTAATCCTATGATTTTCTTTCTCAGCTAAGGATGGCATCCAGGACAAGGTCTTGACAAAAACATTTTCAAAATAGAACTCAGAGAAGAAAGCCCTTCCATTCATCCACACATTCTCTACACCACCTAACACATACAAAACCCACCATCTTAGTGGATTTAATCCACTATACCCCCTAAGGGGTTTCTTGGGAACATGTCTCTTTCTGGGGAGACATTCACTGCTCCCTTCTGGACCTTTTTCCATGGTCCCTGGGCTAAGAACACCGCCACAACCTGCCGCACACCCCCCCCCCCGACCCCCCCCTCCTCTGCTATCCCCCCCCTCCTCTGCTATCCCCCCCCCACCGGAGCCGGCCGCCGGCCCCCGGCGGCGCGCGCCCGTCCGGTGCCAGACCAACTTTGCTAAGCACCCCCCAGGCGCAGAGCCGCCCCGGGCCAACCGCCCCCAAACCACCGCCCCCAAACCAGGGCGCAGGTCGGGGAGGGGGGGGGGGAGACACACCTCCATCTCTCATCACTCGTCCTCGCCCTCACATTCCCCTTTCTGTCATTACAGCAACCAAGGGCACACCCCCGTAGCCAAACGGGGTAGGAGGGGGGGGCAGCAACCCCCCCGGGGCCCCCGCCCGGAGCCGCCCCCCCCCCACAGGGGGGACGGGGGCAGGGAGCCATCCAAGCACACACCCCCCCCCCCCCCGCGTCGGGACCTCCCAGACCACCACACCAAACCAGAAAATATACAAATCAAAACATTGACCAGAGTAGGTCTCTCCCTCTCCTCCCCCCCCCCGCCGTGACCCCATGGCCTTTGTGCTTATCGACCACCATATTTCCTCTCAATTCAAGTTTTTATCCTCCTAAATTTCCCTCATTATTTTATTACCTATAAACCCGCATTTCATTTATGCCTCACTACTATGCAAGAGGGGAGTGAGGAAGAGAGAGAGAGACCAACAAACAAAAAAAACCCCCAAAACACAACACAAATCAACCAATATTGTGCTCACATTATACATTCCCCCCCTCACGTTATTTTAGTTAAATTACCCTTTTATATTTCAATGCAACTTCTTTATAGTTTCAATACAATCTATTCTCAAGTCCATTGTGTGCCTCCTTAATAAGACCTCGAAAAGTGAGGATTAAAACCTATATTCCCATATTAATTTCTGTGTTCCCACTCCCTTTTAAAGTGCAGTCCATCTTCATTTCCATCTTCAAACACAGAAACACTTATCTTCTACCTTTATTCACCTCTCTGTTCTCCCACTGTCTATTCTATCCCCAATTTCCTTTTAAAAATGCGGATTGCCTTGCAGCCCTGCTGATCCTCTGGCTTTAATAATTTTAGCCATATACTCTGAACTAGCAATGCAGATCAGAGGTTTCTGACTGACGTCTGACTGGATTACCTGCCTATATGTTTCTGGTGTAATTCAGACTCTACTGCAGCCAAATAGATCAGCAGGGCTGTTGGGCAACTGGTATTGTTTAAAGGAAAATAAACATGGAAGGCTCCATATTCTTCTCACTTCAGTTGCCATTTCTTCACATGATAATGTGGGCAGAGGTCTTCCCTCCACCCCCTGCTATTTACTGCAACTCTTTTCCACATAATACCATTTTAACATAAATGTACCTGTCTAAATGGAGTACACTTATTAAGATTGATGCAAAGAAAATGGGAACAAAAGTTAAACACTTGCACAGGGTGACCAATCAAATTCCAGTTGTGAAATAAAAGGAAGGTTGTGCTCGCTTGCTTTTTGGTAACTGCTCCACTCTTAATCAAGTAGTCTATGCTCAGAAGAGAAAACAAGTCACATCAGGGAGGGTGGCTTAGGACAAGGAAGGTTGTACTTGTTGTTTGAAATGGGAAATATACTGTCATATGCTACTGCAGTCTGATATCTTAATGTGTTCTATTTTCAGAGAGAACAGAGAAAATTCCCATGGGTTCTATTAAAAATGTTATCTCCGAGCCAATTGAAGAACATGATGACTATCATATGATGGTAAGAACTGTACATCTCATAGAAACAAAATAAAGCTTTTCTTTTTTAGCCTCCATTCAGTGGTGCACAGCGGTGCAATGTAACGGCCGCATTGTCACACTGATCGCTGCAATGCACCCAGGGCTGTGGAGTCGGATTTTGAGTCTGAGCAATATTTGGTACCTGAAGTCAATCAGTGGTTTCATAAACTGAGGGATCGGAGTTGGGAGTCGATTGATTTTTGTACCAAATCCACAGCCCTGGTAAGTATTAGACAAAGGAGTCGGAGTTGAGGAGTCAGACTTTGAGTCCTATTGGGTACCTGGAGTCAGAGTTTGAGTCGGTGGTTTCATAAAATGAGGAGTCGGATGATTTTTGGTCCGATTCCGCAGCCCTGAATGCACCACCACTGCGACTATCACAGTGCAGCTGGTGCAGTTAAACGGCATGACGTATCCCAACGCAGTGCGTTAACACAGAAGGCGCATGTTGACAGTGAAGCATACTTTTCATTACTGCATGCAATGCGGATAACATGCATCGTGACTTTCCCATTCTGTTGCGGTCCTGCTTTTACGTAACATCCACTGTGAACCTTGCCTAACTGGTACAATAATCATCAGGGTTTTTAGAGTCAATTGTGTGGCAGTTTTCAGTTATTCTATTATTCCCTTAAACTGGATCAATAATGGCTGTTTACGCTCTGACTAAAACACTGAAGCAAACGGAAAAACCCCCCAAAAAAGTCAGATACTCACCTGGAGAGGGAATGCTCTCATAGAATCTCATAGAGCCTTCCTCGTCCTCCCTTGTTGTCCTCATTCCAGCGCTGTCTTTCCCAATGAAGTTATTCAACCAACTGGTGGAATATGTCTTTGGGGAACCTCAGAAAACACTGGTGCTTACAAAGATGGTTAGTTCTGAGCCACCTGCTTTTGGAAGAACTCCGTGACCCGAGCGCTTCCAAATCCTTCCAAGGTGACAAATTTGAACAGGGAACAATGCTGGAGCGAGGACACTGAGAGATGACCAGAAAGGCTACAGAGCCTTCCCTCTCCATTGGTGAGTATCTGACTTTTTTCACAGTTGCTTCACATTTGCTTTAATTCCCTGTTCTCCCTGTGGCATAGAAACAGCTAATTTTTACATTTTACAGATTGCAAATTCTGATTCAGCAGGAATTGGAATGTTGAGGCTGATTAAGAACTTTGCAGGGACTATTTAGGTTTTGGAGCTGCTGATAATTATCCAGCAACTGATTTATAAATAAAACTACTGATTACCAGTAATTGTCAACTCTAAAATCTGATTAGCCCCTTTTGAACCAGTATTTGTGTATTGAACTTTCTGCCCATCTTCAGTGGTCACATGAATGTACAGGAAGCTGCTGACTAAGGGTGCATATACACGTCCAACTTTACGCCTGATTGTCGTTTAAACTGGTCGTTTGAAGGACTTGAAGTGCAAACAACAAGTTGTTCAAACGTCCTGTACAGACTGACCAACAAATGGGCTGATATCCTAATTGTCATTTAACCAACTTGATAATGGACAATGGACTGGACAGACCAATGGACTAGATTATACGACTGATCAAACAACTGTATTTTTGAACGTCTATAAGTTGGACAAACGACTAGAAGACGTTTGTACACCCGTACAAAATTCACAGTCGTTTGAACGACAGTTGGTCCAACTGATCTGCCAAGCGGATCGGGCAAACCTGCTGTTATCAGTTGCTCGACTGCGCATACACATGCCCAACTTGTCATTAAAATGACAAGTTGGGCGGAAAATCAGGATGTGTGTACGTAACTTTAGGTTCATTCTCTATTAAAGCCCCAATAAACTGCCAGAGTTTGGCCACCAGAAACTGCATGTAGTAAAGCAGGTCCATGATGGTAAATGGCTTCCTTTATGTTCGTTAAAGTGTAACTGTCGGGCATAAAATCAAAAATCAATTCTTTATTTTTATCTGGTAAACAAATAATACGGATGCAAACCAGGCAATCCAAAAGTTAAAATCTCTATTACTTTTCTAGTTTATAAATAATTCCCCAGTTTACCAGACTCTTATTTGGTACGTTGCCACACAAAGGAAGTTGCAGGGCATGCTGGGTTGTCTTTTTTTGCTTCTTTATTTCCCCTCAGACTTAAAGGGGAACTTCAGCCTAAACAAACATACTGTCATTAAGTTACATTAGTTATGTCAATTAGAATAGATGGGTAATATCATTTTTTACCCACCCTGTTTTAAAAGAACAGGCAAATGTTTGTGATTCATGGGTGCTGCCATCTTTGTCATGGGGGCAGCCATCTTTTTGGTTGAAAGGAGGTGACAGGGAGCATAAGACACAGTTCCAACTGTCCTGTGTCCTGATAACCCCTCCCAGCTGCATGTGCTAGGATTCAAATGTCAAATTCAAAATGTAAAAAAAAAAAAAAATTGCACCAAAACAGCAGAACGAGAACAACAACATCAGCAATCCCATCATGCTTTGTACAGCATAAGGGGAAAACTGCCCGGGCAGTTTTCTTGTGTGCAGCTAAAAATGAGGCTTGTATAAGAGAAACAAAGTTCTGATGCTGTGAAACCGTTAGGCCTTGTTTCCATCTGTCCGCTTCTATCCGCTTTTTATCAGCACATCAATGTTACAGATTGATACATGTTGCTGAAAAGCGGACAGAAGCGCACAGATGAAAACAAGGCCTTAAACACCAAGCCTTTTCAGTGCTGCTGAGTCGATTTTTAGTCTGGAGGTTCACTTTAACTAATGTACAGAAGCAAAAAAGGACAACCAAGCATGCCCTGCAACTTCCTTTTTGCGGCAACGTACCAAATAAGTAAACTGGGGAATGATCATTTATAAACAAGAAAACTAATAGAGATTTTAACTTTTGTATTGCCTGGTTAGCATCCTTATTACTTGTTTACCAGATAAAAATAAAGAATTGATTTTATGCCTGACAGGTACTTTAAAAAGATACACTTTTTAAAAAGGTCATAATGCAGGGCGGCCAACAGGGAATTGAATTTTCAGAAAGAACTGCTACATTGAGAGCCATTTGTAACCAGATCACTGCAGACCAGCTCCCATTCAGTTGCATTAAGATTATTTGTTATTATTATTATTATTATAGTAAAGGACACCTGTAAGTAACTGTAGTGGTAATATAAAAAAAAAAGCCAGATACAGTACTTTCTTACCTATGGAATGGGAAGACTATGGGTCCTATAGTCCTCCCTTGTACCCTTTGTTCCAGCGTTGTCAACCCTGTTTAAATTTGCCTCAGGAGGCTTCGGAAGCACTGGTGTCTCGTGCTTCTGAAGACTGGAGGCTCCCTACTGTGCATGTGCTGTACAGAGCTACCCATCATTAGAAGGACCAGTGCATTAGAGACACCAGTGCTTTCGAAGCCTCCCAATGGCTCATGGATGTGTATTCCACCAATTGGTTGAGTACACACCAGCGGGGTGACAATGCTGGAAGGAGGGGGGAGCAAGAGAAGACAAGGAAGCCTCTACAGGATCCAGAGCCTTCCCTGGCCATAGACTAGTATCTGGCTTGCTTTTTTTTTTTTTTTTAATTTTACTTTAAGTGAGAGGGATATATGGATGCCATATATATTGCTTTTTAACTGGTTGCCGACTGCGTCACGCCACTGGGCGTGGCCGCGGCGGCAGCCCCAGCACCGCCTAACGCCGATCGGCGTAAAGTCCTGGGGCTGTTTTTTTTGCAGGTGATCGCGCTTGGTAGGCAGAGCTCCGCCCCGCCTTCAGTCTCCCACCGCCGATCGCGCTCTGTTAGATGGCAAAACCGCCGTCTGTAAACACAGTACATCGCTGTGATCTACAGCAGCACTGTACTGGGGACAGCCGTGTGACAGCCGTCCCCCCTGGATGGCAAGGCAGCGATCCGCTGTCATAGGCTGAAGTCTATGACAGCAGATCGCTATGATTGGTTGGCTCTGGGACGGAGGGAGGGGGGAGTTTAAAAATACAAAAACAAATATTTGTAAAAAAAAAAAAAATTATAAACAACTGGGTGGCGATCGGACCCCACCAACAGAGAGCTCTGTTGGTGGGGAGAAAAGGGGGGAGGGTACTGCGCAGCTCCCAGCCGCTGGCGCGCATGCAGCCAGACTTTACCTGCACCAACTGGCCAAATTACCAGGACCTGTAGTGGAAGATCCAGCAGGCGGAGAAGGAAAGTGAGGGAATGATGAGCCTGGAGGGGGCTTGGAGGAAGCCTCAGGTATGTATAATTTACCCCCTTCGCCTCCGGTACTCTGAGCTTACAGATTTAGTGTTCAGAAAGTTTTATTACATATTCAAAGTGACAAACGTGAATGGTAAATGGAGGGGACACTTTAGTCTACAGGGCCGCTCTTTTCTTTTGCGAGAACAGCTGCGCAGTACGCCAGAGCCGTGGCTCAGTGCTATTGCGTAGGCACGGTTGTGTTCGCGCGGGTGCAGCACAGCCACACTGGTGCTTAAAGAAGAGAGCAGCCCAGATCTTCTGGCAAACGGTGGAAGGAGCAAGGAGGACCAGGGAATCCTCTATTATTCCTGTTCTTGGGTATTTTGTGACCCGAGCTTCACTTTAAATGCAAAATAAGAATTTAGGATTCCAGAAAAGTCCTATTTATTATTGTTTATCTCATTGGTTCTCGATTTTTATGTTTGCTTTAAGAAATTCTATGTAAGACCAGTATACTTGCTCCATGTTCTCCGTGTTTACAGTTGTTTTTTTCTTACTGTGTTGGCAGGCTTTCCAGCTGGGTCCTACTGAAGCTTCTTACTACTGGGTATACTGGGTACCAGCGCAATATGTGGACGCCATCAAGGACACAGTGTTAGGGAAATGGCAATATTTTTGAAGTTACGTTCACCTCTGGCACAGGACACAAGACGCTGGGAGGAGCCAACAACCCACCACCGCCTTTTCCCTTCCTGCACCCAAGACACCCTTTCCCCCATCCCACCACGAGCCCCCATATCCCAGTGCTCCACAGAAACCTTACAGGGGTGGAACTTTTTGCCATTGCAAAGTATCCTGTGGGGCACAGAAGGCTTATTCTATAGGAGCCAGAGGTGACCGATCGTTCCTAGTTTACATTTTTAACATTTTGCCAGTTGTGGGATCCTGACTGCAGCTGCATCAGCCATAACACCCAAGTGAAAGAGCAAAAACCCTCTACTTCTTTTTAAACATTCTAGTTGCCAGAGAAACCAATAGAGATTACCTTCAGCACCCTCTGCTGGTCTCCCTGAGCCATCATGACAAGTATTGGATCTCTTGATGCTGACGAAGAGCTTCCTGGGGACGCAACGTGCATAGCCACACCCTCCACAGCATGCAGGGCTCCCTGTAGTACATGCTGATGACCCCCAGCGACCCCTCATCCTGAGATTGTTGTGACTATACTGTGACAGCAAGGCAGGTCTTTTCAAGATGATTAGTGTGTGCCACGCCCACAATGGAGGGATGTACACCTGCTTCATTAATTTGTACTTTTTTCTTGTTTTGGATTATTAATTTAGAAAACAGAATAATTAAACGGGTGCAGGAAAGGCTGCACTGCATACATTTGTCACGGTCTGTGTGTGTGTTGTTTATTTTGTACACAGCAACCAATACATAGGGCATTTTTGTTCCAATAGTGTGTTCGGCTATGTTCATGGTTGGGGTTTTTTGGTGCCTGAAGTGATTATACATGTCGGGTGAAAATATAGTGTGAGTAGAGGACTGTTCTGATGTCAGCAGCCTCTGCTCACTATGCAGAGTTTAAAGCAAACCTGCGACATTAAAGGATACCTGGAGTGACATGATGAGATAGACGTGTATGTACAGTGCCTAGCACACAAATAACTATGCTTTTTTTCTTTCTCTGTCTGAAATAGTTAAATACTAGGTATGTAAGTGGCTGACTCAGTCCTTACTCAGACAGGAAAGGACTACAGTGTGACCCTCACTGATAAAAAAAATTCCAACTATAAAACACTTTCCTAGCAGAAAATGGCTTCTGAGAGCAAGAAAGAGATAAAAAGGGGAATTTGGCCCACAAGTGGTTTCTCCACCTTGCATTATGTTTGGCCCACTCTAGACCATCAGGGAAGCTATATTGGAGTTGAAGCCCTGGAACACCTTGGAAGGGGAGGTAGGGAGAACAGCACTAAATGCTAGGGAACTGTATAGGGGGAGGGTGGGGGCCTCTAGACACCAAGGAACTGTATAGGTGAGGGAGGAGGACCTCTAGACCACTAGGAACTGTGTAGGTGTTGGAGGGAGCCTTTAGACACCAGGGAACTTTTATAAGGGAGGAAGGTGGCCAGTAGACGCTAAGGTTGGCCCGCGACTAGGTCCCAGTGTTCAGTTTCGGCCCAGTTTGTATTTAAGTTTGAAACCCATGCTCTACTTTGATAAAATCCTAAATTGGGCACATTTTCCCCTTCAGGTACATTTTAAAAATCCTTAGCCAGTAGTTAATGTAGTACCCTCTGCGACCTGCAGGGGGCACTTTCTGCTTGTTTTTATCCCTTTCTCCGTAAGAGGAGCAGAGTGAAGCACATATATTAACTGGGGAAAACATTACCTGCAGCGCTCAGGATAGATGGCTTTGTACAGAATGGGCTTGCGTAAAGTGACCTTGAAGTAAATCTGTAAATAGCACCGGAGCATATGGACCATAAGGTTCATAATTGGAAATTACCTTCAATGAAAACTGAGTAACAAAATGTATTTTTCGTTCTAGAGAGGTACAGACTAACCAGCAAGCTCATGGTGACCCAGAACTCATTGGAGTGTGTAAGGGACTACAATGGTCCTAAAAGCCCCCTTACTAAGATGTTAAGAAAAACAAGTTTGCTTTCTTAAAACAGAAAGAATTTGCGATAATTCAGGTTGGAGTGAGCTTGAGATGTCTCCCAGTGCATCACTGCTGAATATATGCAAATTAATCATTGTACCCTTAGAAGCTAAACACACCTCCAGAACCGCTGGAATGCAATGATGTGTCAGCTTGTTAATTTGTACAGAGAGAGATACAATAGAAATGTATGCAAATGAGCATTGCTTCTGATGCTGGGTACACACTATGAGATTTTCTGGCCGATTTACTGTTAGATCGATTATTTCCAACATGTTCGATTTGCTTTCCGATCGATTTCCGAGCATTTTCTGATCGATTTCCGTTAACTTTAATAGGAAGTAGATCGGAAAATGCTTGGAAATCGATCGGAAAGCAAATCAGACATGTTGGAAATAATCAATCATAGTGTGTACCCAGCATGAGTGTCAGGAGCAAGTTTCTCCCCATGACTGTTCAAGTTTGGCTATCGGTTCCTTAAAGTGTACTCTAGGTGTGTTTTTTTTTTTTTTTTTCCTGCCTGAGTTAACATTCAGATATGCAATTGACTGTTTATCTCCAGTCAGGACCCAATCTATAGCATAATACTCACTGATAAGTAATTACAGCCATAAAACTCTTGCCTGTTAGAGAACAACTTCAGAGTGCAACGGATAGATGATAAAAGCAGAATAGTTCATACATTTTAACTTTGGGACACAGTAAGATTGTGCCATTAACTAGAAAAAAATAAAACATTAAAAAGGAAACCTTAGCTAATAAAGGGCCAAAAATTATTATTATTTAGTATTTATATAGCGCTGACATCTTCCGTAGCGCTGTACAGAGTATATTGTCTTGTCACTAACTGTCTCTCAGAGGGGCTCAATCTAATCCTACCATAGTCATATGTCTATGGCCAATTATAGGGCCAATATAGGGGGAAGCCAATTAACTTATCTATGCTTTTGGAATGTGGGAGGAAACCTGAATGCCTGGAAGAAACCCACACAGACACAGGGAGAACATACAAACTCCTTGCAGATGTTGTCCTGGCTGGGATTCGAACCTGGAATCCAGAGTTGCAAGGCGAGAGCGCTAACCACTGCGCCACCATGCTGCTCTATTTAGAATTTATACTTACCTAGAGCCCATGTATGCCAAGGGCTTCCTCGCCATCCTCTTGGTACATTTGCCAGTTGTCCCCTGTTGTGCTGTGCATGCTTTTCTTTCCACCTGGGCTTCATTAAGTGCAATACAAAGCTTTCCTGTCCCATAAGAAATCTCAGCTCTGTTTCTTGTCTTCTGCTTCCCCTTTTTACATTTAATCCAATCTTTGGTGATTTAGCCATTCAATTTTTTAACTTGAGTAACTTCTAATTACCTACCTTATTTTCAGTTTATGTTGCTTAGTTTTACAGCCGCATCAATGTAAGACAACCATACATTTGTTTTCTTTCTTCCCTAGCAGATTTTATCCCTACTAGAACAATTCTGCCACTGATATATTCAATGGCACACTTAAAGGAGTACTGTAGGGGGAAAAAGAGTTGAACTTACCTGGGGCTTCTAATGGTCCCCCGCAGACGCCCTGTGCAGCCAGTCACCGATGCGCCGGTCTCCGCCTCCAGTTCACTTCTGGAATTTCCGACTTTAACCATTTATGCCGCGCAGACATGAGCTTCACTTCCGCAGCGGCAGCTGCTGGAGCCGCAGGAATGCGCTAGTCCCGTCCCTGCAGTTTGGGAGGTTTGCAGGCGATTGTGCAGGCAGATGCCCGCGATTGCGCTGTTACTAGGAGCTGGAGGAGACTGGCTGCACGGTACAAAAGTCCCCTGTGCCAATCCATACTTTACTGCAGAGAATAAACACTGTTTTTATTCAAAAACAGTGTTTATCCTTACATAGAGCTGCTGCGCTGTTCCCATTCATTAATCTCCCTGCCGGCACTGTGATCGCAGGCTTCCAACGCATCACTTCCCTAGTTACAATGTAGCAATACATTGTTCCCTATGTAGCATACTTGTACACTACATAGAATTTTGCTCAGCGGGGACATCTTGTGGCCAAATACTAAATGGGCTAAAAATTTGTGATGGATGTAAAACTCAAAAATTCACCTTTATTTCCAAATAAAATATTGTCACCATACATTATACTAGGGACAGAGCTGCTTAAATCCAGATCCGGGAGACATCCTGATAGTTCTATCTGGATATCTCTGTTACCTGGGCGGAGGGGGGGGTTTACTTACCTGTCTGACTTCTTCGGTCCGTCCCTCGGCGCCTCCCACGATGCGGTCCATGCAGCGGTCGCGTGATTACAAACACTTCATCCTCCCGGGTTGAAGGAGGAAGTGTTTGTAATCATGTGACGCGCGTGGAGCGCATTGTGGGAGGTGCCGAGGGATGGACGAGGAAGACGTCAGTCAGGTAAGATTGACCCCCGCACAGGTTTACTGGGAGATATCCGGATAGCAACTATGTGTGGATTTTAATTATGGTATTATGAATTATTTTAAAACTATAATTGCTGAAAACTTAATGAATTTTTCAATTTTTTTTTCTTATTATTCCCATTATAATGCATTTAGAATAAAATAATTCTTAGCATAATGTACCACCCAAAGAAAGCCTAATTGGTGGTGAAAAAAATCAAGCTATAGATCATTTTGTTGTGATAAGTAGTGATAAAGTTATTGGGGAATGAATGGGAGGAACACTGAAATGTGAAAATTCCTCTCGTCCATAAGGTGAAAAATACCCGCGGGCTGAAAATCACTGCACCTGCGCGGCCGAGCCCTCGCTCCTGCTGATGTTACCAGGAGTGTATTTCGCAGGTCCAGTACGGTCTGCGCCTGCACAGTACGCTCCTGGTGAGGTCAGCGGGAGTGACACGGCCACACAGGTGCCATGGTTTTCCGACTTTAAAATCGGAAATTCCAGAAGTGAACTGGAGGCGGGGACTGGAGCATCAGTGAGTGGCTGCGCGGGCACAGGGCGTCTGAGGGGGACCATTAGAGGCCCCGGGTAAGTTTAACTCCTTTTTTTCCCCCTACAGTACTCCTTCAATTTAGTAAAATAATAATTTGAGAATGGCTGTAAATTTTTCTTTGACTGGTAGGATGATTCACTAACTACATAGCCTTGCAATGCATTGAGCAGTAGAACCTACAAGGGGCATGGTGTATTACAATTTCTAACAAATTTAAACTTAAAGGACTACTGTAGGGGGGAAAAAAAGAGTTGAACTTACATGGGGCTTCTAATGGTCCCCCGCAGACGTTCTGCGCCTGTGCAGCCATTCATCAATGCTCCGGTCCCCATCTCACTTCTGGAATTTCCAACTTTAAAGTTGGAAAACCACTGCGTCTGCACGGCCATGCCCTCGCTACCGCTGACTTCACCAGGAGTGTATTGCTCAGGCCCCGTACGGTCTGCGCAGTACGCTTCTCGTGATGTCAGTGGGGGCAAGGACACAGCAGCGCAGGCGCAGTGGTTTTCCAACTTTAAAGTCGGGAATTCCAGAAATGAACCGGAGCATCGGTGAGTGGCCTTGTGGGCACAGAACGTATGCGGGGGACCATTAGAAGCCCCGGGTAACTTCAACCTTTTTTTTTTTTTTTTCCCCCTACAGTAGTCCTTTAAATTACTACTGATTTGTATAACATCATCTTCTGTACCACTACAAAATACATGGGAGCAATATACAAGGGTTCTGTACAACATAACTATTGCCCTAACTAATGTGGATCAGTCATAAGAAACGGGAAGAGCACTTAACCGGGGTAAGCTTACATTCTTCTGTATACTAATGGAGGAAAGTAAAAAAACAGGGTGAGGTTGTCAGTAAAGTTATTTTCATAATCTGCTGCTGACAATCTGTGTATGGTTAAAGTGCTTTTTTTTATTTTTTATTATCAAATAGCCTAAATATCTGCATTGGTGTTGGTGATCTAAATGCACAGCTGATGTAAGGATTGTATCATCATCTTGTCAGTATAAATTTTCCCAGTTTTTGTGATTTATTTATTGTATAAAGTGCCAACATATTACGCAGCGCTGATTAGCCTTATATCCTATTTGTGATCTGATTTATTTTACCCATCACTATATACAGTGATGCTATTTATTTAAAGAGAACCCGAGGTGTTTAAAGAATGTTATCTGCATACAGAGGCTGGATCTGCCTATACAGCCCAGCCTCTGTTGTTATCCCAAACCCCACTAAGGTCCCGCTGCACTCTGCAATCCCTCATAAATCACAGCCGTGCTGTGAGGCTGTGTTTACATCTGTAGTGTCAGTCTCAGCTGCTCCCCCGCCTCCTGCATAGCTCCGGTCCCTGCCCCGTCCCTTTCCTCCAATCAGCAGGGAGGGAAGGGATGCAGGCGGGGACCGGAGTTCTGCAGGAGGCGGGGAGAGCAGCAGACTGACACTATAGAGATAAACACAGCCAGCTCTGACAAGCTGTTTGTCAGCAGCGCGGCTGTGATTTATGAGGGATTGCAGAGTGCAGGGGGGACCTTAGTGGGGTTTGGGATAGCAACAGAGGCTGGGCTGTATAGGCAGATCCAGCCTCTGTATGCAGATAATATTCTTCAAACCCACCTCAGGTTCTCTTTAAAAGACAAACCCAACTGTCTGAACCTCTGTCACTACCTGTATACATTGCTACTGCTTTGTGGGCACTGAAAAATACTAGTTCCACCTTAAAGGGTACCTGAACTGACGTGGCATGAAAAAGGTACATTTATAGCACTAGTCATACTAAAAAATTGTCTGAAATCCATTTTGGTTTCCTGTACAGCAAGTGTTAAACTAGTTGGGTCTGTGCAAATTAAGCAGTAAAACAGAAAATCAAATTTAACCAATGGCCTGAATAGTAAATAGAGGGCAAAATGCTTGTATCTTGCTGAGGAAATTATGCTGAAAAGTTCAAAGGGTCATTAATTCTGTTTGTTTGTACATATTCAGCTGTGGGCTGTTCCATACTAATTCAACTTCCTGGCTGTCAAATAATGAAACCTGGAAAAGCAGAAAATGGGACACTGGAGTCCGCAGATGTTGGACTATACCAGGTTATAGGAAAATCCACCATTACTTTTTTGCAGGTTAGGTTCACTTCAAATACCCTTTAAATGGACTTTGCAAATATAATAAGGGTGGGTGGAGCCACGTAAACATGCTACATGACAATCGGCAGAGATAGCCATTCGGGACCATCTTGGAAGGGAATTTAGCGTGTGTACTGGCGATGCCGTAAAAATGAGTGCGGAGGGGTAGATAGAATATATCTTGGATCGAAGGGCACTGTCGTAGATGCTCATTTTAAAAGCCACAGTTTGCGGCAATGAACAGAAATGTGTGTGCCCAGTGTGATGCTGCAATTTGCATAATGGAAGCTTCGGCACCCAGCTTTACCGTTGGATTAAGGGCAGAAGAAGGGGAAGGAAAAAATATGTAGAGAAGCCCTTACTGCAAAGCCCTGTTCTAGACATAACTTGTTTTATTAGTTTGAAATAGTGGGAAAAAGTCATAAAAACGTTTAGGTTAAGTTCTCAGTGGGAGCTGCGTAGCATTCTCTGTAGAAAAGGAGTACAATGCAGCATGAAATGTGAGCATACAGTCAATGAAAAGTATGCCTCACTGCCACTGTTCATGCGTGTTATGCAGTAATGTACTGCATTGTGATACTGTAGTCCGTTGGGTCTCATTACACCAGATGTATTCTGAATGTTGCTTAGAGTTACAATTGTAGTGCATTTCTGTGCATTAAAATGCCTCCGTTACATCACAATGCCACTCTGAAATTAGCCTTCGAGTTTACGTGAGACAAGTGAGGTCAAAGGATATATACTGTACTTACCTGGGTCTTCTTCAGATCCCTGCAGTCCTTCAGCTCCTCTGTATCCACCCAGTCTTCTCCGTTCTGCTGCCAACCCCAGTAAAGTCCCTGACTGAGCCAGTTGGGGACAGCTGCACATGTGCAGCCCTAGCCACGTGCCTCTTTGGTTGCTTTACAAACCTTTTGCACTGCTGCATTACATTGCACTGCTGCCGGGAGCTTGATTGAGGAGCTGCATGGCCAGGGCTGCAAAAACTCAGTAGGCAGAGACTAATGGGGCTGACCGTGGGAGAGCAGAGGGGAACAGACCGGCACCAAAGGAGGTGACAGACTATAGGGAGCTGGAAGAAACCCAGAGGTGGCCTTAGAATACACAGGGCCTGGGGCGAGTGTCATATACGAGGCCTAGAGTTTTGTGTAGGCCATATACCGTACCACCACACTCGCGAGCTTGTCCACCTTCAATGCAGTGTGCCTTATTATCGTTTAAAAACTTGTTAAAGGCCACAAAGCCAACCAATATAAGAACAATTATGATACGTACTGTAATAAAAAGGCTGATGGTACTACCATTCGCCATTGTAATTATCCTTATATTGGTTTTGTGGCCTTTAACCAACTGATGGGTTCTAGGCTGGCCTGGGATGGGTGCTAGGCTGGATGGGAAGTCCAAAGTTTGTATTTCTATCCAGTCACTCCCTAGCCTACCAGCCTAGCACCCATCCCCAGCTCCTCAACCAGCCTTGTAACCATCCCCAGCTTCAAACCCATTCCTTGCTTCTCATCCAACCTAGCACCAATCCCCAGCTCTCCAAGGCAGCCTAGCACCCATCCCCAGCTCCTCAGCCAGCCTAGTACCCATCCCCAGCTCTCCAGCCAGCCTAGCACCCATATCCCCAGCTAGCATAGTACCCATCACCAGCTCTCCAGTCAGGAGAGTGCCCAGCTTCCACCGGCCAGTGGAGTACCCACCCCCAGCTCTTCAGCCAGCTTAGAACCCATCCCTTGCTCCCCAGCCAGCCTAGTAACAATCTTCAGCTCTCCAAGACAGCCTAGCACCCATCTCCAGCTCCCCAGCCAGCCTAACAGCCATCCTTAGCCAGTCTGGTACACTCCAGCCAGCATCTACCTATCCCTAGCTCCCCATGAAACCTAGCACCAATCCCCAGCCAGTCTGGGGACTCCAGCCTGAACATTGCACATTACCTTAATCTGACATATGGAAAGCTTCATGTCAGTGCAGAAATTCATTACAAAAATGCAAACTGCATAGTACATAGTATAGTAAAATATGCTGAAGACAGAAACCCAAGCAATAAAAGGGAGGTCGGTGCAAAATATAAGCTGCATAAAAAAAATAGGAAGATCTGAGTATTTGTAAATGACATACTGCTCAGAACACAAACAGCTAGACTTCTGTAGACCTTTCCTTTCACCACTACCAAATTGGCGTACGTTAAAAAGGGGCGGTGGGAAAAAAGGGCGCGGGGTTTTAAACGATAAACATGGATAACGTTTAAAAATATAATGTACTATATTTCGTTTAAATATTCGTTTTTATAAAGTTATAAATCATGAAATAATGTTCATGAAATCGGCAATTGTGAAAACGTTAATCTTCCGTTTAAAAAGTGAAATGTATAATAAAGTTTAAAAAATGTTTTGTAAGTAACCCTCCCTGTACCCACCCCTAACCCCTAGACCCCCTGGTGGTGCCTAAACCTAAGATCCCCCTGGTGGTGCCTAAACCTAAGATCCCCCTGGTGGTGCCTAAACCTAAGACCCCCCTGGTGGTGCCTAAACCTAAGACTCCCCTGATGGTGCCTAAACCTAAGACCCCCCTGATGGTGCCTAAACCTAAGACCCCCCTGGTGGTGCCTTAACCTAAGACCCTCCTTAGTGATCACTGTATTGTGTAGAATAATGTTTTAGAAACAGTAAAGGCCCCCATACACTGGGCCGATTCCCGTCCGTTTCGACAGCAGATTCGATCCTGGGATCGAATCTGCTGCCAATCGCTTGCGCTAAACGCACCCGCCGATCCGATTTCCTCCCGAAATCGGATCGGTCCGTCGATCGCGCCGTGCGGGAAATTACCCTCGATCGCCCGGCGGTAGGAGCGCGTCGCTTGCGGCGTACGATTCGGGCCCGATGCGACGCATGTATACATTACCTGAAGCTGGCTCCGGGGTCCTCTTCTCCTCGCTGCACCGCATTTCCGCATGTCCCAGTGTACGCTATACTTCCTGTGTCACTCCGGTGACCAGGAAGTTGAAATAGAGGGCGCTCTATTTGAACTTCCTGGTCACGGAGTAACACAGGAAGGGCCGGGATGGAGCGAGAACAGCGGTGCGGTGAAGCGCGGAGAAGACGCCCGGGAGCCAGCCTCAGGTAATGTATACGGGGGTTGGGAGACAGGCGGCAGAACAGCTCAGCAGATGGTGAATCGGTTTCAGGCTGAAATCGATTCACAATCTGTTTGCAGTAAAGGTGGCCATACGATCCCTCTCTGATCAGATTCGATCAGATAGGGATCTGTCAGCTGGTCGATCTAATGGCACATCGACCAGTGTATGGTCACCTTAAGGGATAAAATATATTACAAATTACGTTACGTACTGATCGCTTTATTTTGTGAATAATAATGTTTTACAAACAGTAAGGGATAACATTTAAAATAATGTTTTATTGAAATAGGAAACGTAAATCATCACAAGCAGTTATAAAACATTAAAAATCTTCGGGCGCCCTTGGAAAACTTTATTATTCTCGGGCGCCCTTTTTTCCCGTTCGGCGCCCAGTAAACGATATTTATTATGGTGGCGCCCGATTTGTCCACTAGCCTCCTGCGCCCTTTTTTACTGTTACCTCCATAGTATGGCAGGCATGACATGCGGGGGCAGCCTTCAGGTGCGGGGCCTGAGAATCACCCCACTTGCGCCCCCACCCCCCAAGGCTGCCTCTGAAGAAGCCCTAGGTAAGTATAGATCCTTTACCCCACTTGTGATATTATTTTATTATTATATTTAAAATATTATTATTAAAGGATATCCGGGGAAAAGTCATTTGTACAAAGGGAGGGAGCAGCATGTATGGGCAGCAGTTCTCATGCCCACTAATCCCTCATAACGTTGTGCACTGCTGCTACAAGTACTGGCTCAGTGCATGCATCCTTGATCGCTATCCTGTGGCTGGGGGAACTCTGCGCACTATGTAATTACTCATAGTGCTCATGCAGAGCAGGCCAGCCCTTGCACAGTAGTTCACGACATACAGGGGCATTTACAAGGAAATGGAGAACAGGGGAAGCAGTGGGCATGAGACCTGCTGCCAATACATGCCTGCTCCCTTAAGGTGCCAACACATTATACAATAAAAAGTTTTAATTTTACAGCAATTCAAGAAAAACTATTGGTTGTAAAGGAAAATTTTTAAGTTTTTTCTTTTTCTTATATATATATATTTATACCAGTGAAGAATCAAATCAAATTCCCTTTTTTTTTTTTAAAGGGAACCTAAACTGAGATGGATATGTATTTTTGCTTTTAAAATAATACCAGTTGCCTGACTCTCCTGCTGATCCTGTTTTTCTAATACTTTTAGCGACAGCCCCTCAACAAGCATGCAGATCAGGTGCTCTGACTGAAGTCAGACTGGATTAGCTGCATGCTTGTTTCAGGTGTGTGATTCAGCCACTACTGCAGCAAAGAGATCAGCGGGACTGCCAGGCAACTGGTATTGTTTAAAAGGAAACATCCATATCCCTCTGTTTAGGTTCCCTCTAGAGATGGCCTGAACCTCCGATTTTAGGTTCGCGAACCTACCGCAATAGACTTCAATGGAGAGGCAAACTTGAATATTTAGAAAAAATTATACTGGCTTGAAAATGATGGAAAAGATGTTTCAAGGGGTCTAATACCTGGAGGAAGACATAGATGAGTGGAATAGACATCAAAAGTGCCAGAAAAAATCTAGATTTGACACAAAGCAGTGTTTTAAGGTCAGAAATCTCATTCGAGATTCAATTGCAGGCCTACACTACTTTACAACATCAGGAAGTGTAATCCTCCCTCACTCCCTCCTCCTCCTCCAGAAGAGGAGGGTCTTGTCGGATTTCAAAAGCCAGCTTACATACCGTGGCCTGGAGTTGAATCCAGGTCTTAGTGCTTGGTAGGCAACTCTCTTCACCACTATACCACCACCAACACTACATGCTGAAGCCAGCCTAGCATGTACCATTATGATATATCCAAGAGAAAAATGAGCTTGCTTAGGGATTTGTAGGATTTCAAAAGCCAACTCACATGCATTGGCCAGGAATTGAACCCAGGCCTACCGCGTGGTAGGCTGCTATCCTAACCATTATACCACCAACACAACACACTACAATGCTACATGCTGAAGCCAGCCTAGCATGTACCATTGTGATATACCCAAGAGAAAAATGTGCTTGCTTAGGGATTTGTAGGATTTCAAAGGCCAACTCACCTATGCACCTTGAAGCTTCCCAAATGTCAGAGTAAGGTAGCGTGCAAGAGCCTCAGTCTGAGGGCCCCAGGGGCATATTTAGGTCAGTTGAGCATGGACTGGGGTTGGGGGGGGGGGGCGCTCAGGCTGGAGCCCCCAGACTGGCTGGGGATTGGTGCTAGGTTTCATGGGGAGCTAGGGATAGGTAGAGGCTGGTTGGGGAGTTGGGATAGGAACAGGCTGGCTGGGGAGCTTAAGGAATGTACCAGACTGGCTAAGGATGGCTGTTAGGCTGGCTTGGAGAGCTGAAGATTGTTACTAGGCTGCCTGGGGAGCAAGGGATGGGTTCTAAGCTGGCTGAAGAGCTGGTGATGGGTACTCCGCTGGCTGGGGAGCTGGGATTGGGTATTAGGCTGACTGGAGAGTTTGGATTGGGTACTAGGCTGACTGGAGAGCTGGTGATGGGTACTAGGCTGGCAGAGGAGATGGGTGCTAGGCTGCTTTGGAGAGCTGGGGATTGGTGCTAGGTTGGATGAGAAGCAAGCAATGGGTTCTAAGCTGGCTGAGAAGCTGGGAATTGTTACAAGGCTGGTTGAGGAGCTGGGGATGGGTGCTAGGCCGGTAGGCTAGGGAATGTGTCTGGAATGAAATACAAACTTTGGACTTCCCATTCAGCCTAGCACCCATCCCAGTTGGTTAAAGACCACAAAACCAATATAAGAATAATTACAATACGTAATGTAATCAAACGGCTAATGGTAGTACCATCGGCCTTTTGATTACATTACGTATCGTAATTGTTCTTATATTGGTTGGCATAGTGGTCTTGAAAGTGGACCCAAATTAAAAATACAAGATTTCAGAAATAAAATCTATTTTTTAAATTATAATAATAATAAATAGCAGCCTTTTTTCAGCTGCATGATGACAAATATAAAATATTTTACATTTATTGGAGGAACCCCTCCCTTCCTTTCATATTGCCGGGACAGAATCCGGCAAGTTGGTGGAGTAGATGGTGTCCGGCAAAGGAGGATTTGCTAATGGCTGCCACCTGTATAACCCTAGTTATGAAAAGAGAAGGGTGAAAAGTATGCACTGAAATGCTCATAGGCTTGAAGGAGTGTTTATTTATCTTTGTATGTGTCAACTAAATATTTTGAATTAAAAAAATGTTTGGTTTGGGTCCGATTTAACAAGTTTTTAAGCAATAATAAAGCATACTGCATTAGAGGTGGACAAGCCCGTGAGTGTGGTGGTACGGTATATGGCCTACTCTTATGGCTCTAGGCCCCGCATATGACACTTGCCACAGGCCCCGCATACTCTAAGGCCGCCTCTGCTCACAACTTCTGATAATCAGGAAGTAGTGAGCAGCGCTGCAGAGGAGCCTGGCAGCAAGTGAACTTCGCTTGGAGCCCAGAAGGTGAGCACTAAGTTGTTTCTACAAGGTTGTGCTATAACTTTGCAGTAGACTAGGAGCTGAGAAGAGGAAGGAGTCCCCTTTCCCTGCAGCTGAGTCCCAGTGTGCCAGTGGCTCCCCCCTCTATCATCTATACTTGGGGCCACCTATACCTGGCTACCTATATTGGGGGGCTCAATACCACATTGCAAATAATGTTCCCGTGTGTGGGGGGGAGCGGCATGTGTGACATGTTTACACTTTCACCCTAGGTGCAATTTAGCCTTGAAACTGCCCTGGGCATGTGGCCACCTTTGTCCTGTGATTTTTCCTGTGGAGCTTTGCAGCATTAGAAAACTGGTGGTCCCAGAGAGGAAAGTGAGACAGCAATAAAAACTAGTCGGAGTTTCTGTTTCCCACTAAAAAAAAGAATCTTTTGTTTCCATCTTTGTCTCTTCAGGAAAAGATTTTAGCGATTATTTTTTTCTGGGTCAATCCGATCATACATTCAACAGCTACAGTCACTGCTTGGAAGTTTAGCAGCATGGAGGCGTAGCCAAGAAGCTCAGTGGGCGTGACACAGCGCGCCAATAGGCACTTTCACTTGTGTGTTAGGCAAAAGAAGGGGTTGCGGCTCGGAGGCGGCTGCCTGTGATTGGGCGATGGTTCAGGAACGGGTGGAAGTTCCTCTAGTGACGGGTGTCCTGTTGTTCTGAGCATGCGCAGTGTCCGGAATTTCACAGGGGGTGTATTGGACGCGGTAAAGCTTGGACTGCAGAGTGTGTGTAGGCCGCCTGTAGCTGCAGCAGCGGTGGTCTCTGGAGCCCCCGAGTAGTGTAGCCGCCTCGGGCTGTGTGGACTTGTGTAGAAAGGGACTGGAGTAGACTAAGCTGCGTGTCAGGCTCTGTGCCCGCACCGGTAAGAGGTGAGTTCCGCCTATGTGTACTGCACTGCATCCGGTCATCTGCATCCTGCCAGGGCGGCTTTGTGCTGAGCCTGTGGCCTCACTCTATATCCGGGGATTATGTTACATGTAGAGAAGGCAGTGCTGCTCGCTGCCTTCCTTTCATAGCAATGGGGTGCCAGGGTGTTACAGGCCTTTCATAGCAATGAGGTGCCAGGGTGTTACAGGCCTTTCATAGTAAGGGATGCCAGGGTGTTACAGGCCTTTCATAGCAAGGGATGCCAGGGTGTTACAGGCCTTTCATAGCAAGGGATGCCAGGGTGCTACAGGTTTCTCATAGCAAGAGATGCCAGGGTGCTACAGGCCTTTCATGGTAAGGGGGTGCCAGGGTGCTACAGGCCTTTCATGGTAAGGGGGTGCCAGGGTGCAACAGGCCTTTCATGGTAAGGGGGTGCCATGGTGCTACAGGCCTTTCATGGTAAGGGGGTGCCAGAGTGCTACAAACCTTTCCTGGTAAGGGGGGTGCCAGGGTGCTACAGGCTTTTCACGGTAAGGGAGTGCCAGGGTGCTACAAACCTTTCCTGGTAAGGGGGGTGCCAGGGTGCTACAGGCTTTTCACAGCAAGGGGTGCCAGGGTGCTACTGGCCTTTCATGGTAAGGGGTGCCAGGGTGCTACAGGCCTTTCATGGTAAGGGAGTGTCAGGGAGCTACTAGGCTTACCGCAGGACAACTGGGCAGCCCGGGATGAAGGCAAGGGAGCCAGCAGCGAGTATGCGGCTGGAGGAACCCCCAGGTAAGTATACATGGTGTAGTGGTAAACGTCTCATGTAAACTTTAATTCCTGGGAGCTACCACAGTTACACTGCAGCAATCGCAAATCACCCACGATTTGCCACATCGTGGAAGTGCTGCAATTTCTCCATGATTCCATAAGCGATCGCGATTTAACTACTGTAGCCTCTAATGTGAGCGCTCACAAAATGCTGCGAGCAGTGTTTAGCAATCACAACTCCGCTATTGGGACCATCCTCATAGGGATTCCATTGGTGTAGCGTTATGCTTATCACTGGTTATTGGCTAGCACTGCAAAAGCATTCTTAGTAGGTGGGAGGCTCAAGTCTGTATTTCTGTTATTTCAGGAATGCTGATATTATCTGCATATAGATGATAAAAAGTGGGAACAAACAGTTACTGGCAAGCCCTGGAACATATTGCTAAACCCAGGGCCAACCTATTGATTGGGCAGGGATGTCTAATGCTGGGTACACACCATGCGTTTTCCCGCTCGATCCGCCGGTCAATCGGAATCGTATTTCCGCATGCTCGATTCTGGCTGTGATTGTTCCTGATGTTGATTTTGCATACTTAACATGCAAATCGAATGGCCGGAACGATCGAATCCCTAAAAGCACGTCGGAAATAGTCGAATCGATCTCGATCGAGCGGGAAAACGCATGGTGTGTACCGTGCATACAGACACAAAGATCGTCACCTTCAGGCATTGGGGCTTGATCCCTGGGGCAACGGTTCAGGCTGTGTGCTGTACAGACGAGTTGTCTTTTTTTTTTTTTTTTTTCTTTTTTTCTTCTTTTACCAACCCATAGATGACTACTCTGCATATAGACCGACTGGTGTCAACCAAATGATGATAATTTGAGATGCTTTCAGGTGACAGTCTGATTTCTGTACAGACATAACTAATCTCAGGGTTGTTATTAGTTGCTGTGTATTGGCGTGGAGGTGGTCCACTACTTCAAGGTTCTATTGTGGGAGGTTGTTAGTATGTCTAGTCATGTGCTACATGTACTAGAACATGCGGATAGATGATTTACATTTGGAAAGCTCTGGATTTGGACATACGGTATAAACAATGCTTTTTGGCTGTTTTCAGTGTGCTTTATAGTACCCTTGAAGTGAAAATGTGTGCTTTAAGCCCATGGTGAGCTAGATTACCTTCTGCTTCCACTCTTCCTGCTTCTCTTTCTTCGGGGATTCTTCCAGTTCCCCATTACCTATCCTTGTCATGAGCCACTGTCACCCTCTGTCATATAGTCCTGAGGAAGTTGCAGAGTACAAGCAGTTCAGAACTGAGCATGCAGGAGTTGTGAACCGTGCATGCGTAGTATAAAGCACTTGTGTACAAAAGAAACAAAAAACTTGCTATTTTTCTCGCATGTGTTGTTCGGGAACTCGCACATGCCCATTTCAGAGCAAAATCAGTGCCGTATGCAAGATGTACTGTACATGAGGACACCAAGTACGAGAGGTCTGTAAAGGTGACTATACACTGGCAGACATGGACAACAGATCCCTCTTCCATCATTATCTGATCAGAGTGGGATCTATCTTATTAGATCCCTCCACACACTACACACAGATTTTCAATCAATTTCAGCATGAAATCTTTGAAAAGCATTTAGCCGGATATCTGAAAAAAATAAATAAAATGGCAAGTGTATGGCCTGCTTAATGCCTTAACCACTTGATGACCCAGCCTTTACCCCCCCCCCCCCCCCCCCTTAAGGACCAGCGCTGATCTCGCTGATCTGTGGTGGGTGGGCTCTACAGCTCCCAGCACAGATCAAACACCAGGCAGAGCGACCAGATCGCCCCCCTTTTTTTCCCACCAGGGGGATGATGTGCTGGGGGGGGGGGGGGGGTCTGATCGCTCCTGCCTGCGTGTGGCTGGCGGGGGGGGGGGGGGGGGACCTCAAAGCCCCCTCCACCGCAGGATTCTCCCTCTCCTCCCTCCGTTCCCCGGAGATCGGAGGCTGCACAGGAACGGATCTGTCCTGTGCAGCCTCTAACAGGCTCCTGCCTGTCATGTGACAGCGATCCCCGGCCGCTGATTAGCCGGGGAACGCTGATTTAGTACAACGCTGCTACTGTTAGCAGCATTGTACAAATGTAAACAAAGCGGATTATTTCCGCTTGTGTTTACATTTAGGCTTCTTGCACACCAAGACGTTGCATTAGGTGGCACGTTAAGGTCGCATAACGTGCACCTAACACAACGTATGGTGCTGCAAGAGCCGACGGTAGAGTGAGCCGCGTTAGGCGGCTCGAGTCCTATAATGTCTCCCAGAGTGGCGCTGATTGGCCAGCGGGACCACGTGATGCGGAGCGAGACACTCCGCATCACGTGGTCCCGCCGGCCAATCAGAGCCCGCCAGTGCAGTGAATATTAAGTAGCCATGTGCGCGGCTACTGTAGCTGGCTCTCCCCGCCTCCTCTCCGCCCCACTGCGCATGTGCAAACAGTCTAACGCGGCTATAGCCGCTCCAACGCCGTAGCATGCTGCACTTTGCACAGAACGTGCAGCGTTACATGTAACGCAACGTGGGCTGTGTGAACAGCCCACTTGTGTTACATTGCTGAGCGTTACAGGCGCACTAACGCGTAATGCGTGTGTACGCACTGTCGGCGGACTGACACGGCAGGCAGCTTGGAAATTATTATTATTGTATATCATAAAGCCTTGTACACATGATGGCTTCTGAAGTAATCACCGTACAAATGCACAGCTCACTGCAGTGCGGCCTGGTCTGTCCTGTAGAAACGGAGGATGAATTGGAGGCATCCTGCTACAGAAAATACAATAGAGTAAAGCTGACCATACACAGATTTCCACCCAATGTTCCAGAGCGATTGATTCCTTACAGAAATTATAGATGTTGCATGTATAAAGCTGTCTGTACCACCAGCCTGCAAACTAACAGGATATAAGCTCGACGAAGGCTGCAAGGCCGAAAGCTTGCTTATTTTTATTCATTTTTAGTTAGCCAATAAATGGTATCATCCTGATTTTAAAACTTCTTGCTTTTACTGATGGCTAACACGGTACAATACCCTACTGCTACTTACAGAAATTAATCAATTCAAAAGGAACTTCTTCCTAAAACAGAACACACACCTGATTTATTTAAACACAGATCAGCGTTGAAAGAGGAAAAAAAAGTTACAAAGAAAACTTAACTTTTTATGAAAGATAAAAGCGCAGTAGCGCTGCTAACACATACTAGTTTGGTGAGAAAACCGTGGAAGGTGATACTAATGTATGATATCCTCAGCTTACATTGCAAGGGATAAATTCACTCTTCTCACTGCACTGATGCATACAAAATACACACCCCTACATTAACAACCTGACATGTTTCGGTCCCTCTATAAATGGGGACCTTCCCCAGGGGGAACAAAAAGTGCTAAACGTACAAGGAAGGTGCTACTAAGTCACTGTCTCTCAAACCCGTCTCTGCGACTCCCCAACAGTGCATGCCCCGCAGGCAATCCCACCCCTGCACAGGCCGAGCAACCAGGGTCCCAGCTTTGCCCCTTTTATTTGTGTACGGGGTAACCTGTACCCGGGACGCCACTCAATCTGCCTGCATTTATACATCAGCAAACAGCACCTACATTGGTCTCCACTACTCTGCCGATTCCATTCAGTGACTGAATTGCACAGCACGCATTGTGGACCAGCGATAACTCAGTACTGCGCAACACGAGATGGAACCTCAGACAGTGCTGTCTATGTACCTCCAATGTTTTTGCGTGCCAAACGTTATGAGCATTGCTGAAATGTGCACAGCAAAGGGTATGGGGGGAAAAAAGGCCTAAGGCCTCGTTCACTTATAAGCGGGAATTCCCGCAAAACGCTAGCATTTTTACCAGGGCTGTGGAGTCAGAGCAATTTTGGGTGCCTGAAGTCGGGGAAAAAATGCTCCGACTCCTAATGCATTTAAACTGTAATTCAAATAGAAAATATGATAGTTATTTCTCAGATAATCATCATAAATAATTTATACATACAGTAATAGCTGTGCTTAGTCCACAAACATGAAATAAACCAATCAAAATTAGTTACTTGTGCTGCTTCAATAAAGCAGTCCTCGTATTGGATTGTGACTGTACTGTATATATGATGTGTACACAGGAATCTCTTATATATGTTACGGCCAGGACCCGCAGTGTGGCCACTTCTAGTTCTGGCCGGCCACTTCGGGTTCTGGCCGGCCAATATGCGAAGTGGCCGCAGCGCAGCGGCCAATGTGAGAAATGTTTTGTTTACGCCGTCTCGCTGCGGCCAAATTGATGACAAAACTTGCTTAATTTAATGAAATATAGCCGGCGGCAATGTAATAGATGAAGCCGCCGGCTTTCGCACTGCCTCTCCCCGATCCCCCCTCCCTCCTCTCCCCGCCTCCCATACAATACGTAGCAGCCGGCAGGGACATGCAGCCGGAGAGTCGTTCGTCGCGGCAGGGGAATCCTGCCGTTCCTGCAGTGCGGGTGCTGGAAGAAGCGATGTCTGCAGCCTCCCCCACTCTGCTGCCCTGCTGCGACGAACGACTCTCCAGCTGCATGTCCCCGCTGGCTGCTACGTATTGTATGGGAGGCGGGGAGAGGAGGGTGGGGGATCGGGGAGAGGCAGTGCGAAAGCCGGCAGGTTCTTCTATTACATTGCCGCCGGCTATATTTCATTAAATTAAGCAAGTTTTGTCATCAATTTGGCCGCAGCGAGACGGCGTAAACATTACATTTCTCACATTGGCCGCTGCGCTGCGGCCACTTCACATAGTGGCCGGCCAGAACCCGAAGTGGCCGGCCAGACTAGAAGTGGCCACACTTCGGGTCCTGGCCGTAACATATATACTAAATAACATCTATGCTGTAAGAATAAAGCCTGATGTGCAGCCGTGTCACTAATAGAGATGGTCAATGAGATGGAAATAATTCTGCATTGATGCTGATTTATGCAAATGTATGCACTCCCTTTGCTTATGAAATCAAATAATTTGATATGTTTAAAATTTGGTTTGGTGACTACGAATTAAAGGGTACCTAAGACGGATGAAAAGAGAAAAATTTATACATACCTGGGGCTTCCTCCAGCCCCATTCAGGCTAATCAGTCCATCGCTGTCCTCCACCACCTGGATCTTCTGCTATGAGTCCTGGTAATTCAGCCAGTCAGCGCAGTCCGGCCGCATGCCGCTTCCACAGCCAGGAACATTCTGCACCTGCGCAATAGTGCTGCACAGGTGTAGTACGCTCCCGGTGGCGGAGTGTGTGCATGCGCACTACGCCTGACTGGCTCAAGTACCTGGACTCATAGCAGAAGATCCAGGTGGCGGAGGACAACAAGGGACTGATTAGCCTGAAGGGGGCTGGAGGAAGCCCCAGGTATGTATAAAACTTTAATTTCATCTGTCTCAGGTTTACTTTGTTGCACAGTAGTACTATACTCTACATATGCACTCCCCACAGAGCTGCAGGGAATCCACTGAGAATGTTGTGCACATTGAACACAGAGGTGTTGTCAATCACCCATAAACCTGGTTCAGATTGTGCATGAAGAATGTGTAATAAAGGAAGAATCTTCTCATTCCCCTGCAGAGTACCTGCACATCATTCTTACATGTACCCACAGTTACATTGCCTAGGGCCTGATAGATGTTCTTTGCTCTGGTCTGTTCCTTTTACAAGTACCAAGGAGTAGCTTAAAGGGAATAAATATGGCAGTCTACATATCCTTCTCACTTCAGTTGTCTTTTAAAATTCCTAAGCGTTGGCAGTTAAGAGACAAATTTCATGTTACATTCTTTCAATCAACAAGATTGTAATATGCAAATTAGAGGAGTCGGAGTCGGTGGAATCCTAAACTAAGGAGTCGGAGTCTGTGGATTTTTGTACCGACTCCACAGCCCTGGTTTTTACAAAACTCTACTCCTATTCTACCCAATGGCAGTGTTCTCACTGGTGCGATCGCAGGCGTCTTGCGATTATCGCTAATTGCAAAGGCGTTACCTGCAGCGGTTTGCTGGCAATTCTGGATCTATCGCGATTAGCATGTATAGAACCGCTAATCGCGATCGCTCCCAAAATGCTACTTCATCCAGTGATTTTTTTTTTCCCTGTGTTTATTTCGGAAAAATCGCTCTTGCAAAACGCTAGCGGTAATCGCTAGCGTTTTGCGATTTCCTAGTGTAAACGAGCTGCAATTCAGAGTGTTTATGCATGGAGCAAATAATAACTTGTAAAGACAAGCAAGTTCTAACTAGGCCTAATATCATATGTGCCCAGGTTTGTCTCATCGTGTCACATGTCCGGGTACGGTTTAAGCAGCTGGTAGCAGAAACTTGGGAGCAGTGGTTCTTATTCATGGCAAGAAACTGGCTTTCTGATTTTACTCAAAATAAAGACATTTTTGTAGCGGTACTTGGCATGTTGTGAAAGGAGGCAATTTTCTGAGGTTAAGCTGCCTGCTTGGAAGTTTTGGTTATTAAAGTGACATCACGGTGGCATACAGCAAGAATATGCCCATTAGTACACATTACAAGGCAGAAACTGAACTGACTCATGGATTTGGTCAGGAGGGTGTGTTAGTTTGGTGCATTTGCATAGTGATAGCTGCTATGTTGGCTATGCATTGTTTCATACTGTAGGTCACTGGACAGAGAACAGTCCAGTTTTACATTCTTTTGATGTGGTCACTATTGTCTTTTTGTTTGCTTGTTTTTTGTTGTTCTTCTAGTGAAAAAATGAGCTAGAAGTGCACAAAGCTATTTATCTTACTAGAAGGTTGGATCTCACTGCAGTAAAGTGGTGGTGTTTTTAAAGAGACTCTGTTACAAAAGTTCCCTGGGCGGGGGGGGGGGTACTCACCTCAGTAGGGGGTAGCCACCGGGTCCCAATGAGGCTTACCCCTCCGCTGTAGCCGCAGTCAATCCATCGCTGGCTCCCCCAAAGTCTCCTGCAATCCACGCTTGACAAGGCTTGTTATATTTACTTTCCCTGACTCCAGCAGGGGCGCTGTTGCAGCTCTCAGCACGGAGACAGGCGAAAATAGTCGATCTCTGTCTGGTCCGCTCTACTACGCAGGAGACTTTTGCCTGCGCAGTAGAGCGAGCCGACATCGATTGGCTATTTCTGCCTATCTCCGAGCGGAGAGCCGATACTGCGTCTGCACTGGAGCCGGGAAGGTAAATATTTACACCCCCAGCTGTTCAGAGGGCCAGAGCAAGACCGTTGTGGGACACAGGAGGACGGGGGAAGCCTCGACAGGATCCGGAGGCTTCCCCCACCCAAGGTGAGTACCCCCCAGGGGAGCTTTCTGTCGTTACAGGTTTTCTTTAAAGTGAACCTGAAGCTTTTAGTTTTAATTTGATAACTCAGCTGTGTCAGCTGACTACCTCAGCAGAGAAGCCAATTTGTAAACACAGGATGTTAACCCTATGTCTGCTTCCATGAAAGACACACTGCAGATTTATTGCAGGATTTGTTTCAACTGTAACAAATGTTTTTCTTTAAAGATTGTTATGATGTTGCTTATCTTTTAGAGCAGAGGGGAAGCCCCATTTGTGACAGCAATCAAGCTTTGTGCCCCCTCTGTGTCTCTCTGTCCCCGTCTCTTTGTGCCCTCTGTCTTTCTGTCCTCTTTGTCTGTGTCCCTCTCTGTGCCCCCTCTCTGTCCCTCTCTGTGCCCTCTCTGTCCCCCAAGCTGCGGCAGTGCTGGACATACCTTCCAGCACGAGTCCAGCGATGCCAGTCTATCCACTTCTCCTGCAGGCTCTAATGCACGGCATACTTCCTGTATGTCATGTGACACACAGGAACCAGGAAGTGTTCCGTGCACAAGAGCTGGCAAACCGCGAGAGAGGACTGCCATCATTGGACTCATGCAGAAGGTATGTCCAACACTGTCGGGAGAAGTTGAAGTCTGAAATCATGATCTTGGTGATTGCGATTTTGTTTAAATTCCGATTTCGGTTTGAATTTGATTTATCGTTCAGGTCTAGCATCTAGAACTGATGTGGTTGTGAAGCTACATAAAGTGCAGCCTTTCTGCCAAAGATGAGTACAATATCTCTTAAGGTGGCCATACACTGGTCGATTTGCCATCAGACCGACCAACGGATAGATCCCTCTCTGATCGAATCTGATCAGAGAGGGATCGTATAACTGCCTTCACTGCAAACAGATTGTGAATCGATTTCAGCATGAAACCGATCACAATCTGTGGAGCTGCCGCCACCCGCCCGCATACATTACCTGATCCGGCCGGCATGAGTCCCCCGGTCTCCGCTGTCTTCTCCGCACTCGGCTCCAGCTTCACTGTACTTCTTGTCTGGGGAAGTTTAAACAGTAAAGGGCGCTCTACTGTTTAAATTCCTGCCGGGACAGGAAGAAGTGAAGCCTGCCGGACTCGGAGCCCAGCGGAGGAGCAGCAGCGGAACAGGTAATGTATTACGTCGGTCGTCGGGCATTTGAACGCCGCTATCGACGCACTCCCGACCTACTGACGATCGAGAGAAATTTTCCGCACGGACAGGAACTACGGGAATCGACGGGAACGATTGATTTTGGTCGGAAATTGATCGGTCAACGTTTGCGTAACGATTTCTTAGCAGATTCGATCACAGTGATCGAATCTGCTATATATAGCAGGGCTGTGGAGTCGTGGAGTCGGGCAATTTTGGGTGCCTGGAGTCGGAGTTGGGAAAAAATGCACCGACTCCGACTCCTAATGTATTTGTAACTGTAATTAAAATAGAAAATATGATAAAATGTTCTATTTCTCAGATAATAGTCATTACAAATAATGTATATATACAGTAATAGCTGTGCTTAGTTCACAAAAATGAAATAAACCAATCAAAATTAGTTACTTGTGCTGCTTCAATAAAGCAGTCCCCGTATTTTTAAGGTCAGATATACAGATCTGATTGTGACTGTATATATGATGTGTACACAGGAATCTCTTATATATACTAAATAACATCTATGCTGTAAGAATAAAGCCTGATGTGTAGCTGTGTCGCTAATAGAGATGGTCAATGAGATGGAAATAATTCTGCATTGATGCTGATTTATGCAAATGTATGCACTCCCTTTGCTGATGAAATCAAATAATTTGATATGTTGTTAAAATTTGGTTTGGTGACTACGAATTAAAGGGTACCTGAGACGGATGAAAAGTAAAGTTTTATACATACCTGGGGCTTCCTCCAGCCCCCTTCAGGCTAATCAGTCCCTCGCTGTCCTCCACCACCTGGATCTTCTGCTATGAGTCCTGGTAATTCAGCCAGTCAGCGCTGTCCGGCCGCATGCCGCTCCCACAGCCAGGAACATTCTGCACCTGCGCAATAGTGCTGCACAGGTGTAGTATGCTCCTGGCGGTGGAGTGTGTGCATGCGCACTACGCCCGACTGGCTCAAGTACCTGGACTCATAGCAGAAGATGCAGGTGGTGGAGGAGGACAACGAAGGACCGATTATCCTGAAGGAGGCTGGAGGAAGCCCCAGGTATGTATAAAACTTTAATTTCATCTGTCTCAGGTTTACTTTGTTACACAGTAGAAATATACATATGCACTCTCCACAGAGCTGCAAGGAATCCACTGAGAATGCTGTGCACATTGAACACAGAGGTGTTGTCTGTCACCCATAAACCTTGTTCAGATTGTGCATGAAGAATGTGTAATAGAGGAAGAATCTCCTCATTCCCCTGCAGAGTACCTGCACATCATTCTTACATGTACCCACACTTACATTGCCTAGGGCCTGATAAATGTTCTTTGTTCCGGTTTGTACCTTTTACAAGTACTCTTACCAAGGACTAGTTTTAGTCTAAAGGGAATAAATATAGTAGTCTACATATCCTTCTCACTTCAGTTGTCTTGTAAAATTCCTAAGCGTTGGCAGTTAAGAGACAAATTTCATGTTACATACTTTTAATCAACAAAATTGTAATATGCAAATTAGAGGAGTCGGAGTCGAGGAGTCTGAGTCGGTGAAATCCTAAACCGAGGAGTTGGAGTCGGTTGATTTTTGGACCGACTCCACAGCCCTGGTATATAGGCGGGAAAATCATTAGGTGTATAAGCCCCTTTAATAGGGTCATTCAACTTTCACACGCTCCTCTACACCAATAATGTTCAAATAGAAATGCAACACTGTTATGTGAACTATGCAGCAGAGCACCCAGCCTCAGTGCTGCTGCATTGCTGTTGAGCTCATAATTAGGATTCATGCTGATTTTAGTTTAGGTTGCAGCAGGCCTGATAATGTAACGGGATCTGTTATGGTTTTGGCCTGAGGCGCTGTGTGAGTGGGAAGTGAGGGGTGCTGGGATGGAGAGGAAGAGTCACTGAATGCTGACATGATTAGGAACCAGTTCAGTGTGTTTTCCCAGAGCCTATACATTCCTGATTTCCAACTCACTCATTGTAAAGATAAACAATTCTCTCATTGTGTTACAGGCCTCTGCATAGTCCATGGTGTGCTTTGGTTTTGTTGTCTTCCTGCCCTATAAAATCCAAAATGTTCGATTATAAAGATATGAAATGATAAAATGTCAATTTTTGTGCCAGTGAAATAATTACGGTTAAAGGTTTTACTCATCTGAAACAGAATTTGCTTTAGGTGAAGAAAAAAGCTGAATGAGGTGCTACTTTACTATCATTCTTACCACAGTAACAATATTGCCAGTTGCAGTGCGTTGCCATTGTGGAGCTAAATACTGGCATTTGTTTGAATTTCGCCAACGGCAAAGAAAAATCACCACTGCAAAGGTAAAGGAAAAAGTTTTATGGGAAGAGACAGCATTACTATTGTAGGGAAAATCTTACTTTCTTGAGGGTTCCAGAAATGGGACACACAAGGTGTTTTTTTTTTTTTTGTTTAAATAAGACAAAAGACTGACCATACAGGTGCTGATTATCTCATCAGTGCTGGTCCTGTGTGAAGCTGTAATCAGTTTTCATGGCCACTGCCTATTTGTACTAGGACAGGCCTGGACAAAGTTCGAGCGGCCTGTGCCGCGGACCACGGGCTGCATTCCTTTTTTTCCAAAATCCCTCTCCCCCCCCCCCCCCCCCTCCAAATAAGCACCCGGTTTGTATGACTTCATAGCCAGATAAACAGGCCTTTTTACACATTCAACCATCCAATAGTATTGCAGAACTGAACAAGAGGACCTATTAGTAATGTACATGAGGGTTTAAAAATAAGAAAATGGGGGAGGGTTTATTTTTGTAGCTTAAATGTGATGTTGTAATATTACAACACTGGTTCTCTGGAGGTTAAATCTCCCTCCCACCTCTCTGCAGAGTTATGAGAGGGCAATAAGAGGGTCAAGTCGCCTAATCGCCGTTTCCAGCATCGTGTCTCCATGGGAACAGTGGCGCCACGTGACACACCACCAGCACGTGACAATGTGTTACAAGCTGGCACATCCTGATGGCGTGTCATGTGACACCACTGTGGCCATGGAGACCCGACGCTGGATTATGTGAGTTCTCTTATTGCCTGCTCGCAGCTCTGCAGGGAGGGAGGAGAGGAATCCGGCCGCCCAGTGGCGGGCCAGATTCACAGCGCTAGTGGGCATGATCTGGCCCGCGGGCCGTAGTTTGCCCAGCGCTGTATTAAGATAAACACTACCAACTGTTGTGAGCACCAAGCCCATTATATTTGTGGATGTGACTGCAGCATGTGCTGAGGTGGGAATACAGGGACACCATATTGGTATGTTTTTTAAGTGACAGGAATATGTAGACTGTCCACTTTGTTTAAAAAAAACCAAACAAACAAAAAAAAAACGTTCCAAGTTGTTTCAGCAGTTTGAATATCAAGCATTGAGCCTGAGGACTCATATTTATTTGGGGACATTGATTCAAGTAGAAAATTGGTACATTTGGGCTGTTTAAGCAACTAGGATATTGAATTAAAGGACTGCTGTAGGGGGAAAAATGGTGGACTTACCTGGGGCTTCTAATGGTCCCCTACTGACATCCTGCAGCCAGTCACCGATGCTGTGGTTCACTTCTGGAATTTCCGACTTTAAAGTCAGAAATTCCGCTGATGTCACCAGGAGCGTACTGCGCAGGCACAGACCTACTGGGCCTGCTCAATACACTCCAGGTGACATCAGCGGGAGCAACTTTAAAGTCAAAAATTCCAGAAGTGAACTGGAGGCAGGGACCGGAGCATCGTTGAGTGGCTACGCGGGCACAGGACATCTGCGGAGGACCGCTAGAATCCCCAGGTAAGTTCAACTTTTTTTTCCCCTACCCCCTATAGTACTCATTTAACTACTTTCGCCTACTGGACGTACTAGCTGCGTCCAGGAGGTCATGTGCGCGTGCTCCCGCGGCCGATCGCGCGTGTGCAAGCGCGTTCCCGGCCCGCGGTTCGTCAGCCAGGCAATCAGTGAATCGGGCTATGGTGCAAGCTCACTGATTCCTCTCCCCCGCAGAAAAGCTTGGAAGCTTCACTTTTTCTGACTCTTACGTCTCCCTACGTCCCTTTAAGCGTACGTGTTACGCTTAGAAGTGATGTCATGTAAATAAAACTCATGGCTGCCATCTTGTGGCCAAAAAGTAAAACTACAGCTACATACAAAAAAAACAAACCTATATTTACATTTAAAAAAAATTACTTTTTATAACCCACCCTCACAAAAATACCCAAATAAGATGTAGAATAATAAAAAAAAATTACAATAAGAAAAAAAACACATTAATATTTACCTAAGGGTCTAAACTTTTTAAATATCTATGTAAATATGATTTTTTTTTTTTTTAATAAGCTTGTACATAGTGATGGATGCAGAACGGAAAAAAATGCACTTTTATTTCCAAATAAAATATTGTCGCCATACATTGTGATAGGGACATAATTTAAATGGTGTTATAACCGGGACCAATGTGCAAATACAATACGTGGGTTTTAATTATGGAGGCATGTATTATTTTAAAACTATAATGGTCGAAAACTGCGAAATAATTTTCCGCTTTTTTTTTTCTTATTCTTCCTGTTAAAATGCATTTACAGTAAAGTGGCTCTTACCAAAATGTACCCCCCAAAGAAAGCCTAATTGGTGGTGGAAAAAACAAGATCTAGATCAGTTCTTTGTGATAAGTAGTGATAAAGTTATAGGCTAATGAATGGGAGGTGAACATTGCTCGGATGCATAAAGTGAAAACGACTGAGCGCTGAAGTAGTTAAAGGTATTTTTACTTTTTCTGAATCGCAATCGCTAGCGTTCAGCGCGAACGATAGCGATTGCTAGTGGAAAAGGGGCCTTAAGGTCAGTGGAGTTGGAGGCAGATAAGACAACCAGTCCTGCTGGTAGGAGTCACTAGTTCCTCCCACCTTTGAACACATTAGTAAGGTAGTGTGCTTCTGCCTGAAGGCCCGTACAGATGGCTAGATAGATGTTGCTCTGATGGGGATCGGGACTTGATCCCTCGGACGACATCGCTGTGCAGTTGCATAGTTAGCCTGCAGGCTCTGTAGCAAACCGGGGGAGGCGGAGGGCCGAGGGAGCACAGATTCGCCATGAGAGAGAACAAAGCTATTATCTATTGCTCTGTTATAGTGACATAATACCCTAATACTGCAACCACAGGTAACTCGGCGCTTCAAAATATATTCCGCTCTGCACAACTCTCAATTAGGACAAGTGAATATTGGTTGTCAATTCTTTTAAAATTATTGGGTTGTCTGTTTACTGTAAGGGAATTTTTTTCGCTAGCCAATTAGGAACGGACCTTGATCAGTCACTGAGTGATTAGGGATAGTGATGTGATTAAGGGCTCTGCGCCGACACAGGAGACCTAGGTTAAAATCTCGGCTCTTCCTGTTGAGTAAACCATCACCTATTCAATATGGAGTCCTTGGGCTAGACTCCCTAACACTGCTACTGCCTACTGAGCGCACTCTAGTGTCTGCAGCTCAATCGCTTTGAATCCACCAGGAGAAAAGTGCAAAATAAGGGCCCATTCACACTATGGCGATTAGCGGGCGATTCCTGCTAATCGCTGAAGCGCTAGTGCAATTATAACACTATGGCAGTGATCTCACTGCCACGATTGCCCCCGATCTCGGATGTTTCAAGATTAACAGCAATCACAAAACGTATTACCTGCAGCATTTTACTGTGATTCTCGAGCAATTGTGGTACAATGCTTAAACTCCTTAGCGGTATGCCCGACACTTTGTCAGGCATACCGCTTGCTGGCCTCAGGAGTCCCCCATGCATAATTAATGTGATCCCATGCCTGTAAAACCTTTAGCTAGCACCAGGCTAGCTAGTACAAGTGTCCAGCTCCCCCCGATTGCCTGCGATTTACCCCCCCCCCCCCCCCCCCCGTTAATACATTACCCAGCCAGAATCCAGCGATCGCGTAGCCTCCCCGCACAGCTCTGGTCTATCTATGGGGAGGATCGGGTTTGCGCATGACTTCATGACGTCATGTGCGATCCTCCCCATAGTGAAGATCGGAGCTGTGCGGGGAGTCTGCGCCGATCGCTGGATCCAGGCTGGGTAATGTATAAACGGGGGAGGGGATTAGGGGGTGCCGGACACTTGTACTAGCTAGCTAACTTTGCATGGGGACACAAATGGGCAAATCCTCCTGAGCGGCGTAACGCTCAGGAGGTTAAACAAGTGCTGATTGTCGATTCGCGAGAGTGTCCAGCGATTTCACTGCGCTAATCGGGGTAAAATCACCCGCGCAAAACGGTAGCGCTAAACGCTACAGTTTGCTATTTTTAAGTGTGAATAGGTCCAAATGTTTTCATGTGCTGGTACTGATCAGCTGATTCTGCCAGTCACACGGTATGCAGTCACACGGACTGACCTTGTAACACAATGACACAGGAACTTGCTTGGAACAAAGGACTGATAGGAAGAGCCATTGCTCATCTGTGTAAATTGTTTAGGTGTTTACAACCAATTGATCACCAATCAGGATATCGACTGGAATGGTAGGTTGCTTGAAAGAAAGGTTGCCTGAGAGTCACCTTGTGTTTGCAAGCATTCTTTACATCGGACATATAGCAAGTAGAGGTAAGCTTTCCCTTGTTATAGTCTTGCTTTGTCCTGTGGAGCAGCTGGAGAAAGTGCTCCCCCCAACCCCCCTCCATGTCAGCAGGAGGCATGTGGAGATCCCCCTTCTCTGCATACACTAAGCACAGGCATGAATTAAGATGAGTCACTATCGATTGACTCTCATCTTCTGGGCTTTGAATGCCTTCCAGGTTATTATATGGTTGCAGGGAGAATGCATATGCCCCATCCTTAAGTAACTCCTTTCTTGCCAAAGAGCATCTAATGACACTAACATCTGCATCACGGTAGCTTTCATTCCAGCCCTGCAGTGGTTAAAATGCAGAACCATCTGCCTGTGTTTTGCTCTTCATGCAAATAGCTCCATAATCCGCCCCCCATGTGAGGAGGGATCAAAATCGCAAGCTGCGTCACCATTGGAGAAAGGACACTATACCTCTCCCTTCATCAGTATGCTAATGCTGTGTGGGAAGAATAGGCTTTTATCCTGTGCTGTGCTTTATGACCAGGGGATGAGGACAGTGTGGATGGACAAGCGAACAGCAGCCTACCACTCAGGGATCCTTTAGGTCAGGTTATGTTAAATGGATCCTTTTTGCTACACCACAGTACGCAGGGACAAGATTATGTATTAGTCATGGCTTTATTTGGCTGACCTTATAGAAGTATTTTAATGTTCAGTAGGAGTGATCGGACTCTCAGGAGGATCTCCTTTTTCTCCTACTACGTCCATCAGCAGGATGGGAAATACTGGCTTCATACTGAGGGGGTGTGTGGGGCCAGCGTATTTTTGCTGAAATTGTCCGTGTTTGAGGAGAAAATGGTCCATAATCTTCTGGCTTGTCCCATCTGTGCCTTAGAGGGAGGCTGTAATCCTTTTGTCACATTGGTGGACCTGGTCATGTAGAATTTAGGAACTGGTTAATGCAACCTAGGTTCCAGTAGGTGCTTATCTGAGCCAGAAACATAAATTGCTGTGAGGGTTGGCAGAAAAGACACCAAAAAATTACCCGTAGTCACCATTTCTTTTACTATTTTTATTTTTTACTGAGCACTTTTTTCTTTGCAGCATTTGCATAGACTTTTCTGATTTTTCTGGACCTGCTCATAACCTTTCATGGTGAGATGATTAAATACATGCCGGAATTCATATACTCGCTATAATACGGTTTTTCCAGCTGTCGCTATGGGACCTTACAATTTCCTTCACTGAGACCATCTAACACTCTGTGACCTTTTTCCAACTTGTGTGTGTTTTATTTTGCGGTTTTTCTGCGTTTTGAAGAAGTTAACAGCTAAACAACGTTAACCATTTGACAATGGTCTCTAGCCAAAGCTGTTCATTGGCCTTTTCCTGGTGCTTCCAGAGGTTTGATGCCCCTTTGTGCTGTTTAATATGTGGTCAGTGGCCCTGTTATTGTACAATTCTATGAAATGCGTTAATAGCTTCAGTTTTTACTCATGCTTATTATTGTGATGCAGTGTTATTTAGATTGGATGCTTACTGACAGTTTTGGCTAGGAATGTGCAGGATATTGCAATATGTGGGTGTGGAAGGTTACTGTCAAAACACCACCTATTCTTCTCAGTGAAAGTTGTGCTTTTGTTTTATTTTGCAGGGCTATCTTTCCACCCGGTCTCCTAGGGATATTTAAATGAGGCTGTAGAAGATCATACCCATCCCATCTGTAGTCTTCCTTCACATTCTGGCTATCACCGACAAACCGCATCTGGCTTAGCGGCACCTGGAGGGGCCTGAAATGCCGTTTGCCTTCTGACAAGGAGGATGGGCACTCAGGGCAGCCCTGTGAAGAGCTACGATTACCTCCTGAAATTCCTGCTGGTGGGGGACAGCGATGTTGGGAAGGGTGAGATCCTGGAGAGCTTACAGGACGGAGCATCGGAGTCTCCATACTCCTACAGTAACGGTGAGTAGATGTGTTTCCAGGTCTATTTTGACAAAACCATTTTTTACAGTAGTGATGGGGGGGGGTGTCTTTGTGCGAGTGTTTATAGAACTGAAACCCTCAGATCTCTGTCAGTCTGCCAAGAGAATCTGTCAGATGAAATCCAGCCAAACTAAATATTTGGCCAGCCGACTCGAGCTCAGCTGTTTTTTTTTTTATTTAAAAGTTATTGCTATATGTATAGCCAAACCCACACAACATGCTGTGTTGGCACTACTGCCAGTCCTCTGATGGTGTATAAATGGAAAGATGTACTGATTGTACATATCATATGAACTGCCACTAATTAACTGATTATGTTCAGGGGAACCATAAGTACTAAGCCAGGGCAGAAGAAATCCTAGGAGAGAGGCTGTCATTGCTCTAATTGCACAATCATGGATGGCGGTGAAGCTTGCTCCTGGATTGCACAGGCCGGCTTCTACGCTCCAAATACTTAGTCCACCCCTGGCGTATGAGCAAGTCCAAAAGCTTAATGTACCCTCCCTCCAAAAACGGTTTAAGAGAACAGATCTTGTTAACAGATTCCAGCCAATTCCCCCCCCCCCCCCCCCCATGAAAGATGCCTTTTACCTACTCCTGAGAGTGGTGGTGCTGTGTATTGTCCTCAGAGCAGCCCCGTGCAATCGAGTCCTGAACCCCGAGAGCATGCACTCATTCACTGCAGTTCGAAGCATGTGCCTGCGCAGTTCATAAGCTCTGCACTTCTGGGAAGAACTTCTGGGCGACTACAGTGGTAAGAGGATGGGAGGGGGTGAGGACCCCCTGAGCAGTGTCAGCACACTCTAGAATATGTAATCCACCCCACCATTGCCTTCAAATAATGTTTTCCCTGATTCAGGGGTACTTCAATTTCTTTTTACCAGTGTAGTAAATAGTGCTGTGTTCTAATATCCATCCTACCAGTGTAGCAATACAGTACCACAGCCTTGGAACTTCACAATTTATGACCTAGTGACAAAACTGTAAGTTATAGTTACAGACAGCTGAATGGAGACAAATGTGTTACACCCAAGCATGAGCCGGAAAATTACTCAGTCACATCAGCTGGGAATTTTATCCTTTATCCTGAATCACTAATAATAAAAAGGAACTAAGGTCTTCGACCCAAAGTCTATACTGTAATATCCTCAAAACAAGAAAAAGTAGTTCCTCTAGCTGATAAGCTGGTGCAAATCAAAGTCTAAAGGTGGCCATACACTTATAGGTTTGCAGCAGATTCGACCATCAGATCGATTTCTGGCAGATGCCTGTCAAGTGGAATGTGAGAGGAATCTGATGTGTGCCACACACTAGGAAATCTATTGGAAATCGATCTAAATGCATTATTGGACCATTAGATCCAATGCAACTCTATGGGCCATCGATCTGCTGCCAGCAGCAGATCGACCTAGATTTTCCATCCTGTCAGATCAAATCGATCGAAATCGGCTGCAAATCGATCGAATAGGGAATTTGATAGAATCAATTTCTGTATCTGTATTCTGTCTCTAATTTATTCTGTATTCTGTCTCTATAGAATTGATCAATCGATCGATGGCTGAAATCGACCAGTGTATGGGCCCCTTAATATTACAGCAGTGCCTTAGAAAAGTAATTATTTACCAACAATGAATTAAAAACCATTAAAACCAAAACTGATCCCCCAAGCCCATTGATTCCATAATTGGTCTAATAATATGCATATCCTCAGCTTGCAAAACTGAAGTTTGAGAAATATTCAGGGAACGAATACTGGCGTTGTTGATCCTCTACTTTCAGTACCCGACCAAGAACTGCACAGATCAGATCCCGATCCAATTTCACTAACTGCATGCTTCTTAGCCATGTAACTAAAATAAAAGTAATGAAACCAATAGATTAGCATGACAGCTTGACAATTGCCATTTTCTAACTGCAGCCTGCATCATCTTAGAGCTGGTACATTATTACACACACTCACGGTTATCTGCAAACACTGGGTTTGTATTGGAGGGGGTGTGGCACTGTATGACATGGGGCTCCTAGGATGCAGCGCATAGGGTTGGGGGAAGTGTGACAGTGCTGATTCACAGCAACTCCCAATTATGCGCTTCCATGGCTGCCTAGACAGATGGTGAGTCTGTACACCCCTGAAGGTTAAGATTCTCTACAATAGGTGGGATTTTTAAAAGGGGGGAGGGGACACATTTTATCTAGTGAAGGGTAGGGAGGACTTGGGTGCTCATTCATTCATAGATGGGCTCCCGATGTGCCCAAATAATAGAGGTAAAACTAAAAGATTGATTAGTTACAAATAAAAGGTAGACGTGCTTTAAGGTTGCACATAGAGAAAGGAATGAGTGCATCTATATTGCACTTCAGAAATGATTGGCATGTGGCATAAAAGTAGCTCTGCACCTCAATTTCAATTAGAAATATTCCTTGAATTAATCATCAGCCCCTTCTCCTATATAGCGCATTATTCTGTTATTTATCATTGTATGGATATCTTCATGGTACAGGACCTCCGGGATTGCATGCATGCAATTAAGGCGCCTGGAAAAAAGGTGCGAGGGATTGCCGCTAGTAGAATATCGCTGCAATTGACGATATTCTACTGCTGGACTATGGTCCATAGTAAAATATTGTGGAGGTTTAAAGATATTTTACTACAGCTAAACCTAACCCTACTATCACACAGAATCCTCCCCTGGTGGTTCCTAATGCTAAGAGAAACCCCCTTCCAAATTAACCTTTTCCGCCGCTTTTATCATAGGTGTCTATGGCAGCGCCCTTTCTTCCATAAGGGTTACCTGATTACCTGGAACTTCCGTAGCACAGATTTTTCTCATTAGTGAGGTGTGTGTGTCTGTCTATGATGATCTTCCAGTCTTTGCTACATCTGCCTCAGCTCTATGTGTGGCCTTTTGTCTGTGTCACAAATGACGGACCAAACTAGAGACTAGGCCATAGAAGCTTAAAGCATAATTTATGCTGAACAGAACACACATGCTCAGTTGAATTACCTGGTGATGGTCTAATTATATGTTAGCTTGCCTGCCTCTGTATAGGACCCTCCAGACATGGCCTTTTAGCACTAAATACAAATTAGACATGCCAAATCCCTCCACCTAACCTCTCAAAGGTGCTCATCAGCACAGCATCAGTTGGTGAAGGGAGGGGTAGCTAATGAAGAGGATGATTGGCCACAGATCCTATTCACACTTTTTGGAGTGACACCCAGATTACTTTAGAGATGACCAGAAGGAGATGGTGAACCTGTGTCCAATTCTTGTGAAGAAAATCAAACCAGTAACATCCCTGCCATCTTATAATTGCACCCGGTCTGACTTCCGTGTTATGTTTTTGTTTTGTTTTTTTGTTGCTCTGAAACTGCCTTTTTAAATTTGACAAGTATTGATCTGGGGCATGCTGGAAAATCTCAGCCGCAAGGAGGCTCAATCGGGTGTGCGGCTGTTACGGTGTTCAATTTCCTAATGACTGGTGGACCCCAGGCCGGTTTCCCGCCAGGTTCGTGTCACCCTGTGTGCAGTGTTGAAGGCTTACCTGTCACGCCGCAGCAAATAATCTCCTTCTCTTCCATGCGCCTGTATCAGGTGACGTTGCCACGTGTAGCGTCAACAACACTTTATGTGCTGGTGTGTCTATAGAACAAACAGCTGAATTGAACGATGACTGAACAATCTACGATGGTGATCAGGCATTTTAAGTGACAGATCACTTCATCAGATAATTCATTGTCAGCAGTGTGTACAGATCTTTAAAGGATGTGTCTGCTAAAGTCAACGGCACCTCCCCCTGCATCGTTAAATTATCCCATCATTGCCATTCTTCTTGTGGCCTACTGCTGTCATTCACATCCCATTGCTAAACATCTTTTGTATACAAATCATGGATCATCGGCAGTTTCCAAGGATTGAGTAATGTAGCGAGTACTAAACTGTACTTGGGAAGAAAAGATTCTATAAAAGAACCATTGTATAAATGTGTTTATTTGCCATTCCTATCTCATGGATTGCTGATCAGGAAAGTGATTGGAAATATTAACTTCCCAAAAGGTTGGTTTTAGCGATTGTGTATCTGCAGATTCTTTCATATGACCTTGCTGGTGCCAAGGGAGTTTTTTTGCAGGGGATGTTTGTTTTGGGTACCGGTGTTTGGCTGAAACCTTGCTAATGCTGGAGCAAAGAAATATCTCTGTCCCTGGTGGCTCAGCATTGGGGGGTTTGAAGGCCACAATTACACTGAGCCTAATGCTGGCCATATACTGCCACCCAATGTGCCAAAATGATCGATTCCTCTTTGATTGGAATCCATTTGGAATACAGAGCACATCAGTTTGCAACAGATTACTGCAGGGAGTCTATTGAAAACCGATGTGTATGAGTACCTTTTTGATTTAGTGATGGACTTGTTAATACACCAGCCGTGAAATCTTTCCTTGAAAAATTCCAGCCAGGTTTGCAGAATTACTAATGTTCTCTCTTTCCGTGCCTGGAGAACCTTCAGGCCTGGGACCTACTGGGAGCGATTTTGCATTGCTTGCGATCTGCAAAGCGCTACACCAGTTGAACACTATGGGTGTGGTTCCACTCGTATCGTTACAAGCAGCATTTTGGGAACGATCGCATCAGTCGTTGCAGAACCAAATCACTGGCACTCTGGAAAATGCCGCACTTAATCAAATCACAGCCGCTTTGCGATTTTGTGCAAAATGCTGATAATAGGCCCATAGCCTCAGGCTGGTAAACGCCATTCAATTTTTACTTCAGATCCAATTCAAGTGAGTGATCAGATCCAGGGCTGTGGAGGCAGAGTTGGAGTTGAGTAGTCAGAGATGGGGCGATTTTGGGCACCCGGAGTTGGAGTCGTTTATTTCATAAACTGAGGAGTCTGAGTCGGGAGTCGGATAATTTTTGTACAAAATCCACAGGCCTGTTAAGTATTAGACTAAGGAGTCGGAGTGGAGGAGTCAGAGCCATTTTGGGTACCCGGAGTCGGAGTCGTGTTTTCATAAACTGAGGAGTCAGAGTTGGGATTAGATTTTTGTACTGACACACATTTATCCCTTTTTTTTTTTTCTTTTTTTTTTTCTCCTCCTGTTTGCATATTGATCTAAAGGACATGCACATGCGACCATAGACAGTATTTTGATAGATACTTTCCAGCATTGCAGTTCGAGAAGGATAGTTGTTGACCTTCGGATCGGTCGCTGGCAATCAGTAGGCGGTTTATTTATTTTTTATTTTTTGCCTGATTCGATCTTTTTCCCAAATCGTAAATGGGGTCTGAAGTGAAAATTGCATATTCTGTATACCAGCTTTAAGTAACTGATGTAGTCCCAAAAATACCAAGTGTCCAGGAGCAGAGTAGTTTGGTTCCTAGTGCACTCCAGCTGTTAATGAATAAAGGACAAAAGCCCCAGGCTGACACGTGGTTATGGCCAGATTTTCAGATGTGACTGGAGTGTACCTTTAAGATTCATTTAATCTGCCATATGCTGTTTAAGATGCAGGCTCTTTAGTATGAATAAATGATAAGCAGGCAATGCTGCAGGCTGTCCCAGCGTGTGAGCTGTTATGTAACGTCAGAACACACCATTCCTCAGGGGATTTCATTGTCCCCGTTGAATGGAATTTTATAGTGTCGACTGATGTACTGAAGGAACTTTAAGCTCTGCATTTAAATTGAATGCAATTATGAATGTATATTGATTATGATTTAAAACCGTGCCACTGTCACATCATCCAATTGTTCTCTCGGTTGGAAATGCTTATCTTTGACATACCGTATAATTACTAGATACGCCACTGTGTTGTGCAGTTTCTCTTTCCTCCTTTTCTTTTTCAATCTCAATGTGGAGATTAGGTAAGGAGTGTAGCCCAGCATATAGCAAGGCCACTGTACTCCAGATGGAAACATTTAAGGTGGTCATACATCTAGCGATTTGGCTGTACAATCGACCACTCGATTTGATCATTTTATAGAATTGAGAGGGAATTGAGTGTGTTCCAGTGTGCCCAGTTGATGAAAAGTGGCTGCTATGTCAATTCGACCAGCTTAAGCGATCAAGCAGGATGCAAGATATCGGTCGATCGCACAGGAATCGGCTGCTGTTCGTCATTCGATTGAATACATTTTTGTATTCAGAGCATGGATACATCTTTCAGATCAATTAGTGAAGGTAAATCGCATAAGATATCACCTGTAGTGTGTGGGCCACTAGTCGATCAACTTTCTACTGAAGTCGATTCCTTAATAAACTGATCGATTTGTTGATTGTATCAGAATCGCTAGATGTATGACGTTATCTAAACCTTAGAATGATTATACCTACTAACATATGCTTCTACTGTTATTTTTTCCCATGCTACCCTCCCATCCACCATCTTTTACATTTCTTTTGTGCCCTTTGAGAGATGGTGATATCAGCACTACATGCACAACAGGAATACCTCACATTTTTTAGCCTGAAGGTGTTAACCTCTAAAGGGGCCCATACACCTAACGATTTTCCCGCCGAAATGCAGCAGATTCGATCACTTTGATCGAATCTGCTGTGAAATCATCGCGCAAACGCTGACAGAACGATCAATTTCCGTCCGAAATCAATCGTTCCTGTCGATCCATCCATGCGGAAGATTTTCCTCGATCTCTGGCGGGTCGCGAGTGCGTCGATAGCGGTGTTCGAATGCCCGACGACCGACGCAATACAGTGGAGATGCTTTACCTGTTCTGGCCGGCGCGACTCCCCTGGTCTCCGCTGTCTTCTTCTCCGCTCCAGTGCTGCCGCTTCACTGAACTTCCTGTCCCGACAGGAAGTTTAAACAGCACAGCGCCCGCTACTGTGTGCGCCCGCTACTGTTTAAACTTCCCCTGGACAGGAAGTTCAGTGAAGCAAGCCAGCTGGACCGGAGACCAGCGCGGAGAAGAAGACAGCGGAGACTGGGGGAGTTGCGCCGGCCAGAGCAAGTAATGTATAGCGGGCAGCACGGTGGCGTAGTGGTTAGCTCTCTCGCCTTGCAGCGCTGGGTCCCTGGTTCGAATCCCAGCCAGGGCACTATCTGCAAAGAGTTTGTATGTTCTCTCCGTGTCTGCGTGGGTTTCCTCCGGGCACTCCGGTTTCCTCCCACATTCCAAAAACATACAGATAAGTTAATTGCCCCCCCTAAAAATTGGCCCTAGACTACAGTACTTACACTACATAATATAGACATATGGCAATGGTAGGGATTAGATTGTGAGCTCCTTTGAGGGACAGTTAGTGACAAGACAATATATATATATATATACTGTACAGCGCTGCGTAATATGTCGGCGCTATATAAATACTAAATAATAATAATAATAATAATAATAATAGCTGGCAGGGGGGGGGGGGGGGGCAGCAGCGGCACCACCACCACGGATTGTGAACGGTTTCATGCTGAAATCTATTCACAATCTGTTTGCAGTAAAGGCAGCCATACGATCCCTCTCTGATAAGATTCTATCAGAGAGGAATCTATCTGTTGGTCAAATCTGATGGCAAATCGACTGGTGTATGGCCACCTTAAGAATGTCAGTGGAAAGTGATTCTAATCACTGCTTTGTATTGTGCAAAAAAGGCTTATGCTGGGAATACACGGTTAGTTTTTGAGCCATTTAGATGGCTCGATAGATAATTTCCGACCTGTCCGATCTCGCGTGCGATCGTTTCGCCGCTCGATTCCTGATAGCAGTGAATGGAAAAAGCTAAGAAAAACGAGCGGAAAATAAGAGAATCGACTGCAGAATCGAGCGGCAAAAACAATCGAGTGGAGAATTGAGCGACCGAAACAAAGAGTGTATTCCCAGCATTAGGGCCCGTTTCCACTAAAAGCGATGCTATGAGGAAACGGCACCGCAAAGAAACTGCAACCAATTCACGTCACAGGAGTAATTTCCATTGGCGCGAATTGACCTACACGATCTGGCACGATGTGACGTGGGGGAACTTATGGATAGCATGCTGCAGTTTTCCGCAGCACGCATCCACTTCCCCATAGCCACCGACAGGAAGCTGCATGATGCCGCATCCGGTTGTACAGATGGCAACCGAAAGTACCTGCAGGGAGATGTGCGGCGATCGCCTCACATCCACTACCTGGATGTGGAGACTGGCCCTTAAGGTCTGTACACACTTGTAACTTAAGGTGCATACACACCTTTGACTGATGTTGCCTGTCAGAAATGGAAACCCAATCCCCTGGATGACATTGCTGGGCCGAGCTGTACAGATGTGAAGTCAGCTGTATAGTAGAAGAGGCGCTCTGTTGCCATGCGGGGATGCTGTGGGGCGGCAGAGCGGCACTTGCATTACATTATGTGACGGGAGGGGGAGTGGTGTGCACAGTGAAGTTGGCAATCACTCGGCTAAGTTGATTCGCCGGCTGGATCGTTTGCTGGTCAGGTGCTACTGTACACACCTCTGACTATCGGCTGAGGTAACAGATAGTGACCGCCTTTAGTCATGCCTGTGCATGGGGCTTTGGTCCACCTGAAATATACATTCTAGGTCCTTTCAGGTGCCCACCAACTCTTCGTTAGCAATTGGGTATAATGGAAAATGATGCCTGTCTGAACAGCATACATTGCTTATCCAAGTTTCAGAAAACTCCCGAGACAAGGTGCCTCAGTCACCATACACTTGGGTGAGCAATCTGCTTTTCTACTTGCCACTTTAATTCCCCATGGTACAATATTCCTAAAGGGAATGCACTGGTCGATTTCAGCAATCGATTGTATAGCAGAAAGAAAGCGAAGCCGGCACCATCAATGTATTTATGCTCTTTTTAATCGGATACAAACATGCTGACAGCCAAAGTGCGACGTTTCGAGGAGACACCCTCTTTTTCAAGCTAAGCTGTGCATGACCAAACAAACAATGGCAGAACAATCCTATTTATACACAACATGGTCTAAAGGCAGCCTATCAGCGTTACGCTAAATCATTGACCAATAGGATCAGGTCCTACCTAGTGGACCTGAGGGAAAACCACAGGGCTGCCTACCTGATAGGGTCGTTTGAAGTGGAGTCAAACCACCTCCCAAACACAAGCCAGTCCCAGGTGGAGGCGAACGGCTACTCTTTGCTGGGCAGAGCCATGCGGAAGCGCACTCCCGCCAGGCCACGCCCACTGGCAGACCTAGGAGGAAACACCCCGCACTACGTAGAGGAGAGGGCGGCTACAAGCCGTCCGCTCCCCTTCCGCCCAGCAACGTGTGAGGTATGCGGAGAACTCCGCTCATACATCGCACTGATGTAAATAGAGAGCCTGTGGTGTCCGCCCCCCTCTGGGTAGAAGAGCGTGTGTCTGTTTCCTAGCAACAGCACCGCTCATGCGCAGAGTGCCTTATGTGTGTGTGTGTGTGTGTATCGCTGTACACACTAGATCGTCATAACAGTTCATATGCTATTGAAAATCATGCGGATATAATAGCAACTAATGGTCATAGCATTACAGTATCTACATAGATAAACCAAAGTAGACATGACATAAAGAATAAAACAAGAGAAAATAAGAAATGATGAAAATAAATTAAGTGAATAAATACAATAAAAAATAAAACATAAATAATAAAAATTAAAAAAGTAAAAAATAAAAATAATAGATGATGATGAGAGGAAGTCATGAGGGGAGGAGGAGGGTGGAGACAAGATGGAGGAAAAAATTCTAGAGAGCATCTGATGGGACAGGGATGGGATGGAGGGAAGGAGAGACGAAAAGGAGGCAGCATCTCAGGATACCCACTGGTAAATGATAAAAAATGAATGTCACAGAATGTACCATAAATCTATACGCACATATCAATGGGGCTGTACACCATGGGGCAATATCTATCAAATAAACGGTATGAGATCAAGTTCTCTGTTTAGACCTCTCGGCTCCATGGTGTCCAGTCTCTTTATCCAGTGGGCCTATCTCCGCCCCTCCTTGGGGGACGTACCTGTTCTATAATCTGAAACCTAAGTTGGCTAACGTGATGATTGGCTGCCACAAAATGATATGGGACAGCCTGATCTACTAATTTCTCCCTTATGGCATGTTTATGCGAAGACAATCTTTTTTTAAACTTCTGTGTAGTCTGTCCCAGCCACATATAACAACCCACATGGGCACTTGAGGGCATATATCACATAGGCCGTGTCACAGGTATAGTAGCCATTTATCCTAAATTTTCTGCCAGTGTGTGGATGGCTAATGTATTCACTATGGAGGGAGGCCCACTGGATAAAGAGACTGGACACCATGGAGCCGAGAGGTCTAAACAGAGAACTTGATCTCATACCGTTTATTTGATAGATATTGCCCCATGGTGTACAGCCCCATTGATATGTGCGTATAGATTTATGGTACATTCTGTGACATTCATTTTTTATCATTTACCAGTGGGTATCCTGAGATGCTGCCTCCTTTTCGTCTCTCCTTCCCTCCATCCCATCCCTGTCCCATCAGATGCTCTCTAGAATTTTTTCCTCCATCTTGTCTCCACCCTCCTCCTCCCCTCATGACTTCCTCTCATCATCTATTATTTTTTACTTTTTTAATTTTTATTATTTATGTTTTATTTTTTATTGTATTTATTCACTTAATTTATTTTCATCATTTCTTATTTTCTCTTGTTTTATTCTTTATGTCATGTCTACTTTGGTTTATCTATGTAGATACTGTAATGCTATGACCATTAGTTGCTATTATATCCGCATGATTTTCAATAGCATATGAACTGTTATGACGATCTAGTGTGTACAGCGATACACACACACACACACATAAGGCACTCTGCGCATGAGCGGTGCTGTTGCTAGGAAACAGACACACGCTCTTCTACCCAGAGGGGGGCGGACACCACAGGCTCTCTATTTACATCAGTGCGACGTATGAGCGGAGTTCTCCGCATACCTCACACGTTGCTTGGCGGAAGGGGAGCGGACGGCTTGTAGCCGCCCTCTCCTCTACGTAGTGCGGGGTGTTTCCTCCTAGGTCCGCCAGTGGGCGTGGCCTGGCGGGAGTGCGCTTCCGCATGGCTCTGCCCAGCAAAGAGTAGCCGTTCGCCTCCACCTGGGACTGGCTTGTGTTTGGGAGGTGGTTTGACTCCACTTCAAACGACCCTATCAGGTAGGCAGCCCTGTGGTTTTCCCTCAGGTCCACTAAGTAGGACCTGATCCTATTGGTCAATGATTTAGCGTAACGCTGATAGGCTGCCTTTAGACCATGTTGTGTATAAATAGGATTGTTCTGCCATTGTTTGTTTGGTCATGCACAGCTTAGCTTGAAAAAGAGGGTGTCTCCTCGAAACGTCGCACTTTGGCTGTCAGCATGTTTGTATCCGATTAAAAAGAGCATAAATACATTGATGGTGCCGGTTTCGCTTTCTTTCTGCTATCAAGATTCTGGAGTGTTGCCAGAATAGCCGAGGCACATCGCAGTTTGAACCAAGGGGAGTGCTCTACCACTCTGTCTACAATAGCAATCGATTGTATAGAATCCAGAAAAATTCTGTAGAATCGATCGATCAGAAATCGATTCTATCAAATTCCCCATTCGATAGTTTTGCAGCCGAATTTTGATCAATTTCGATCGATTTGATCTGTCTGACACAATGGAAGATCTAGGTCGTTCTGCTGCTGGCAGCAGATCGATGGCCCATAGAGTTGCATTGGATCCAATGGTCCAATAATGCATTTAGATCGATTTTCAATAGATTTCATTCTGAAATCTATTGGAAATCTGTTCCTAGTGTAGTGTGTGGCACACATCAGATAGATTCCTGTCAGATTCAACTTCAGAGGCATCTGCCAGAAATCTATCTGATGGTCAAATCTGCTGAAAATCTATGTGTATGGCCACCTTAAGGATCTATGATGGAGTCCAGCAGATCAGAAGTGAGGTCTTTGATGGGTTCGGTTTGGTGTAAAGGTGGCCATACACTTGTTAGATTAGCAGCAGATAGATCATCAGATAGATTTCTGATCTACCTGATGTGTTTAGGAACATTTTTTACTAGGAACTGATTTCCAATAGATTTCAGTTTGAAATCTATTGAAAATCGATCTGATGGCATCAGATTACCATTAGGTCCAGTGCAAACTGATAAGCAATCTCAACAGATCGACCTAGATTTTCCTGCCTGCCAGATCTATCGAAATCGGCCGCAAATCGGTCGATTGGTCAATCTTATTGGCAATCGAAGAATCGATTTTTGATCCCCTTTAGTCCGTAAAGCAAACCTGTGTGTTCTTAAGGAGACAGTCGGATTCCCCCTCCCCCATAGTATTTTGTTTGTTTTTGTAACCAGTTTTTTGTCCCAGGGGTATGAAAAGCATGTCGATTAGTTCCAACTCAGTCTTTCCTGTTCTGGGTGACTCTGGTGAATCTGTTCCATAAAAGGAAGGCAGAGAGTTGTTACAAAAAAAGCTTTGGAGTGTCACCATGACAGGGAGTGAAGGGAATTTTACCAGGGGGGACACAGGCAGTACTAAAGCTCTTTATACTTGAGAGAAGTTACTCCCCTGCTCCCCTCCATTATCCCAACGAAATAAGCCCTGACTTCTGCAGCTGTTGGCAGTCGTCATCATTGGGGAAAAAATATTTGTTGTAATAAGTCTTACTTCAGACTGTGTATAATGCATTATAAACCATAATGCTGTATCATGACATTCCTCTCCACCCTTTCTGTAAAATAACTTTGCCTTCCTTGTGGGACATGAGTCAGATCTGGGCTTTCTAGGGTATGCATCCAATACAGCCTCCATTAGCTGGCCCGGATCACACCCTCTGGTGTGCTGGTGGTTGCTGGATGCAGAAGAGCCGGTATCAAGAACCATATTCACCACAGGGAGGGTGAGGCAAGAACATCTTTTCCTAATTACGGTAGTCTTAAATAACATCCTGCCTGAATGAGCAATCCCTGTGCTGTTACCTCCACATTATTATGGTTGCAGTGTGTTCTTCAGTATTGACACATAATAATAATTTTTAACCCTTATTCTCCCAGCTTTTTTTTTTTTTTTTTTTGAAAGCTATACACCAGTGGCAGCAATGTTTGAATTGTGTATGGTCCATGTAGATTTGGGCAAGACCACATTATAAAAAATCTATTGTAAAATGGACCAGTTGATTATGACAGCTAATGGTGCTTGTAAAGGCTGAAATCGCTGTGAAAATTTGAATCTTGCAGTGAAAGAATTTGATTGGTCCTTCTGCAAGCTGCATAGATTTGCATGATTCTGAATAAACTTAAAGCGGAACTGAAGTAGGATTTAATAAAAAAAACAAAAACCTTTCACTTACCTGGGGCTTCTGCCAGCCCCCTGCAGCCTCCCTGTGCCCACGGCGTCTGAACGATCCTCCGGTTCCCCGCAGCAGCTTCGAATTAAGTCGACGGCCACTGCGCCTGCACAGCCCTGGCCGCACACGTCCTCATTCACGCTCCTGTTGCCGGGAGCGTCCTGCGCACATGCAGAAAATCTCCTACTCCAGGGCGAGTGGAACAAGGACAGGCGTGGCCAGGGATAGTGTGGACGGTGACTTGCAGTCAAGAAACAGAGCTGTGGCAGGGGACCGGAGTATTGGGTAGAGACTGCACGGGCACAGGGAGGCTGCAGGGGGCTGGTAGAAGATCCAGGTAAGTGAGGTTTTTTTTTTTTTCGATCATATTTCAATTCCGCTTCAAATTAATTTTCATATTTCAAGTAGTGTAAATTGGCACCGAGCCAAAACTTGCATTTTAGACATCTGTGGTACATTAATGTGGAGAGATAAAAACGCCTATAGATGAAGGTGGAAGTAGTTTTGTACTAAAATGCCTTAAGATGTCTGGGGCATATGGATGCAGAAACACCGCACACCTGCAAATGTCTGCTGCCATGTAAGGGTTAAAGGAAACCTGAGATGTTAATAATGGGTGTATTTATACTTACATGGGGCTGTCTTCAGCTCACTCGCTGACCGCTTGGCTCTCTTGTTACCTTCCCTCTTGAGTCTGGCCAGCCTTCTGCACATGCACACTCCCGTTGCACTCCCGCAGACGTGAGCGTTCTGTAAGAGGGCATAACAGAGAGGACAATGAGACCACGCACCTCATGAGGCTAAAGGAAGACTCAGGTAAGTATAAATACACCCATTATTCATTCACATCTCAGGTACACTTTAAAGCCCATCTTAAAGAGAATCTGTATTGTTAAAATCACACAAAAGTAAATATACCAGTGCGTTAGGGGACATCTCCTATTACCCTCTGACACAATTTTGCCGCTCCTCGCCGCATTAAAAGTGGTTAAAAACCAGTTTTAAAAAGTTTGTTTATAAACAAACAAAATGGCCACCAAAACAGGAAGTAGGTTGATGTACAGTATGTCCACACATAGAAAATACATCCATACACAAGCAGGCTGTATACAGCCTTCCTATAGAATCTCAAGAGATTATTTGTGTGTTTCTTTCCCCCTGTTCTCATGCACTGAAGTTTCAGGCTGCTTGTTTCTTCCTGCAAACAGCTTTGCCCTTGTCTGTAATTCTTCAGTATGTGAAAGCCCAGCCAGCTCAGAGGACGATTTATCCAGCTTGTAAAAGATAAGAGAGAAGAGAGAAGCTGCTCTAATCCTAAATAACACACAGGCAGTGTGCATACAGGGTCCTGGAAGGGGGAGTTCATAGCAGAACCACAACACTGAAGAACTTGACAGCCTTCCAGACACAGGCTGACAAGTCTGACAAGAGAGAGATAAGTTGATTTATTACAGAGACAGTAATAGTATAAAGTGCTGCAGTAAGCCAGAACACATTAGAATAGCTTTTTGAACTTGTAGGATGATAAAAAACAGGATGCAATTTTTGTTACGGAGTCTCTTTAAGGCACAGATCTAAAAGTTACCCTCTAATAACATTGTAATCAAAATATTTATAAATGTGGGCTTGAAGCTATGAGGAAGTCTGCTGTGACATTGAGGACCCTGAAGTGCCTGAGAGAGCATTGCCTTTGCAAACAATTTGCACAGAGAATGTGCCAATCCTGTATGCAGCCAGTCTCACCCCATGAAATAGGTGTCCTCCAATAAAGAAGACAAAAAAAGTGCCATCTGATCTTTAGCTTCCACTTCTTGTCTAGGTAGAAGTGGGCATCTCATGTAGCAGCTCCAGGCCAGTGTGCAGAAACCTTGCTTAGTATTAGACTTCAGGCTGAGCAGTCTGTAGTCATTGGGAAGAACATTTTCAATAGAAAGTTGCTCAATCCGGTTTTTAAAGTGAAAGTTTACTTTGGCATGTACATTTATCAGCTCTATTAAGTGTACTAACTAAACTGGACCTCTAAAGGTGACCATACATCTATAGATTTAGTGGCCAATCGACTATCCGATTCGATAATTATATCAGTGCTGCCAAAAGCATGCCCAATCGGCGATTCAACCATTTTCAGCCCGAAATTGGTTGCATGTATTGATCGGACTTTCAAGATGTCGGGCCATTGGGTGCGCGGCGGTATTTGGGGGTGTTGATCGTGAATGACAAACATGCATTGCATCGGCAACCATGTGGGGCGCAAATCTGGAAGAGGAGTCCAGACACATCGGCAAAGAGGTAAAGTATTAATGCAGGGGCACCAGGAGGTACCTGTACACCGGGAGGAGGCGGCGGTACGAGGCTGATTGCTAAACGGAATCTGCCTCTGGTTTATGGCAGCTAACAGATTGCTCTCCAGTCAAATTCGGCCAGAGAAAGATTTATCTATGATCTATCAGCCACTAATATGCATAATGTATGGCTAGGTTAACTAAGATATGGAGATACAGCTCTAGCCATTACAGACAAGTGTCCATGCAAAGCATACTGGCAGCTATGAACAATGCTGATCGGAGGGTCACTAGGCTGCAGTGGACACCTCTGAATCCAGGCAGGCCATGCTCATCTTTGTCTGCCCTTTCCAGAGCTGATACAGAAACTGCTTAGCACTGTTATTTGTGAATCTGCCGACAGCCTGAAGATGGAGATTAGATAATTCCTGCACATTAACTGACCGCTCACATCTGGAGCCGGCTTTAATGCAACTGTTGCTGAGTCTGCAAATCCTACCAGTTTGTGCTTAGAGTAGGTTCACACTTGTTTTAAAAATGTATCCATGGCTCCGTTTTTTTTCCCCTGACCAAAAACGGAGCCGCGGATACCAATGTCAAAAATAGCAACCTCCTTCACTCCAAAGGATCCGTCTGCGTTCAGGGGGATCCGTTTGAAAACCCGAACGGACAGTCCAGATTTGCAGGATTTTCAATGACCCGGATCGATCCCTGATACACGGAGGGGTAGTGAAAATCTATGCAAAAACTGCTTCTTTGGACACAGAAACGGATCAGTTTTCTGTGTCCCAGCCTGTGGGTGGGGAGGGAGCTGCCATGCTGGTGGGGGTAGCAGCAAGGATGGGGGGGGAGTTAGCGGTTGGCAGAAGGGGGGGGGTCGCTCCCCCTCCAGTTAAGTTGTTAAAATGTAATGTAGACAGCGAGCGGAGAAGCTTATACTTCTTTACTTACTCTGCTCGCCGCGTCACTTCCTGCAATGCTGCCCTCCGAAGTGTAGAGGGTGGAATTGCAAGAAGTCAAGCGAGCGGTGGAATGCAAAGAAGGAAGGCTTCCCCACTCGCTGCCTACATCACGTTTTAACAACTTTTGCACAAGTAGCTAGAGGGGGAGCGGGACGGGGGACCACAGACTAGAAACATATGATGCTGGGTACACACTGAAATTTTATGGTCGATTTACTGTCAGATGGATTATTTCCAACATGTCCGATTTGCTTTCCGAGCATTTTCTGATCGATTTCCTATTACAGTTAATGGAAATCAATCGGAAAATGCTCGGAGATCGATCGGAAAGCAAATCGGATATGTTGGAAATAATCAATCTGACAGTAAATCAACCATAAAATCTCAGTGTGTACCCAGCATAAGATCCAGGGCCTGGGGGTGTGGTGTAGTGATGCCCACTTCCTTTTTATCAGTAAATTATCCATTGAAAACTCATTTGTGAAACATTTTATAACCTTCACTAGGAGTTTGCATTAACCACTTGAGGACTGCAGGGCTAACCCCCCCTAGTGACCAGGCAATTTTTAGCTAAAGCTTTTAGCTAAAGTGGCCACTGCAGCTTTAAGGCCAAGCTGCAGGGCCGCACAACTCAGCACACAAGTGATTTCCCCCCCCCCCCTTTTCTCCCCACCAACAGAGCTCTCTGTTGGTGGGGTCTGATCGCTCCCCCCATGTTTATTTTTTTTTTAATAAATATTATTGTTTTGTTTTGTTTTAAAAAAAACCCTGTTACTTTAAATTTCTACCCTCCCTCCCTCCCCACAGCCAGCCAATTATGGCGATCGGCTGTCATAGGCTTCTGCCTATGAGAGCCGATCGCTCTCTTGTCCCCCATGGGGACAGCCGTGTCACACGGCTGTCCCCAGTGCAGCGCTGCTGCTCATCGCAGCGCTGCACCTAGTAAATAGATGGCGTGATCGCCGTCTAACAGTCTCCTGAGCGGCAATAGCCGCTCGGAGACTGAAGGCGGGGCAGAGCTCCGCCCTCCGAGCATGAGATGCGCGCGATCTCATGCAAAACAGAGCCCCAGGACTTTATGCCAATTGGCGTTAGGCGGTCCTGGGGCTGCCGCCGCGGCCACGCCTGCTGGCGTGACGCGGGCGGCAGAAGGTTAAAGGGCAACTGAAGTGAGAGGTAAATGGAGGCTGCCATATTTATTTCCTTTTAAACAATACCAGTTGCCTGGCAGTGCTCCTGTTCTATTTGGCTGTAGTAGTGACTGAATCACACCTGAAACAAGCATGCAGCTAAATGTCAGAAACGCCTGATATGCTGCATGCTTGTTCAGGGTCTGTGGCTAAAAGTATTAGAGGCAGAGGATCAGCAGGATAGCCAAGCAACTGGTATTGTTTAAAAGGAAATAAATATGGCAACCTCAATATCCCTGTCACTTCAGTTGTCCTTTAAGGACGCTAAAGGGAAAATGGTTCCGAAAGTGTAATCTATGCTCTATTTGTGTAGTTATTTTATCCCTTTATCCCGTGCTTGGTTTCCTGTATGGCTTGATGGAGGGCAGCCTGGTTTGACGTGTTTAGTTCTATGATGGCTAATAGGGTACTGTATGCAGGTTTTCTGTGGCAGAGCTGGTTAGACTTGGAGGATCCTCTCCTCTGGGTTGGAGGATAGGATTACATCTCAGAGGTCTGCAGGGAGGGCTGTCTGCTGGATTGGAAATACCATCTCAGCCCCTAATGGCTCGGGGAAATTGTTCCATCTTATTATAGAAAAGCTCTTAATGCTCTCACAGTACCATATCTTTATTATTATTATTATTATTATTATTATTATTATTAATTTGTTATTATTGATTTATAAAGCACCAACATATTCTGTGGCGCTGTACAAAGTAAGAAAACCCACAAGGGGTACATAATGATACAGACAATGATATACATCAAACATGGGAAACAATTGGCAGCGTTCCTGATCAGGCAGCATCTGAAATGACTACCAGCAGAGGGGTGCAGAGCCCCCTAGAAGCAAATACATAACAGCGAGTGAGGCCAGATAAGTCTTTAACCCATTTGCAGATTCAGTAGTTATCTCATTTGAGATAAGTGCAATGCTTTGGATCTTAGTCGGCAGAACTCGTTCTGTAAATTCTTGGAATGCTTTAAACTCTCTCTACTAGCAGAAAATATACCATATTTTTTGGACCATAAGATGCACCTAGGTTTAGAGGACTAAAATCAGGGGAAAAAATACTAAACCTGGGTGCATCCATGGTGCAGGGGCATCTTGTAAAGTTTTTCCTCCCATCATGGGGTTGGAGGGAGGGGGTGGTCAGTGGTAAGAATTTCCCCCAACGCCCTAAAAGCACATTAAATTAACTGATACAGCCTAGTATAGTAGTAAAAAAAGTGCATGCGCTCAGGACAAATTACAATATCACTAATCTGTGGATCGCGTACTATAGCAACGCTGCAACACTGCAAATCGAGTAATCAGAAAGGTAGAGCGCGCTCTCAGTCTATAATAGTGACAGAGGGGCTGTGACACCCAGTCCTCCTTACGGGAATAACAGTTCAGTCCCTCACACAAGGCAACTTCACCGTCTGGTGCAAAGTCCTCTTCTCTCGTCACATATGACCATCACAGGAATATGTAAAAAAAACAGGAGAAATCACATAGCGTACTTCTGTCAGCAATTCAGTGCCTCCACCACCACCCTAGAGTGATACTGCTGTGACAGGTGTAAAAATGACACATCCAAATATCCACTCCGTGCTGGGTCACTCCCCCTATGTGCCCGCACTCACCCTAAAAGCCTCCTCAATCCGGAGGTAAGACTTACAAATGTTGTGGGATCTCTTGTACTTTTCTTCTGGCACTAGGACTCAAAGGAGACTTCCATAGTGTAAAACCATCTCAGTTTAATAAAAAAGTTTAAAATCGCACTTACAATTTCCTTCACCATAAACAAGCATGAATGATTCAGTGGGTGTTAGCTCCCGGGTAGCCGTTCACACCCATCCGACTTCAGATCTCACTGTCTGCTGGGCTCATTCGGGCATCTATTCCGCGTTCCTCCGCGTTCTCTACTGCCGGTCACGTGGATTGTTAGCTCCGCCCTACGCGTTTCGTCATAACGTATGACTCACCTGATGAGTCATACGTTATGACGAAACGCGTAGGGCGGAGCTAACAATCCACGTGACCGGCAGTAGAGAACGCGGAATAGATGCCTGAATGAGCCCAGCAGACAGTGTGATCTGAAGTCGGATGGGTGTGAACGGCTACCCGGGAGCTAACACCCACTGAATCATTCATGCTTGTTTATGGTGAAGGAAATTGTAAGTGCGATTTTAAACTTTTTTATTAAACTGAGATGGTTTTACACTATGGAAGTCTCCTTTGAGTCCTAGTGCCAGAAGAAAAGTACAAGAGATCCCCCAACATTTGTAAGTCTTACCTCCGGATTGAGGAGGCTTTTAGGGTGAGTGCGGGCACATAGGGGGAGTGACCCAGCACGGAGTGGATATTTGGATGTGTCATTTTTACACCTGTCACAGCAGTATCACTCTAGGGTGGTGGTGGAGGCACTGAATTGCTGACAGAAGTACGCTATGTGATTTCTCCTGTTTTTTTACATATTCCTGTGATGGTCATATGTGACGAGAGAAGAGGACTTTGCACCAGACGGTGAAGTTGCCTTGTGTGAGGGACTGAACTGTTATTCCCGTAAGGAGGACTGGGTGTCACAGCCCCTCTGTCACTATTATAGACTGAGAGCGCGCTCTACCTTTCTGATTACTAGTATAGTAGTAGCCTAGTACAGAATGAAAATGTAGACAAAGGACTCTTTGCTGAAGTGAAGTTACTTATAAACACAATAATTCGGCTTCCAGCTTTTGCTGGAAGCCGAATTATTTCATTCCCCACCATCCATGGCGGCCTGGAGGAGAAATAGTATTTAAAACGGCCGGAACTTGTGCAGCAGCAGGACCAGCCATATACCGGCTGTATCCTGCGCCCAAGTCTCCCGTGCCGATTACATATGTACGTGCTGCAGCTATTGTCTCTGTGCTGCCCAATATAAGCAAGGTGCATGATTGGCATTTCCTATAGCATTGTAGTGCATGGAGCAGCACAAAAGGCCACTATCTGTACAATATTGCATGAGACGTCTACCGTACCTGGAAACCGCTATGCACATCTCAGTAAACGATCAATATCCGGTATCCGTTGTTTATACCACATCTAATGTATAATGTCACTACTAGTTGTAGCTACTAAGGCTGTGTTCCCACTTGACCGGAAAACTTAATTTATAAAAAAAAATTTCCTGTTGTATTGCATTGTGAAATAGCATATCAAAATAGTATTTTTATAGCACTTTTCTTCTTGGGGAATTAAAGAGCTTTGGCCCTGCATTCTGCAGTCTCAAAGGCTTTGGAGAAGAGATGTGTTTTTAGTCTTTTCTTAAAGTGAATCTAAGGCAACATGTGACATGACAAGATAAAGGTGTATGTACAGTGCTAAACACTAATAACAGGCTGTTTTTATTTTGCTGTCTGAACAAGTTAATTTTCAGGCATGCAAGTGACAGCTTCTGCCTTGTCCTTGGGAATATAGTAAACCTCACTTATGAGCAAATTGCACCCATAAAAGTTTTTTCCTGGCAGAATACATCTTCTGAGGGAAGGGAGAGATAGACTAAAGTCAATAGTTCATGTATTTTAACTCTGGGACACCTACTAGGCTGCCATTGAGCAGAGACCATAAAACATTCAATCTACTTGGTAAATGTTTAAATCCTACTTAATAATAGGCAAGTGTCCTTGCATCTGTCCACGTGTCAGTGCTTTTTAGCAAGGCGCAGAGACCCTGCCGAGAACCGGAGGACGGGGCCAGAAGGGGTGTGTGTGTGTAAGTGTGTGTGTGCTCGCGCGCTGGCGGTGTGCATGCGCACGGCGGATTACTGACAGACCTAGCCCATTTTTAAATGGGCTAAGGTCACTAGTATGAAATAAAACCGTGGGATATCAATTAAAGTCATTTTTAGTTTATCTTATCAGTTTTTTCACCTCAGGGCCAAAGCTCAGGTACAAAATAATATACTTACCAGAAGAGAGGGAAGCCTCTGGATCCTGTCGAGCAGGGGCAGGTACCTTTTTGGTCCCGTTCCCGTTTTGGTCCCGTTCGCACCTAGAATTGCAAAACGCTTGCGATTACCACTAGCGTTTTGCTGGAGTGATTTTGATTTTCCGCATTAAACGCGAAAATCACTGGAAGTAGCGTTTTGGGAGCGATCGTAATTAGCAGTTCTATACATGCTAATCGATTGCTTCAGAATCGCCGGCAAAACGCTGCATGTAACGCGGTTAACGCTAACTGCAAAAAGCAGCGTTCATGGCAGTGAGCACACTGCCGTAGGATTGCATGGGCTTTAAACGCCACATAGAGAGCCATAAACGCCACATATTTTAAAATGTAATTCTGTGAGAGCCATACAAAATGTTTTAAACTGGGACAGTGCGCATGCGTAGCAGAAGGCCATGTTGCCGTGATGATGTGTATACAGTTGATCCTCTGGGCAGCAGAAGTGTCAGACACGTCTTCAGCCTCTCTTGGGTTTCAGCAACATCCGCAATTTCCCCGAGAGCCAGACAGGAGAAATGCCGACTAACAGCTTGTACAATTAGCTAGCTGTCTTGGGGGTTGATTTACTTTGTAGGACGAGATCCCTGAACTTTGGCCCAATATGCTGCCTGTCAAGTGACAGGCAGCCTAGTGGGCCAATCAAAGTGCGGGGATCTCATCCTACAAAGTCCACTGGACCTGACAGGGTCCCGAGTGGAACAATTGAAGCAGCTGTTGATTTTGGGGTAGCGCAAGTAAGTTAGTAGTACATGCTACAATAGTAGCATGACTACTTTGAAAATATTATTTGCGCTGCCACACAAAGCTATGCTGCTTGAGCAGTGTAGCTTGGTGAATCAACCCCTACTGATTTGTATGTGAGCCAGATCTGGCTCCCAGCGATAGGTTCCCTACTCCTGCTATTGAGGCTCTCCTCTGTATTTTAATTCTTTAATTTCTCCCCTCGCTAATCAACCCCCCCCCCCCCCTGCATGGTCGTTAATCACATCTGGGCAGCGCAACATGTCCCTGTATTGTGGCCGTGCAGTAGAGGCGTGGGCCCGTCTGCACATACTCAGTAAGCTGGAGCCAAGGTCTCCATGCTACTGGGCTCACACGGCTATTGCACGGCCATGCAGGGTCCTGATGCGGAGGTTGGCCGCACTCAGCATCTAAGAGCCAGAGGCTTCTCTCTCTATTAAAGATAATTGGTTATTTAAAACCTGGGCTTTGGCTCGGGTTATCCTTAAAGCTGTCCATAGAAGGAGCCTCTCACACTGGTTCTGGAAATGAGTTCCATAGAGTAGGGGCTGCATGGGAAAAGGCCTGAGCATCAAATAAGGATCCTGAGAATAACCAAATTCATCTTATCTGTAGAGTGGTGGGTGTGTGGAGTGATATATAGTTCAAATAGATCCGTTCACATTTGTCAGTCTATAATGCTGGGCATACACGGGCCGATGCGCCCTTATCAATCGAGCCGCTGATGGCTCGATTATTTCCGACAGGTCCGATGACCTGCCGGATCGATACCCCGCTCGATCCCTGTGGGCGGACAATAGCGGGGAATCGAGCGGAAGATAAGGAACGCTAATTGAGCCGCCGGGTAGACTCCTCTATGCTCAGCATAAAAGAGAGCCATTGGATTTGATGCAATAAGGCTTCTTTTTACCATGCGTTTGGCATGTGTTTGCGTTAGTGCGTGGTTTTTCCCCCAAATGTAATAGAAAACCTATTTGCTGTTTTTTTTTGGGGGGGGGGGTGGCAGATGCCAGCGTGTTGGGATTGTAACAAACAGGTTTTCTATTACATTTGGGGAAATAACGCGCACTAACAGACGCATGCCCAACGCAGCGGGTCAGGTGTAAAAAGAGCATGGGGTGAACGTGTGTCGAGTTTTCACAGACTTGTATATGGTTGAAACGCATCCACCCTAGGCTGCAGCCAGACCACAAGGGACCATCAGAGTGAACACTACACTGTCTACTCCTGCTGGCCGTATGTGGTCCAGCTGCAAGTGGGAACCCAGCCTAAGGCTCAGTTCCTACTCCCGACTGGTCTATTCGGTTTTGTGCAGAGCTGACAGTTTAGTCTTCGCTCTGTTTTCTCGTTTGGTTCGCCTCTGGAGCAGATACATTCCCACCATAGGTTTCTATTTGGAAACCTATCCACCCTCAGGTAAAATGCAGCTTTACATAGAAACTGTTTCTGCATTTTCTGTGGGAACTGGCGCTCAGATGATAGAGTATTGATCATAAAATGCTAAGCAGCTGCTACTAATGTAATGCGTCTGAGCACTATGTCACACAGCAACCACTTGCTCTGGTGTCCTAGTTCTTGGCAATTGCATTGGACAACATTTAGTAGCAGATGCTTAGACTAAACTGCTGCTACTAAAAATCTATCAGGTGCCATGGCCCTAAGGGGACAGGAATGGTAATTACAGGAGTGAGAAAGGGATGAATCACTGTAGATAAAGCCAATAAATGACATCAAGGTAAACTTGTGCAGTGAATATTTGATGGTGAAAGCCTGCCAAAGCAAAACTGTAATTCAGGATTTTACAGCTTTCAGTGCGGATTACATCTCCATAAATGTGTAGCTGGTGATAGAGCCCAGCTCCTGTATCACATCCATTGATTGATAAGAAGCTGCCCACAACGTGTAACCTCCCCACGCTCTCAGATACTGTTTGTACTCGTTAAATAATTGATGATGACCATAATGTAAGGAAGCTGAATGCACAAGTACAACGGAAAACAGGAAAGCCTGCCATTTATTAATAGCTGGAAAGTGTGCGTCTTTCAAGAGCCCTTCGTCAGGTCTTCAGCCATCAATAATGTAAATAGAATGAAATCCGCTTGGTAATCCTGGCTGGGAGATGTAAGCGGAGTGCTTAAGGAAGATGACAATGCTCTCCCTTTCCTCTAACTAACAAGCTGATCTGTAGCCACTAGAAAGTTACCCTTGGCAACAATTCAGGTGGCTAAGGCATTTGTGATTTGCAGTGGGAAAATGACAGCTTGAATTAGGGGCCTAACTACAGGGGAGCAGCTCCTGCAGGGGTGCCCAGCAGGGCTGGATTTACCATAAGGCACTGTAGGCATGTGCCTACAGGCAGCCCAAGGATTAAAGGGTGGTTCTTTGGCTGCTGCAAAGTACCCTCACCGCTCCCCACTGTAGCTGTGGAGACAGCGATGGACGCGTTGACGCTGCTGAATGGACATAATCGCTGGACCGTCGGGAGCCGGAGAGTCACTGTTTACTCCTTCGCGCTCTGCAGAGAGAAGAAAGGGGAGCGGAGTGGACACCCATAGCTGGCTAACCTATACTGGGGAGCCTATGGCTGGCTAACCTATACAGCAGATACCTATATTTGGCTATTTTATACTGGCAGCACCTATGCCTGGATAACCTATACTGAGGGTAACTATGCCTAGCTACCTATACTAGAGGCACCTATAGTTGGCTAACCTATACAGCCGATACCTATACTTGGGTAACCTATACTGGCAGCACTTATGCCTGGATAACCTATACTGGGGGTAACTATGCCTAGCTACCTATACTAGGGGCACCTATAGCTGGCTAACCTATACTGGGGCACCTATAGCTGGCACATCTAACTATTGGAGCCCATACACGATACAATAAAAACTTTAGATTTTTCCCGTTTTTATTCGATCTAAATAATCAAATCGAATGAAAGTTGAAAATATATATTTTTTTTCTCGATCAAGAAATTCGAACGATATCGTTGTTTTTTTCAAAAAAAAATAATTGGACATGCTGGAAAAATCTTTATATTTGATCTAACGGAATAATAAAACTAAATTATCGAACGAAAAAATGAAAAATCTTACCATGTATGGGCACCTTAAGGCCTCTTGCACACTGCATGCATTTCCGATTCCGCTTTTTAATCGTTTTTTACCTCCTGATTCCGATTTTAATCTTTACTGCATGCTGCATTTTTTGATCCGTTTTTCTGTTGAATGTATTCAGGGAAAATCAAAATTGAAAAACGGAATCGGAATCAGAAAACGGATTTGCAGTGTGCAGGGAGCCTAAGGCCACATACACACATCAGACCATAGTCTTTTGAAAGTGAAAGATCAGACCAATTTTACCCCCTTCAATGTAGTATGAGAGCCACACCTTCACAGTCTTTTCTATGGAGCTGAACTCCTTTTCAGATAAAATCTTTGCAAGATGCTCTAAAGATGCCCGTACACATTCAAAAGATCATTATCTGCAAAAGATCTGTTCCTGCAAAAGATCCATTCCTGCAAAATGCATTCATAGTCTATGAGATCTGCAGGTCCTCATACACACCTTGTTTAACAGACTTCATCTGCATATCTGGCAATCATCTGCAGATCTGAAAATCCATCCTGGAGGATCTGATCTGCAGATGATTGCCTGTTAAACAAGGTGTGTATGATGATCTGCAGATCTCATAGACTATGAATGCATTTTGCAGGAATGGATCTATTGCAGGAAGAGATCTTTTGCAGATAATGATCTTTTGAATGTGTACGGACACAGATGCTGTAGTGTAGACATTCAAAAGATCAGTATCTGCAAAAGATCTGTTCCTGCCAATGATCCGTTCCTGCACATTGCATTCATAGTCTATGAGATCTGCAGATCATCATACACACCTTGTTTAACTGACATTCATCTGCAGATCAGACAATCATCTGCAGATCTGAAAATCCATCCTGGTGGATCTGATCTGCAGATGAATGGTCTGTTAAACAAGGTGTGTATGATGATCTGCAGATATCATAGACTATGAATGCATTTTGCAGGAACAGATCTTTTGCAGATACTGATCTTTTGAATGTCTACAGCATCTGTGTGTGCAGCATCTTGCAAAGATTTCTGTCTGATGGGGAGTTCAGCTCCATAGAATAGACTGTGTAGGTATGGCTCTCATACTACATGGAAGGGGGTAAAATTGGTCTGTGATCTTTCATTTTCAAAAGACTATGGTCTGATGTGTGTATGAGCCTTAAGTGTGTGTGTGTGTGTGTGTGTGTGGCCTGTATTAAGGGGTGGGGTTTCGGGTGTCAGAGCTTAGGGGTCTATAGGCTCATCAGCTGTAAATCTGGTGCTCAGAGCTGTAAGAGGGCCCCAACTACTTCTGATAAGGGAGTCCTTCCTTCAGATCAGGTGCCTTTGTGGCTACACTTGTTGTGGATGTGAAGATTACCAGGTACACACTTATTTTATGACTCTTGCAAGATGGGCCCTTTAGGCTGTGAGGGTCACAAGGAGTTCGGAAAAGGTGTGAACATTGGGGGCCCCATCAAAGCAGGGACTGGAGAGATGCCAGCCTGTTTTTTGTTTTTGTTTTTCTTGTTTTTTTTTTTTGTAGCCCAGAGTAGGGTGTTACAGTAATCCAGACTGGATATGATTTAGAGCATGTAAAAGCATTTCACTAGCCTTTTGTGTAAGGAAGGGGACAAATTCCTTTAGATTGTAAGATCACAAGGGCAGGGCTCTCTCCCCCTTTTTTGTGTCTTGGAATTTATTAATTTTGCGTCTTGAAATGTGTTATACATTTTATTCATCATGTTACTCTTGTCACTGTAATTACCAGTTCTGTATTGTGTACCGGTGTCTGTATTAGGTGTACCCCATTTTCTCCTATAATAAACACAAACTGCGCCTGCCAAAGTACAAACGGGTGCAATAGCATATGCTTCAATCGAGTGTTCGCTATCACAAGTCCTTGAATATCAGTCTATAGTGCTGTGACAGCGCTCCTCTTCTTTTCTACAATTTAAACATAGAAAAAACAATCGCACATAGTGCATTACTGTGAATCACAAAGTACAGTTCCCCACACGTGCATAAGTGCTCAATTGTGCATCACTCGTGGTCTCTACAGCCCCTCCACACTAGCAGCTCACCAGATTGACACCACCTCACAGTCCAGGTGGGTCTAGCGCTTAGCCTATAGAGCGGCCAACTCCAATGACACTTCCACGATAGTTTAGTTCACAATTGGATGATCCATATTTAATGACAAGTTCCACATGAAAAACATATAAGAACACACATAGCATAAAACCGTTGGGCTAAAAGTTATGGCCTGCGCAATATCAGCGCACTCACTTGTGTAGGAAGATAACAGGCATTTCAGGCATTGCAGCCTAGCAATAAAGCTTCTCTGCTGGCGGTGTCGGCGTCCCGAACTTCCCCGCTCCTCGTGGCAGCCTGTCTCCTGACCTTCCAGATCCCAGTGACGTCAACGCTCCTGGTCACGCCCGACGCGTTTCGTCCAATGGACTCATCAGGGGCTGATGAGTCCATTGGACGAAACGCGTCGGGCGTGACCAGGAGCGTTGACGTCACTGGGATCTGGAAGGTCAGGAGACAGGCTGCCACGAGGAGCGGGGAAGTTCGGGACGCCGACACCGCCAGCAGAGAAGCTTTATTGCTAGGCTGCAATGCCTGAAATGCCTGTTATCTTCCTACACAAGTGAGTGCGCTGATATTGCGCAGGCCATAACTTTTAGCCCAACGGTTTTATGCTATGTGTGTTCTTATATGTTTTTCATGTGGAACTTGTCATTAAATATGGATCATCCAATTGTGAACTAAACTATCGTGGAAGTGTCATTGGAGTTGGCCGCTCTATAGGCTAAGCGCTAGACCCACCTGGACTGTGAGGTGGTGTCAATCTGGTGAGCTGCTAGTGTGGAGGGGCTGTAGAGACCACGAGTGATGCACAATTGAGCACTTATGCACGTGTGGGGAACTGTACTTTGTGATTCACAGTAATGCACTATGTGCGATTGTTTTTTCTATGTTTAAATTGTAGAAAAGAAGAGGAGCGCTGTCACAGCACTATAGACTGGTACCCCATTTTCTGTATAATGTACTCCATGTTTGTTTCTTACTTTGTACAACGCTATGGAATATGTTGGCGCTTCATAAATCATTAATGATGAGAGGTGATCTGCATATTTCCAGCTACTGCAGAGCATCCCCAGGAGTGGATCTTGCAGGGGACAGGAATCGGCCAAAATGTCTCCATGTACATTTATGCATTTAGTTTACAACTCTTCACCAATCACAATGTTGCACGTATGCTGTGGCCCCATTGGCCAGTTGGTGGGGGAATTAATGACCTGTATGTTCTGTTTGAAAGTTTTATATTTCTATTCTTTCCTTTTCAGGCATTGATTACAAAACCACTACAATCCTGCTGGACGGCCGGCGTGTGAAGCTTGAGCTTTGGTAAGGAAGGACAGTCTGTCCCAGAATCTGGATCACACATTACACATGGGGGATTATTAGCAGGCGCTGCAAGAAAACAATGTACTGCCACAACTAGAAAAAAACTAGACTGGTAGCTAGAATCTAGTGACAGGGGACAACCATTTTTATACAGTATTCTCATCTTCAGTCTGCAGCGGTGGTAACTTGGGAAACTGACTGAAAACCATGGCAACCGTTTAAGGCGTAGTGTTAAAGATGCACAGAATTCTCTTAATATGTCTCACTGGGTTTATAGGTCTTCAGAAAATTAATAGCATCCTTTGACACCCTACAGCTTTGCTAGTCTACTGTAGTGAGGCATTTATTTTACAGGGAGGAGGGATTATCTCATCCATAGGGATGATGGCGTTGCATGCTCACAATGTTGAATAATGATGCCTATGTAGTAGTATGGGACAAATCCCAAATTTCTTTAAATCCGAATCCAAAAATTCTCTATTTTCTTGAATCTTTCGATTCTTGAATCTAACAAATCCTGTACATAAGAATTGTGTGAAGCGTGGAACAGTAGTAGTAAAACTTAGATTCTAAATCTAACTACTATTCTTACACGCATCACACAATTCTCATGTACAGGATTCAGGAATCGAAAGATTTGAGAAAATCCAAAATCTCTTTGGATTCGGATTCAAGGAAATTTGGTGTTCGTCCCTTCTCTAGATTACAGCCCATTAAAAAACGAAATGTAAAAAACAAATCGCACAGCTAGTACTTTGCACACAGCACAGCCTTACCTGTCTTACCTCCCATAAGATTTGTTTTCCTTAGTACAGTGAATGCAGCCTGCTCCCCTCTCCATTGCTTGTCTGTATCTTCAGTGCATCTGTCACAAAGCTGACTACTACTACTAGCCAGGCTTTGTGCGCCACCTAGTGGTAGTCCTATGAAGAGCTCTGGCTGGCTTTGTGAAAAGAGCTCAGAATCAGAATCCGTTTTTATTTTCGCCAAATACAGCAGGGCTATACTCGGAATTATTTGTGGTACACATGGCATAGGCATAGTATAGGAAGACGACGCACAACACAACAGTTGGAATTACAGTAATGGTATAGGTCTGACCCTCAGTAGTGCGGACCCCGGTCAACAGTTAGTGTTCTTCCTGCCGTGCAGGGACAGTTCAATAATAATAGTAATGATGATAATAACAATAAATGATAAATGACGATGATGTTAACTTTAATAGTGATGATGATGGTGGCCCCCCATGCTGCCCTGGGCAGTGAGAACCAAGGCAGCAGCGGCGAGAACTGTCTGGAAGGCCCCGCTAGGGCACGCCAAAAGGCAGGCCTGACAGGGGGAGATTGGAGTTCAGCAGCCGAACTGCTTTGGGGAAGAAGGTGGTCTTCCGTCTGGTGGTTTTGCATGGTATAGTCCTGTAGCGGCGGCCCAGTGGGAGAAGCTTGAAGTAGCAACTGCCTGGATGGGAGGGGTCACGGGAGATCACAGTGGCACTCTTCCTCATCCTAGCAGAGTGGAGGAGTTCCAGGGGTGGAAGAGGAGACCCGATGATCCTTTCTGCGTCCGTTATGACTCTCTGCAGTTTGTATTTATCGCTGGCCGTTGCGCCCATGTACCAGACGATGATTGAGGAGCAGAGGATGGATTCTATAGTGGCAGTATAGAAGCTGGCCAGCAGATTCCTGGGCATGCCGAATCTCTTCAGTTGGCGCAAGAAGAACAGCCTCTGCTGAGATTTCCTCTGCTGCAGTCAGAAAGTTAGTCATTGCCTGGGGAGGGGATATAGGCTGCATCCACTACACTATGGAAAATGAATGTAATGGGCGGTAAGGCAGGAAGGCCACTGCTGTTCCCACAGTATTAGCCCTGCTGTCAGTATTCATATTTTCCTTCTGAATCCACCTGGTTATGTTTTGAACAAAAAGTACCTAATGTTCTAAAGTCTCGTACACCTGCCTGATTTATCTCGGCTGAGGCTGCCGCACCTCAGCCGACAATTGAGCGTGTTTACAACACCTGACGCACAACCCGCGAGCAATCCGGCGGACCGTTCTACTCAACCCCAGCAATCCTGATTCCCCGCCGATCTCATTGTTAATGCCGCGTCATTGGCTACGCAGCTGACATGCATGTATGTGGCCAGGCCAGCAATGTCGCCTAAGGGGATCTGATCTTTGACGGGTTACATCAGTTGGGCATGTTTACGAGCCCAAATGCTGGGAATACACAGTGAGATTTTTCAGCAGATTTTCTGTCCGATCAATTTTCTGATCGATTTTCCAATTGTTTTTCTGATCGATTTCCATGCACTTCTATGAGAAATCCATCAGAAAAATGATAGAAAATCAGACCTGTCAGGAATTATGTATCGAACAGTCTATCTGCCAAAAATCTCATGGTGTATTCCCAGCATGCGAGCAAAGTCCCCAAGCTTGGTGACTGATAAGTACCATTGTTATCGGTGAATCCATTTTACGGTACCCATGGTCATTAGACATTTTAATGTACCCATAGACATTAGTTTGGTCAGATGATATTGGTTGCTTCAGCTGACCATCTGCTGCAAAAAGTTATTTCAATATCTGAACAAGAACTCTTTGCCAAAAGCCTAATGCACCAGGACCTATTTTTATTTTTTGCCCAAGCATCCCACATCTATGACAAAGGAAAGCATCTTACAGTTTGTTTGTCTGTAGATGGCTATGGATGCTTGTTGGCATGCTAAAGTCTAAGGTTACATTTTATTGAGGCCATTCTTGTACTAATAGAGCTTGGTGGCTTAGGATCACATTTATAGTGAACCTGAGCTGAGAAGTATATGGAGGCTGCCATATTTATTTCCTTTTTAACCATACCAGTCCTGCTGGTCATTTTGGCATTGGAAGTGTATGAATCGCACACCTGAAACAAGCGTGTATAGTCTTGTCAGATCTGTGTCAAACATCTGCTCTCCATGCTTGTTCAGCGTCTACAGCTAAAAGTATCAAAATATACTGTATGTACTCGTGTATAAGCCTAATTTTTCAGCATAAAAATGTGCTGAAAAGTTACCCCCTCGGCTTATATGCGAATCAGTGGAGCAAAACAGATAGTGGAGCAGGTTTTGTTAATGGCAGAGGAGCATAAGGATCTTGCACTAGTGATCCTGCTCTTACCAGCTTGCGTCCTGCTGTGTCTGTGGCCTCCATCCCCTGCAACATGGTGTGCCGTGTGTGTGCTGCTCAAGACTACCTGTGTCCCCTGGCTTATGGAGCTGAGCTGAGCATGCAAGCAATGTGTCAGTGGTGCAATGATCGGGATTCTTCCTGTGTGGTAATTGCTGTGCCTCATGTCTGACGCCATCTAGTGGCTTCTTTGAGACACAGCTGTATGATCCTTTGGCGCATCTGGCTACTGTAGAGGGGGCTTATGTGTGAGTCAATCACTTTTTCCTTGTTTCTGAGGGAAAAGGAGTATCTCGGGCTTATACATGGGTTGGCTTATATGCAAGTATATATGGGTATATGCAATAGATCTTCAGGGCAGCCACTCAGTTTGTCTTGCTTAAAATTAAATAAATGTTAGGCTTCAAACACTTATGACTTCAGGTTCCTGTTATTTGTGGTGGCTGTTTCCCCCCTTCCAGTTTCACAAATGTATAATACAAAAAAAAAATTATTAGTGTCAATAATAAGACAGTTGGAATTGAAATGACCAGAATAAATGCATTGCCGTAATGTTCCATACATCTGACTTGTTGGGTTTGTCTCTACAGGGATACCTCTGGCCAGGGGAGGTTTTGCACTATCTTTCGGTCTTATTCAAGAGGAGCTCAGGTAAATATGATACTGACACTAACCTTTTCCCATTGTTTTCCAGCCAGATTGGGTCCAGACCCCACACTGAAGCCCAGGTGGCTGATGAGGCAGCCTATGGAAAAGTTCCCAGTACAGTGCTGTTTGTTATAAGATACTACAAAGTCAGACTGGGTCAATCTGCCCCTTTCTCCTTGTCTGCCATGCCAAATGGATGTCATAAAGAACATTTAGTGTCCATGTAATCGTTCTTGGATGCTATCATCTTGTAATGCTATAGCCTTGTTGCTTTCAGAGTCCTAAACTGGTAATGCGTTTAGACACAGCTATTTCAGACTGTCTTGTTAGGGGGAGTTGGCCTATCAAAAACGGTTATATTAGACTCCATTTTTGATTTTTATGTCCTTTTGTATTGTTTGCCATGGATTAGAAGTATAGACCCATGTGCAATCAACTTTATCTCCTAAGTTTTTTTTCTCCATGGACATAATGGTTTTTTTTTTTTTTTTTTTTTTTGCTTGCTGGTGGTTTAAAAGTCTCTTTATTTACAAGTCATGATAATATCACCTAGGAGAAAACTCAGGAGACAAAGAGAAATTGCAAATGGACCATGATGTACAATTCTATTTGTCAACCTGGCTTTTTTTTTTTTTGTCGTTGCACCAGCCCCCCCCCCCCCCCCCTCCTTTCCAGTAGAGCACACCATTCACCTAAAGTTGAATTTTAACCTCTTGAGGACCATGGGCTTTACCCCTTTAAAGACCAGGCTATTTTTGTTAAAAAAGGCCACTGCAACTTTAAGGCCAAGCTGCAGGGCCGCACAACACAGCACACCAGCGATTCCTCCCCCCTTTTCTCCCCACCAACAGAGCTCTCTGTTGGTTGGGTCTAATCGCCCCCCCCCCCTTTCCAGTGTTTGTTTATTTGTTGTAAATATTGTGGTGTTTTTTTTTTTTTTTTAAATGTGCTTTCCCCCCCCCCCCCCTTTTCCCTCCCTCCCACCCCACAGCCAGCCAATAACGACGATCGGCTGTCATAGGCTTCTGCCTATGAGAGCCGATCGCTCTCTAGTGTCCCATGGGGACAGCCAGGTCACACGGCTGTCCCCAGTACAGCGCTGCTGCAGATCACAGCGCTGTACAATGTAATTAGATGGTGATTCCGTCGTTTAACAGTCTCCCGAGCGGCAACCGCCGCTCGGAGACTGAAGGCGGAGCTCTGCTCCGCCCAGTAACAGGAGATGCGCGCGCAGCCTGCACACGATCTCCTGCACTGCGAGCCCTAAGGACTTTACGCCAATTGGCGTTAGCTGGCCCTGGGGCTGCCGCCGCGGCCACGCCCATCGGCGTGACGCGGTCGCCAAGAGGTTAAGGTCCTCTCTCAAATTAATCAACAGTGAAATGTTCTAGGTCTACTACCTACTGTATGTGACCGCAACATAGAACAGTGATTTATGGTTCATTTTACTCTGAAAGAAAAAGACTTCTTATTTGTATATGTTTACACGAATTTTAAATTTTTCATGATGGTGGTCCTTTAATAACATTAGTGTCTCTTAGCTCTAGTCAAATTTGTTTAACAGCAGAGCCCCCTAGTGTCTGTCAGCTAATACTGGGAAGAACCACACTGTGGTGGTATGTTTGGCTTTTAGTATGGTAGAGATCTTAGATTGGGAGCTCCTGTGAGGCACATAGTGTAACTTCTTAGGTCTTCAGTGTATTCTGTAAAATAATTTCATGTTATTTTGGTGCTACATAAATACAGAAAATGAAGTAAATGGGGAACACTACAAGTTCTGGTAGTTTCTAGAACAGTCAGTGATGTTAAGCATTTTTTGTGAACTGTTAACTCAATAAGGACAGCATTTCTCTGGCCACTTAAAGTGACTCTGTAACAAAAATTACAACGTTTTTTTCTACCATTCTACAAGTTCCTAAACCTATTCTAATCTGTTCTGGCTCACTGCAGCACTTTGTACTATAACCATCTCTGTAATAAATCAATGTATCTTTCCCCTGTCAGACTTGTCGGCCTGTGTCTGGAAGGCTGCCAACTCTTCCGTGCTGATCTGTTCCTCTATGCACACTCCAGTGTGTGTTTTATTTACATAAGCCAGCAGCTTCTCTGCTATCTTATCAGTGATAGAAGAGAGCTGGATAAAAATCCTCCTCTGTTATGCTGGGAATACACGTTTAGTTTTTGCCTTCGTTTTAGCCTTCGTTTCGATTGTGCCTTTTGTCCTTTTCGTTCCCGAAATAATCGAACGTACGGTTAATATCACCACCCATGGTTTCGTTTTTTTTTTCGATTCTGATGGTTTCGTTTTTCCAATTATCGAAGGCTGCAAAGAAACGAAACGAAAATCCCTTTTTACAGGGACGGACTAACATAAACGAACATATAATCGATCTGAACAGCCATCAAGCCTACCAATGGCTCGATTAGATGGATAAATAGAGATAATATCAAACATGTTCGATTAATCGAAACTATAATGAGATTATGACTATTTTCACATACGTTTTCAACACTCGATTCGTTTACTGAACGAATCGAAGGCTAAAACGAAGGCAAAAGCCAATGAAACTGGCTCCTTACCCCATAGCAGGGTAACAGCCAAGTCTGCTACAGCGGCAAACGGGGATCGGTTTTGGACTGTGGAAAGCCGTGGTGTAGAAACTACACCACATCAGGCTTAGAGAGCCGCAGATGCAGCGTAGATTCTCACTTTAGCGGTCTCAGACCCGGTAAAGCTTATCTAAACCCACATCACAAACTTACTCCAGGGCATCTGTTATGTAAAATAATGAATTGCACATCTTTTATCACATTTACTACTTATATTAGTTATTTTGTAGTATAACTGGTTACTATGCATTGCATACCAACAGATTCATCAAATTACCAGCAACATATATACATATACTTCATGTATATTTGATGAACCCATTTCTACTCCTTGCCATAACTGTTGCTTTGTGTCCTGCAGGGGATCCTCCTAGTGTATGACATCACTAACCGGTGGTCCTTTGATGGAATCGACCGATGGATAAAAGAGATAGATGAGGTAAAGTACCATAGCGTTCTCTTACACACCAAGGCAATGGTGATGATGCTCTCTCTGTCCAGTGCAATAAGTTTCTCCGGCAAACTCCACCCTTTTCTGCTTTGCTGTCTGCTTCCTTAACATGCCATTTCCTAGCTTTCCTAATCTGCAGATGTCTATAACTCATTTGCAAAATATTGTATTTCAATAACAACTAAGTGTTAAAGTAAACCTTAGTCAAAAGGGAGGAAAGGATTTTTAACTTGCAGGGGCTTCTTCCAGCCCCCTGTAGTCTGTCAGCTTCCTTGCAGTCCTCTGTCTCCTCTGTTGGGCTCCTATGAAGTCCGCAATCGGCTGGGTTGCAGGACCCTGCGCATGCACTGTTCTGGGCTGTGCACTTCCTTTATCGTGCTCCTGTGGCACTCAGGTGGTGCGCATGGCCAGGACCAAGCATGAGTGGTAGTCTGCGATTCAGCTGATTCGTTGGCTTTAAAGGACGGACAGTGGCACAATAGAGAGGACCAGGATGACTGCAAGGGGGCAAACTTAGTACAGGGGCTGGTGGAAGCCCCAGGCAGGTATACATCATTTCTTCCCATTCATTTCAGGTACACTTTAGGGCTGCAATAAGTTTGTTTTTTTATCTCTCCACAAGCGTTTTAATTGTAAGCCTCCTTATTTTTATATGCACATTGATTAACCCTTCTGTTATTTCTCTCTGCAGCATGCACCAGGGGTCCCCCGTATATTGGTGGGGAATAGGCTGCATTTGGCCTTCAAGCGGCAGGTGCCCACCGAGCAGGCTCGGGCCTATGCTGAGAAGAACGGAATGACGTTTTTTGAGGTCAGCCCTTTGTGCAACTTCAATGTGACAGAGTCCTTTACAGAACTCTCTAGAATAGTCCTCATGAGGCACGGGATGGAGAAGATATGGAGGCCAAACAGGGGTGAGTGTCTCCTGTGTGCAGAGAGTACGATGTTTTGTTACAAATGAACATTCTTGGTAAAGAGCAGATCAGTAATTGCCAACAGAGTATGAGAGCACAGTATAGCTCAGGGTCTTTACTGTGATCAATAGGATCATCATTCTTGTGCGTTAGCCGCTTCTGTGCAGGCCCTGGATGCGTGGTATGAATCTTATGGTGCCCATACACGATACAATAAAAAAAATTCGATTTTCTGTTTATTCGATCTAAATCAGGGGTGTCAAAGTCAAATACAAAGTAGGCCAAAATTGTACACTGGGACCTAGTCACGGGCCAAAATTGTACACTGTGGGGCCTAGTTGCGGGCCAACCTCAATATCTACTGGCCGCCTTCCTCCCTTATAAAGTTCTTTGGTGTCTAGAGGTCCTCCCTCCCCTATACAGTTCCCTGGTGTCTAGAGTCCCCCAGCCTCTCCTATACAGTTCCCTAGTGTTTAGTGCTTTCTCCCTACCTCCCCATATGGCCTCCCTGGTGTTCTAGAGCTTCACCTCTTATATAGCTTCCCTGGCGGTCTAGAGTGGGCCAAACATAATGCTAAGTGGGGAAACCACTTGAGGGCCAAATTTATTGGCTCTGAGGGCCAAATTTGGCCTGCGGGCCAGAGTTTGACATGTATGATCTAAGTGATCGAATTAATTTTTTTTTTTTTCCGATCAAGAAATTCGAACGATTATTTCGTCTTTTTTTTTTTTCCCGGACATGCTGGAAAAATCTTTAAATTCGATCTAACGGAATAATCGAACTAAATTATCTAATCGAGAAAAAAATGAAAAATTGCCTAAAGGTGCCCATACATGGTACAGAGTTCTGTTACAGCCAACTCCGAACAAGCTGGTGCTTATCAGCCTTGAGGTCTGGCCTACATAGGGAGGCCATGGGTGGAATAATCACTGATTGGGAATCTAGTTCCCAATCTGAGATGGGTCACCATCATCCTTATTTTTAAAATGTAAATCTTGGTGAACAGACAAACTGAATATGCCTCAACATTGTGGCCTGAACAAAGCATTTGATTTATGGTGTTATCTATAATAGCTGCTGTTGACTATTCATCTATTTGTCTATTATCTGGATTGTATTTTTAAAGGGAACCTTAACTGAACGGGGGGGGGGGGGGGGGGGGGGGGGGGTAAAGAGTTTCACTTACCTGGGGCTATTACCAGCCCCCTGCAGCAGTCCTGTGCCGTCGGAGCCACTCTGGAATCCTCTGGTCCCCTGCTGTCACTTAGTTTCGTTTTTGACGACTCACCAGTCGGCCGGCCGCCCGCCCGCCATGCGTATTATTGGACGCATTCCCTACTGCCATTAGCGAGCGCTGTTGCGGTCCGCAACAGCGCTAATTGCAGTAGGGAATGCGTCCAATAATACGCATGTCGGCCGGCCGACTGGTGAGTCGTCAAAAACGATGCGTGTAAACTGCAATGGAGACTGGACATGGTTATTAACCCCCTTGCCATTACAATTCTGGCGGCAAGGGGGCAGCGCAGCACTTTTTTTAAAAAAAAAAATAATTTTATTTTTTTAAATCATGTAGCGAGCCCAGGGCTCGCTGCATGATAGCCGCTGACAAGCGGCATCCCCCTATCCACTCCGATCGCCTTCGGCGATCAGAGTAAGCAGGAAATCCCGTTCAGAACGGGATTTCCTGCTGGGCTTCCCCGGTCGCCATGGGATGACGTCACCGGTGTCATGGACGTCGGGACGTCAGAGGTGTCAGGAACCGACCCGCGGCACGCCTGCGTATGCGGTTCCCGACTGCGGGTTTGACCAGATCACGCGGGGAGCAGCCTTATTTAAGCTACAAACAAGGCTGTGACCCCCCAGAACACTTCTCACTGCCACCACTAGCGGTTCGCTAGACACGTCCCCTCAGCTGTCGAGGGCTAAACACGCAATCTGCGTTTTTGTATTTGGGTCAGCTTTGCGCTTAGGCCGAATAAGAGAACGCCATGCACCCACACACAGTTGCAATCTTACACTGTAATGAAGCAAAACCACTAACAGTCGTTCCGAACGATACTGTTAGCCACTCTGCTGTCGCTACTCGCACTGGTGTTTTTCGTACGTTTGGTCAGCTGCGCGCTTTAGGCCAACGTATGACAAACGCCCCCACACACAATGCAATTACAATTTCATATGGTAGTGTTGCTCAAGCGTACAAATAGGCATGGACTATACACAGTTGCACTTCAATCTCTTCTAGGCTATGAGTGTTAGTTTAGTACGGCAGAAGTCAAGCTTATTAAATAATAATTGAATATTCCAGAAAAACATGGAACAATGCAGAACAGAATATATACAAAAGATTACAAAAAAAAACCAAAGTAAAAAAGTTACAAAATTAAGAGTTACAAAGATAACACACAAAGCGATTTTGCTTACCAAAATACAGGAATCCAGATAGAAGAATCTTGGACTTTTGTGGACGGACACAATTCTGGTTAGACCAGGAGTCCACTAGCTTGGGCCAGGAGACCAGCCGCAGCTACCGTCAGAAGAGAACTCATTTGAGGTAGCTGTCCCCGGTTTTTATAATGAAATATTCACCTCGAGGCTGTAAGCCTGTGTGGACGGGGGGGGGGGGGGGAGACTAGATTTAATTACATCCTCAGTCATAATTGGATATTCAGAGATCCAACATCCACTATAGTACCCACACCCAACAAAAGACTTCCTTAGCCCAATTTCCCCAGGTTACAATGTCTATACATCAAGAGATTAAGTGAGGCTTTTCAACTCCACCAATAATTTAATTTCCTCACAGTGAAATAGGGTTTCTTCACCACAAGCTGACATGTTTTAGACTTTTCCTGACTAGGCTTGCTTTGTGTATTGAGACAATGGGCCGTCTCCTGAGTTCAAAAAGCCAGGCAGATAATCCCATTAGCAGAAACTCAAAGCACCTCATATGGTCAAGACAATACCCACTTCCTTGCCCCAAGCAATCAACGGCAACCGCTCCCTTCTAGCAGACCTACATGGAACACAGGCAGAAAAATGAAAGAATATGTTCCTGTTCCTTACATCCTAAGCACCCCAATATATTCCTGGGTAGCGGCGAATCGGCGGCAAGCGGCGGCGATCGCGTGTGTAGGGGAAAATTTTTTTTGAAAATCGGCTCAGCCGGGACTGAGAAGTCCTCCTACGCAGGTTACCCCGAGCTGAGCTCTGGATAACCGGCAAGGAGGTTAATTTAGAGCCTGCATGCAGCGAGTTACAATACTATGATCCATTAAAGGGGAACTGAAGTAAGAGGTATACGGAGGCTGCCACATTTATTTCCTTTTAATCAATACCGGTTGCCTGGCAGCCCTGCTGGTCTATTTCTCTGCAGTAGTATCTGAATAACACCAGAAACAAGCATGCAGCTAGTCTTGTCAGATCTGACTTTAAAGTCAGAAACCCATGATCTGCTGCATGCTTGTTCAGGGGCTATGGCTAATAGTATTAGAGGCATAGGATCAACAGGGCTGCCAGGCAACTGGTATTGCTTAAAAGGAAATAAACACGGCAGCCTCCATATGCCTCTCTCTTCAGTTCCCCTTTAAGCAGAGCACTGTGAACAGCCCCATAGAATTGTATGGGCATGGAGTTGACATGCAGAATTATTCTGCGATGCAACGAAGCTCTATAAACAGAGCATAAAGGAAATTGATCCTATAGGTTGAGCCTCAGTGATTCAGATGGCATAGGGATGGTCATTGAGATGCAAATAACTTCGAGTTGATGCAATAGTATGCAAATATATGCAGCTTGACAATTGGCCAATCGAATTTTACCTCAACAGGATTTGATTGCTTCATTTTCAAGCTGCATTAATTTGCATACAAAATTTGCATAATACTGCATCAACTTGATATTCTATGCATCTCATTGATCATCCCTAATTGGAGGTAGATGATTATAATACAGTGGAGGAAATAATTATTTGACCCCTCACTGATTTTGTAAGTTTGTCTAATGACAAAGAAATGAAGTCTCAGAACAGTATCATTTCAATGGTAGGTTTATTTTAACAGTGGCAGATAGCACATCAAAAGGAAAATCGAAAAAATAACCTTAAGTAAAAGATAGCAACTGATTTGCATTTCATTGAGTGAAATAAGTTTTTGAACCCTCTAACAATAAAAGACTTAATACTTAGTGGAAAAACCCTTGTTTGCAAGCACAGAGGTCAAACGTTTCTTGTAATTGATGACCAAGTTTGCACACATTTTAGGAGGAATGTTGGTCCACTCCTCTTTGCAGATCATCTCTAAATCCCTAAGTTTTCGAGGCTGTCTCTGTGCAACTCTGAGCTTGAGCTCCCTCCATAGGTTTTCTATTGGATTAAGGTCCGGAGACAGACTAGGCCACTCCATGACCTTAATGTGCTTCTTCTTGAGCCACTCCTTTGTTGCCTTTGCTGTATGTTTTGGGTCATTGTCGTGCTGGAACACCCATCCACGGCCCATTTTCAGTTTCCTGGCAGAGGGAAGGAGGTTGTCGTTCAGGATTTCACGATACATGGCTCCGTCCATTTTCCCGTTAATGCGATTAAGTTGTCCTGTGCCCTTAGCAGAAAAACACCCCCAAAGCAAAATGTTTCCACCCCGATGCTTGACGGTGGGGACGGTGTTTTGGGGGTCATAGGCAGCATTTTTCTTCCTCCAAACACAGCGAGTTGAGTTAATGCCAAAGAGCTCTATTTTGGTCTCATCAGACCACAGCACCTTCTCCCAGTCACTCACAGAATCATTCAGTTGTTCATTGGCAAACTTTAGACGGGCCTGCACATGTGCCTTCTTGAGCAGGGGGACCTTGCGAGCCCTGCAGAATTTTAATCCATTGCGGTGTAATGTGTTTCCAATGGTTTTCTTGGTGACTGTGGTCCCTGCTAATTTGAGGTCATTCACTAACTCCTCCCGTGTAGTTCTAGGATGCTTTTTCACCTTTCTCAGAACCATTGACACCCCACGAGGTGAGATCTTGCGTGGAGCCCCAGAGCGAGGTTGATTGATGGTCATTTTGTGCTCCTTCCATTTTCAAACAATCGCACCAACAGTTGTCATCTTCTCTCCCAGCTTCTTGCTAATGGTTTTGTAGCCCATTCCAGCCTTGTGCAGGTCTACAATTTTGTCTCTGACATCCTTGGACAGCTCTTTGGTCTTTCCCATGTTGGAGAGTTTGGAGTCTGCTTGATTGATTGATTCTGTGGACAGGTGTCTTTTATACAGGTGACTAGTTTTGATAGGTGTCCTTAATGAGGGTGACTAATTGAGAAGAAGTGTCTAACCACTCTGTGGGAGCCAGAACTCTTAATGGTTAGTAGGGGTTCAAAAACTTATTTCACTCAATGAAATGCAAATCAGTTGCTATCTTTTATTTAAGGTTATTTTTTCGATTTTCCTTTTGATGCGCTATCTGCCACTGTTAAAAGAAACCTACCATTGAAATGATACTGTTCTGAGACTTCATTTCTTTGTCATTGGACAAACTTACAAAATCAGTGAGGGGTCAAATAATTTCCTCCACTGTATATCCTTATATAAAATCACCTTAAACTGCCTTGTGTTTTTCTCTTCCAGTATTCAGCCTTCAGGATTTGTGCTGCCGATCCATTGTCTCCTGCACCCCTGTACACCTTATTGATAAGCTTCCACTGCCTGTGGCAATCAAGAGCCACCTCAAGTCCTTCTCCATGGCCAACGGAATGAATGCTGTGATGATGCACGGACGTTCCTACTCTGTGGCTGGTGGCAGTGGCGGGGCAGCTGGAAGTGGCGGTGGGAGCAAAGGCAACAGCCTGAAACGTTCCAAATCCATTCGGCCACCTCAAAGTCCTCCTCAGAACTGCTCAAGAAGCAACTGTAAAATCTCCTAGCATGGAGGTATAAAGCGCATGAGGCTGGTAACAATGTGTCTAGCCACTTGAGGTAACCATGTGGGGAATTTGCTCCATGAGTGAGCCACAGGCCTGGATGCCAGTCCTTTTTACACGTTTGGAGAACTGGAGTGAGAGATCATAGTGGAGGTTGTCCATCTTGTAACTAATGAACTGCCTCCACCTTACACCCAATCCTGATTCCTTCAAGGAGATAACACTGCATGATTGACCTGCCTCACTACTTCTTCCCCAAGGGTAGCACCATGCAAAGAGAACACCCCTTCCTTTTCCTTATTTATAAATACGTATATATATTAACGGACAGCTCACTTTTGTTTTTATAAAAATAATGCCTGCCCGCACAACAATTCTGTAAAATTCTGTAAATAACATTCTTACATTCCCTTTTGACAGGGACAAAACTGGGGCTTCTGCTATAAACGTTTTACTAACTGCTGCATGGAATGGCATAACAGTGCATTATTTAAATGCTCTGGGACTGTTCTATCACACATGGAGGAGAACTTGTCTGTTGCCCACGGTAACCAATTAAGGGTAGACTTCCATTCTGTCACCTTTATGGGCAACAGCTGCAATCTGTTTTTGTTGGGTGACACAATTTTGTTCCTTCTGTGGTGTTTATCTGTAAACATAACTTTGTTTATTCAGTGAGGCAATAAGTTGAATCTGGTTGCTATGTGTTACTGAACTTTGACATCACTACATTAAAAAAAAAATGTTGTTAAAGATCTCCACCCAATGCAGGGTGACGACGAGGGTGATGGAATGGTGCTTCGACTTCTGTGGCAACAGATCTTAAAGTGAGCGGGAGGACCCGAAATAATTGATTTCAAAAGATTGTCCATGAATGCTACCACAGACTAGTATGATATATATACCCCTCATCACCACCTAGTATTAGGTAGAGTTCTTCTTTAACAAGTGCTTGCAGATATGCCTGCTAAAGAGCTAAAAACAGCCTAAAAATCAATCATCCCAGCAAATAGTGAAATTGCAGTAGTGTTTAGAGCCCTAATTAAAGAAAAAAAAAAAGCCAATTTTTATTTTGTCCGTAGATATGTTGGGAAGCATGTCCAGCCCAAGTATGTCCAGCCCAGGCCATGTACCTATGTAGTGATGAGCAGAAATATTTGTTGCCATGCAATGCATACCCATGAAGGGGGAGCCATGCTAGCAAATAATAGCAACCAATTGACGGAAAATTAGCTGGCAGATGATTGGTTAGCAGATAGTGGCTTTCATTTTGTCACCCATTCCAGTTTTATTTTAAGTATTCTGCTCTGCAAGCTTCATTCACCCAACAGCTTCACAACATATTTACAGACATTATGTTAACCAAAAAATTTAATTTCCATTTGGGAACACTGCAAACATGAAGGAAGACAATTACTTTGTTATATGCTAAGATCTTTACTTTGTTTTTAGCTCTTCTTTAAACTTTACTAAACTGTAATCTTATCCTGTTAACTTTCTGCGAACAAAATGGCTTCCAGTACAAAATGGCAGCTTGCGTCCTTTGATTGCAAAGAAGTCTGGGACCCAACAAAAAGAATTCTACCTCAGAATGTTTGATTTGATGCATCTTCCAGAAACAAGAAAACCATTGTGTGTGATTAGTGCTGCTTCTGTTCATATTTTATGCACCCTTTTATGTGACTCTTTCTTCCACAGAATAGCACTCATTGGGACACCTGTGGAGGTGTAATTCCACCATCTTGGCACCTCACCAGTCATTTTCTATTTCATTTGACTGTTCTGGTAGTAATTTGATCCAGCAGTGTAGAACATGGGAGTGGTATGTTTGAATTGGTTCTTGTTGGGTGACAATCGGGCTAATAAGGCTTTATGATTGTAGATAATGCCATACAGAACCGTAGTTCAGTTAGAAAACTAGACTTTCCTAGAGAAACCAGACAAGCATCCACTGTACAGTAACCGATCCTATTACACAGCTAAAGGAGTGCTTGTGTGTAATTATGCCTTAGCGACAGCCATCTTTGTTTTGCTCAGGTTTCATACTCCAACACAAAAGCATTGCTGCCTGTCTATGACGCAAGCTGCATATTTTCAATTCACAAATATGGAAGCTGCTGAGAAATCGGGCCTGTTCTTTTGCTTTGCTTGTTGTTACCACAATCTATCAAGCATAATTCCAGGAGATCTCCTTCATTTTACATAGGAATTCTGGGTACTTGTATGTTACTGCATGAGCTTTGCCTCGTCTACATTCAGCGGCAATTATTAGCCCACATCCCTCATCTTCTCCCTCTATCCATTCACGGCCAACTAGCGGTTTCCTAAGGTGGCATTTTTCAACAGATGTCTTAGCTTCTGGCCTGCAGCAGAGAGCCACATCCTCTTTCTCCCCATAGCACAGAAAAGGAGCTCAGCCAAATTGAACGTTCATGAACGGTCATTGGCTGCTTGTCTGTCAGTCATAAGTATTTATTTCAGCTGACTTAAAGAGGAACTGGAACCAAGCATTGAACTTCATCACAATCAGTAGCTGATACTCCCTTTCCCACAATAAATCTTAATTTTTTTTTTCAAATAGATCATTGGGGGCTCTGTATGGATGATATTGTGGTGAAACCCCTCCCACAGTGTGATGCCAGAACCTAGGTCCTGACAGTTTCCTGTCTGTGAACCTTGAGGCATTGTGGGAAATGACTGCTTTTTAGCCTATCGCAATGTTAGTGGGTGTGGTTAGAAATAATGGCAGTTAGTTCTGTGTAGTTTTTCATGACGGCCAGAAGTAAAGCTGATGATGTCCGGGCTGATTGTGGATCAAACAATACGAACAAATTACACAGCGATTATCAATCATTTCTTGGGTTCTTTATTTTTTAACTTCTCACTTTCAATGTATTGATTCCCCCCTTCCTTTTCACTAAAGTTCCTCTTTGAGCCTGGTGTGTTCATTGGCCCCTAACTTTCCCCAATGCGTTGCCAAGAGATCTGGCCAAGGACAGGCCCGTGGGCATTGTTCCCCCTCTTTAACCCTCCCACTCGGGTGGACTGATCCCTGCAAGTGACAGTTCTCGTACGTGTGTAAGCACCTTAAGTCAGCTGTCTTTGGTGAACCTGTTCGTTTAGTGTTGGGCTTCAGACTGGAGTTAAGCTGGCCACAAATCTATTTTAATCCCCCATAACTTTACATTTTATGATTTATAGCAAAGAATCTTGCACAATCTGTTCAGTTAGATCTAACTTTTTTGATAATCGCATGTATAGAAAAACACGACTGTCCTTAATTTTTGAGTTTGGTTTTGTGTTGATGCAATCCTTTTTTTTTTTTTTTTTTTTTTATCAAAAGTGCCATTGAATGATTGCAGTTTAAAAATTTGTGACCAGCATGAGGATAATGTTAGGCTTCACATGGGACTTATTTTGGTTTAGGGTTTTGTACAGTGGTCATCTTGTGATACTTTATTTGTATTTGGCCTCTAAACTGTGAAACTGATCATTTGGTGCCATGTGGGACGTGGTTAGTGCTTTGTGGCTGCTTTTCCACTACCTTTCCACCCTTCTCTGCTAATGACGTGGCCCTCAATCTACGTGTACAGAAAGCTGCTGGTAATCAGTAAAGTAAAACCAGACCTCCATATCCCTTCCATATCTCCATATCTTGCAACTCATCATAAGCCATTCCAAGGAGACTTGTCATCAAATGATTTTAGTCATTGTTCACATATTGTTTTTATCTTGTTTACATCAAGTTTTTGTTTTTTGTTTTTGTTTTATGCTTTTATTTGGTTTTGTTGTCCTGCTGCATCATACCATACCATATGAGAAGTGGAGAGAGATAAAATACCGCCCCCTCCTGACATTTTAGCTGTTGCACGGCAACTTAAATGTTGACGTAACCAGTGATATTTTGCTGAACAAGCCAGAGGTCCTTTTTGAGAGAGGTAATGATGACTGGAAGATGAGTGGATGGGCCGTGTGATTTGACCCAGAGACTTGCATTCCCAACAATCTGGGACTATCCCTACTCTGACCATGGTGAGTAATCCTGGCTTCATGAGACCTTGTGCTTAGCTAGTGTAAGATCACTAGTTACTATAGAGCTACACTGCCTGAGCTCCTACCCCACTATGGGTCTGAGTTATGGGGAGAACCCAATAAAAGAAACGGGTGGTGGCAGTTTGTCACCTACTTCCATATGGTGTGCTCAAGATGTGCCTTTTATGATCTGAAAAAAAAATGACCTGTAGTCATCAAAAATAAATAAATAAAAATGCAAAGTGAATTAAAGAAAAAGTGTAACAAAAATGGAAAGATTGTGTACATTTTAAACCCATTTTGTGAGAATTGTCTTTCTATTAAACGTTAAAAAGACCTGTTGCTCTTTAAATATATTGAATAGTTTTTGTTAAATAAATTGGCTAATGGTAGAGCATCTGTTTAGAGGGCCGCCCTATCCATAGGATCAAATCTGAATAGAAAAAGTAGGCTTGGACATCCGAGGTGACATGTGACATTGAGATAGACATGTGTATGGACAGCGCCAAGCACACTTAACTATGCTGTGTTCCTTTTTTTTTTTTTTTTTTCTTCTCTCTGCCTGAAAGAGTTGAACATTAGGTATGCAAGTGACAGTTTCTGTCTGGGTTGGGCCAAGTCAGACTGTAGCAGAACCCTCACTGATAAGTAATTACAGCCCTAAGTCATTTTTAGGAGACTGAGGATAGATACATTTTTTTTTTCTTATCGGTTTATTTTTACCTCGGATGTCCTTTAAGTCTACACAGGACAGATTTGGTGTGGTTTCTGATTCATTGAATTTCATGGTGAAATAACGGCTTTGGAGAATCCAATCAGTGTGCTTGTAACAAAACTGCCTACTCTATAGCCTAACATTACAATAAGCTGCAGAGGAAGCTAAAGCGGCCTTACATTCAGAGTCTGATATAGAAGAAACTGGCTGAGCAGTTCTGTCTGCTGGTGCCCACTCAAATCTGAACTAGCTGGGTAGATATGGTCTTTGAAGAGGTAAATTGCAACTGTCTGTTACGTCTCCAGATAGCATAGGCAGCTATTTTTAGGCTGGTGTGAACATCCCCTTAGTCCCTGTGCAGTGTCAGTAGGGCATTTCTGTGCTGTTTTTATGGTGCCTAGCTCAACAGAACAAAAGACTTTGCTGTATGTAGAGATTAAGGCCTCGATTCATAAAGCATTACCTCATGCGGTAATGCTGAAAACAGCAGACTTTACCGACCACTTAGCAAAATGTCAATTCATAAAGGCTGTTACCGCATGAAAAGCTGACATTACCGACGAGGGAGCTAAATTACCGACTTGGCTGCAGTTACCGACAACACATGTCAGTAAATTGTCAACAAATGTCAATTCATAAAGCCTGCAACATGCGGTAAGCCTGGCGGTAGTTACCGACACCTCTGGTGAGGTCTTAACAAGTTACCGACAGCTCTGACAGCTCTGATTAATGCAAAGTGCAGAGATCCGAAAGTCTGTTTGATTCATCTGTGGAAAGAGGCGGAGAGACGTCTGTGTGAATCATTTCAGCAGGCAGGGAAAGACTGTGTGACTCATCTGTCTGAGTCATCAGTGGAAAGAGTCGGCTGTGTGAGTAATTTCTGCAGGCAGGGAAAGACTGTGTGACTCATCTGTCTGAGTCATCAGTGGGAGAGCCAGAGAGAGCCGTCTGTGTGATTCATTTCTGCAGGGCAAAGAGGGAATCGGGACACTGCTCTACTCTACCGCTCAATGGGCTGCGGTAATTTACCGACCTCCAAGGGCAGCTGGGGAAATGTTTATGAATTAGCACACAGACCGGGAAAATACCGAGTGCGGTATTTTCCCGACAAGATTTTTGTTATCGCACTGCTGTTTATGAATCGAGGCCAAAGTGCAGGCCTTTCTCCAAGTTCTATGCTGTACATAGTTGTAGACAAATCATTTAGTAATATTGCTGATTGCCTACAGCGTTCACAGTATTAGATGTCCTCTGTTGCCACCTGCAGGATGCTATATGCATTTCACCTTTTATTTCAGCTTGACTATCACCAGCAAAGGAACAACATACATTTAAAAGGGGTTAGAAATGCTTGTGTTTTCATATGTGGAAGGAAGAAAACCATGCATGCAAAATACAAGAGTGACCAGAGCAACTGGAGTGTAGAGTTACACAAACCCGTTCATTTGAAGCATGGGTGTATAAAGAACCTACAGTCATACAACTATGTGCCGGAGGGAGCTTATAACTCAGGAATTGCACAGCCTTCTCGTTAGTGTGATCACCCTGGGAGCCATGGTACAGGGTGGTGCATGAGTAACTGACCTGCCTACCATGAGCTGGAGTTCATAGGCAGAAGCTGGCTGGTCCTTGCTTGCCTCTTACATCCTTGCGGTGTGTGTGTCCTCCCCGGCTTGATTGCAGCCTGTGTCGCCTGCAATTGCTGCAGTGTGGAAGCATTACCCATATGTCTGCCTGTATACTTACCCTTGTGGCAGGCAGCTTGGTCAGTCTTTTGTGCACTAACCTGTACAAGCTCCATGTAATGGCTGTATTAAAATGGACCTGAACTCTTGCACAGGACAGAAGGAAAACAGAGAAATGCACTCTGTATGTATTTAGAGAGTTTAGCCTGTCTAATTTCCCCTCATCTGTGACTAATCACCACTGTAACTAGATCTCTTAGCCATTAACCCTTTGATTGCTTCCATGAAAGCAGGAAGTAAACACACTAGATTTATTGCAGGATTTCTATCAGCTGTGACAAAAATCTTTCATTTAAAGTTTACTATGCTGGTGCTTATCTTTTGGTGCAGAAGTTCAGGTCTGCTTTAGAGGTTCCACATACTCTTCAAGTGGAGTTCTTTATGGGAGTAAATAACCTTGCTTAAAGTATAAATGTAACGAGAGGGATATGTAGGCTGCCATATTTATCTTCTTTTAAACAATGCCATCTACCTGGCTATCCTGCTGATTCTCTGCCTCTAATACTTTTATCCATAGCCCCTGAACAAGCATGCAGCAGATCAGGTATTTCTGACATTGTCAGGTCTAGCAAGATTAGCTGCATGCTTGTTTCTGGTGTGATTCAGATACTGCTGAAGCTAAATAGATAAGCAGGGCTGCCAGGAAACTGGTACTGCTTAAAAGGAAATTCATATGGCAGCCTCCATATCACTCTCCCTTCAGTTGTCCTTTAAAGAGTGTGTGAACCCTGGTAGGAATCCCACCCCTGTGGTGTAATGCATGAGTTCTGGTAACTATTGATTCATTCATACCCAGAAGTAGTGTAAACCACAACAGTGGGATGGAGATGTGACATAATTGGCAAATCTATTTGCTGCTGCTCTGAAAGAGCAATGTGTAGAAGTATGACAATCCGGGTCACTGCATCTGTTCCTGTAGAAAACATTCCCCATCGGCTGTAGGGAGGAGGCCTACAGGAGTCCTGTTGGGGACCTTCACAATGTAGGGAAGTGCAGCTGCTCACTGTAGTTGGCCTGGTCATCTGTTATGTGAAGAATAATTACGTATGGAGTTCTTACTTAAAGGGGCACTACAGCGAAAAACTGTAAAATTTAAAATATGTGCAAACATAAATAAATAGTACATTTTTTCCAGAGTAAAATGAGCCATAAATTACTTTTCTCCTATGTTGCTGTCACTTACAGTAGCTAGTAGAAATCTGAGAGAAGTGACAGGTTTTGGACTAGTCCATCTCTTTATAGGGGATTCTCAGGGATATATTTATTTTCAAAAGCACTTAGTGAATGGCAGTTGCTCTATCCAACTGCCAAAAAACTGTGTAGGGAGCAGGGAAGCCGGCCAGCATCATTGTTTAAATCCTTTTTCATGAATATCTTTATAAAGAATAAAAGCCTTGCTGAGAATCCCCTATGAAGAGATGGACTAGTTCAAAACCAGTCACTTCTGTCAGATTTCTACTGCCTACTGTAAGTGACAGCAACATGGGAGAAAAGTAATTTATGGCTCATTTTACTCTGGAAAAAACGCACTTCTTATTTGTATATGTTTGCACATATTTTAAATTTTACAGTTTTTCGCTATAGTGCCCCTTTAACCTCCTCAGCGGTATGGACGAATATATCCGTCCATCACCGCCGGAGGTCGCCGCTCAGGCCCTGCTGGGCCGATTTTTACAAAATAAAAAGCAGCACACGCAGCCGGCACTTTGCCAGCCGCGTGTGCTGCCTGATCGCCGCCGCTCTGCGGCGATCCGCCGCGAGTAGCGGCGAAAGAGAGTCCCCCCCCAGCCGCCCGAGCCCTGCGCAGCCGGAACAAAAGTTCCGGCCAGCGCTAAGGGCTGGATCGGAGGCAGCTGACGTCAGGACGTCGGCTGACGTCCATGACGTCACTCCACTCGTCGCTATGGCGATGATGTAAGCAAAACAAGGAAGGCTGCTCATTGCGGCCTTCCTTGATTATTCTGGGCGCCGGAGGCGATCGGAAGAACGCCTCCGGAGCGCCCTCTAGTGTGCTTTCATGCAGCCAACTTTCAGTTGGCTGCATGAAACAGTTTTTTTTTTATTTAAAAAAAACCCTCCCGCAGCCTCCCTGGCGATCTTAATAGAACGCCAGGGAGGTTAAAGGACAACTGAAGTGAGAAGAATATGTAGGCTGCCATCTATTTGGCTGCAGTAGTGTTTAAATAACAGAAACAACATGCAGCTAATCTTGTTATATATGACAATGTCAGAAACACCTGATCTGCTGCATGCTTGTTCAGGATCTATTGCTAAAGGTATTTTAGCAATAGAGGCAGAGGATTACCAGGCAACTGGTATTGGTGATAGGGGAATAAAAATGTCAGCCTTCATGTTCCTCTCGCTTCAGCTGTCCTTACCACTTTCTTTCATGTCCAATATAAAAGAGTCTAACCAGCATAACATTCTGACCAAAAAAACCAACTGCCATTCTGTGTTGTCCACTGGCACAGTGATATGTGAGGTGCTGCCCTTCCACCAATCTCCTCACACTCTGTGACTGATCACTGTCATAATTCATCCTCTCACACATTTGGTCTTCAGCTGATTTTTTTTATTTTTACATTAAATTTGCTTGGTTTTCCTCCCAAGTGCTCGGTCATGTATACCCACATTATGACTTGCTCAGGTGATTAACACTAACAGGTGTGCATGACCCTTCTTTCCATGTGATGTGTAAATTATATTTTTGCCTTCCTATAAATGATCCACCTGTTTATTTCATTGTCATTTGGAAGAATGTCTGTGTGAGAAAGTTGTCTCTACAGCTGATTAATGGCCTGTACTGACATGCTTTACAGCCTGTTGTGGACAGGAAGTTACACAGCACTGGCACAGAATGCTGGGAGTTGTAGTTGTGGAATATATAAAAAGATGCCTCATGGCAGGACTTTAGTATAAAGGTGAACCTGTATTAGAAATATAGGAGCTTCCATTGTTAGCATTTCCTACCCTATTTATCTTCTAGGCCAGCACACAATATGAAAGAAGCAGAGAATGACACTTCCCCACTAGACAAAACTTTAAAGTACACCTCACATTAAAGAAATATGGGGGCTGCCATCTTGATGATATCAAAATGTTAGTTTCTTAGCTTTAATGCTGATCTTTTACAGCTGATGCTTTGAGTCCTTTCCCTGGAACAAGCATGCTGATCGGGAAGTCAGTATTCTTAATCTATATACTTGTTGGAAAGTATTCCAAAATTTATTTTGCAATGAGATTAAGATGGCACTTCTTTTAAGTGGTGTACTTAATAAAGCCCTGCTTCTGTCTTCTATTTCCTGTCTGATTGGTGAAGTCCTTCTTCCTTTAGTGCATGCTGGCTTTTGAGATACTGGAGAAAGGAGCTACTAAGTACTCATTATTCTTTAGAAGAAATGTTTTTAAATTATCCCACCATTTTTTTTTATTTTATTTTTTTTTTCAAATCAGAAAATTATAAAATATCACAAACGAGTTTTGAATAGTGGTAATCATCAGCAAACTGTTCCCCACCCATACCCGTACATCACTGACATGGCAGCTATCCTCAGCAGCTTTTGGTTCTCCTTATCAATTGTTATGCATAGATTTGGAGGGGTTCCTTAGCTATTCAGTGCTGCGTAATAAGTTGGCGCTTTATAAATACAATAAATAATAATATGCCACTAGTGGTGATATTAATAAACAAGATTTCAGCTGAAATTTTGGCAGTAGGCTGATATCTGGAAGATATCCATCTTTTATCTAAACTACAACAAATATTTTAGGGTCCATTTCCGTATGTGCTCAGAGACACACGGCGAGCGTATGAGAGATTTGGGCGCAGGATACAGCCTGTATATGGCTGATCCTGCTGCTGCACAAGTCCTGGACGTGTTAAATACTATTCCCCCTCCAGGCCACCATGGATAGTGGGGGAATGATATAATCCGGCTTCCAGCTATTGCTGGAAGCCGAATTATTGTGTATTAAAAGTAACGTCAGCTCCATCTTCTGACGGCGCCAAAGTTACTCCCTGTGCGCCCAAGTCTCCTCCGCTGGATTCACTGTGTTCGCACGGCGGCTCCTGTGCTGAAATTAGTACAGATTTGATTTGGTCTCAATCAGATTTAGCACACACACTTTGTAGGAAACTGCTGTAGAAAGCTGCGTTCTTCACTTCCCTCTCCAGTACAATTCAAAGTACTCTTGCACATGTTCCGATACTATTGCGAAACTTCCAAAAATCAATCGGAAGCTTATGGAACTGATTGTGAGAATTAGTAGATCACTTGTAGATTCAATCACACATTATCAATCTACTCAATTAGTTGACGACCACATTTTTCTGTCTTTTTTTTTTCCTTAATAAAGGTAATTGAAAACTTAACAGGGTACATGAAGGAATGCAGCCACAATGTTAACATTAACGAACAATGTATAATAACTGACAATTTTCTGTTTTAATGTAAGACTTGAATTTACTGCAACAGTAAAGTGATACCTTCTTCTGCTGAAAAACTTAGAGGTGGAGCACCCCCCCCCCCCCCCCCCCAAAAAAAAAGTTTCATATACTGCTTAACATTAATGTGTATTTTCAAACAAGTTTATTAAATAAACAAATCTTGGGCCAGTGACAGATGAAAGAAATTCCTTGCTGGCAATACAGAAATGTGGAAAGGCCTGAACATATTTATGTTGGTGCATAGCTACCCACGTGGCAGCTGCAGGGTTCTTTTGCACTGTCTGAAAATACTGGAACAGTCAATGAGATGGAAGTTGTTTCCAGTTCATACAGGATTGTCAAATTTTGTATTCATATAGTTTTAAAAATGGACCAATTGAATTTGTATAAAAAATTTGCATAATCCTGTATGTACTTAGAATGCTTTGCATCTCATTGACCATCCCTACTCCTGAATCAAGTGAGAACATTCACATTATTTACTGTCCCATTCCCTCCTAGCAAGGAATCTGAGAAGTGCCGATCAGCATATATATTCAGGTGACTGTCTCAACATTCCAAGCAAAGCCATGAGGAGCATGGGAGCCAGTGGCAGCTCTGATTATTCACTTACAGGTTCACTTTTATAGTGGCTCTTTGAGCAAGACTGATAAGATGTCATATCCTATCATTCTAGTATAGGTTCATACAGATTGTATGGAGCCTGTAGTGGCAATTATCATACACTCAGTATAGTGGTGTTAGAAGATGACACTGAGGAACTTGTGCCAAAACACTGCCAGGAAATGGGACCTTACAGAAGGGCTGTGGAGTTGGTACAAAAATCATCCCACTCCTCAGTTTATGAAACCACTGACTGACTTCAGGTGCCCAAAATGGCTCAGACTCCTTAGTCTAATACTTACCAGGGCTGTGGATTTGGTGCAAAAATCATCCCACTCTTCAGTTTATGAAACCTCCAACTCCAGGTACCCAAAATTGCTTTGACTCCAACTCCACAGCCCTGCATTACAACTCTCTTGCAGTCACTGAAACCTCAATAGTCTTACTAGAATTTGTCATCTTATTACTGCTAAAGCCTAAACTACAGAAGTGATGTCAGTGCTATGTAATCTGCTGGCTGTTTCTAAGGTGCCAATACACAAATGTATTACATCTTAAAGTTACCCCAATTGTAGATTAAATTGCTAGAAAGTTTTCATTCTTCATTAGTTAAAAATGAAGTGATGGACTGTGTTGGAAATGTTTGTATTGGAATGATGGAGTCACCTTGTTCTTGGTCATTCTCTTCAGTAATAGGCCAGAACCAATCACTTTTGATCAGGAGAAAAAAAAGTAATGTAAGTGTTGGCACATGTATGGGCACCTTTCTACATACATTTGAGGTCAGAGAGAAGCTGAGCCTATCCAGTAAGATATTTGCTGCTGCTTTGAGTTCCAGTCACATTCCTGCTCTGGTGCTGTGGGTGGAATAGGGCTCAAGCACCAACTGTGAAATCCTGATACTTTTTCTAAATAAAGAAAATTCCTGAGTAACAGGAAAGATCTGATGTGTATTTATTGTGTGCTGGGTCTGTATAAACTGCTGACACATGACTTCATAAAAGAGACCTGCAGTCAGAGAAATATGGAAGTTTCCATTGCCAACTTTAAGGTAAAAAAAAATTGCAACCTCCATATTAATCTCACAACAGGTTTCCTTGAAGTGGAAGGAATTGGGGGCAGGGGCAGCTATACTGTTACTATACTGTTTAAAAAAAATCCACTTTAAAGTCATATTTAAAGTGATCCTGAGATGAGTGGAGCTAAAAGTTTTATACATTACCTGGGGCTTTCTTCAGCCCCCACCGTGCAGATCGCTACCATGCCGGCGTCTAAATCCTCTTAGATGCTCTGGTAGCAACCACATTCTCTGCGGCCAGTCGGGCGTACTAAGCATAAGCATGCACGGTTTGGCTGTGCATTCATGTGCCCCGCTCCTGGTGCCGGAAGCATTCTGCGCGGGTGCAGAATGCTCCCAGCCGGGGGAGAGCGCTTGGCCACACTGTACCTGCGCTGACTGGTGCCAGAGAATGGGGCTACTACCGGAGTATCTAGAAGGATTTAGATGGTGGCGTGGGAGCAGTCTGTGCAGAGGGGCTGAAGGATACCCCCTCCAGGTATGTATAAAAAAACTTTCAGTCCCCTTCGTCTCAGGGTCACTTTAACTCAGTAGAGGGCTGCCTCTGAATTCTCCTGAGGTTTCCCATGTCCTCCTGAAGACCACTGTTTCAGCACTGAGACCCTCTGGAAGTTCGAAGCTGTGCACTGACAAGCCTTTGTCAAAGAGCTTTGAGGAGGGTACCAGTGCTGGATTGGTGGAAGCGAATGGGACAGAAGAAGCCTCTGGATTATCCCAAGCCTATCCTCTACTGAGGTAAGTACCCATATGGGGCAATTTTTTCCCTTTAGGTGCATTTCAATGGCAGTACTTCTAAGATGAAGGAGATTTTAAATTTAAACATACTAGACTCCAAGTTGAATAAGGCAAATTCTGAAAGCCATCATGTCTGTTATTATAAATATCACCTTTGGAACTGAACTCATAGCTTTAGCAAGCACTGCCACATGCAGTTTTCTATTGCCTATGGCCATTTGAAATAGTAATTCTGTTCAATTCCCTGCTTTCATACACTGTTTATATTCATGTTTCATGACGACTAAGAATAAGCCTTATTCAATTTAGAGCTTAGATGGTCATTTTGTGTTGTGTTGAGTAGAACTAGAATCCCAGGCCTTGGGGACAGGAAGTGATGGCGGGTCTGTCTAGCGGAAAAAAACAACAACTCCAAACTTTCTAAAACAAACAAAAATGCTGCTGTTACGCTTTTAGATATACTTTTAATGTAGTTAGAACAAACTGACAGGACTAGATACAGCTGTCTATAGAATGCTACATTAGGACCTGCTGAAAGAAGTCTGTGGTCAGTGAAATACATACAATCAAAAATGGCACTGCTACATTTGGGCACAGGGTTAAGCTGAAAGACTGCTAACCCGGCTCTAGCTGCCTGGTGTTAAAACTATTCCCCTACTGACTACCTACAAAGTTGCTAATTTGGGCCCTGCTTACTGGCGGCACCAAAATTAGTCACTGAGTGGTGTACCTGTAACATAGCTGCTGGGAAATTTTGGCACAGGGGAAAGCCGATAAACTGCTTACGCTGCTCCTGCACAAGTCCCGGCAGCGCTAATTACTATTCCCCCTCCAGACCGCTATAGATAGTGGGGAAAAGGTGTAATTCGGCTTCCAGCTATTGCTGGCGGCTGAATTAGTGTCCTTGTAGTGATTTGTGCTCAGTCTTCTGATGCTGCCCAAATGCAAGGACTGGGGAAGAGTCTGTGTTCATGGATAGGGAACTGGCTAATGGACAGAAAACAAAGAGTTGTGGTCAATGGATCGCACTCAAAATGGGAGACTGTTAGCAGTGGGGTCCCACAGGGGTCTGTTCTGGGTCCAGTGCTCTTCAATTTATTTATTAATGACCTAGTAGATGCAGTAGTGAGCAATGTTGCTATTTTTGCAGATGATACAAAATTGTGCAGAATCATCAACTCTCAGGAAGATAGTGTCATATTGCAACAGGATCTGGATAGGATGGCTATATGGGCACATACATGGCAGATGAAATTCAATGTTGACAAATGTAAAGTCATGCATTTTGGATGTACTAATGGTCTAGCACCATACAAAATAAATGGGATACAGTTGGGGACATCAAACTTGGAGAAGGACTTAGGAGTACTCATTGACAACAAGTTAAATAATCGTACTCAATGCCAAGCAGCTGCAGCTAAAGCTAACAAAATTTTGGGATGCATTAAAAGGGAAATAAAAACTCGAGATGCTAGCATAATATTGCCCCTGTTTAACTCTCTAGTAAGGCCACATCTGGAATATGGAATTCAGTTCTGGGCACCACATTACAAAAAAGATATTGCAGTTTTAGAGCAGGTGCAGAGACGAGCAACAAAATTGATACGTGGGATGGAAGGTCTCACTTATCAAGAAAGGTTAATAAACTGGGTTTATTTAGTCTAGAGAAAAGACGCCTTAGAGGGGATCTAATTAACATGTATAAATACATCAGAGGGCAATATAATAGCTTGGCGGATGAGCTTTTTGTCCCTAGGCCTTCTCAAAGGACTAGAGGACATGATCTGCGCATGGAGGAAAAACGTTTTAGCCATTTATTTAGGAAAGGATTATTTACAGTTAGAGTGATTAAGATGTGGAATGCATTGCCACAGGAAGTCGTTATGGCAAACTCTATACCTGCATTTAAAGGGGGCTTAGATGCTTTCCTTGCGTTGAAAGACATCCATGGCTACAATTACTAGGTAATGCCTAATGATGTTGATCCAGGGATTTTATCTGATTGTCATCTGGAGTCAGGAAGGAATTTTTCCCTTTAGGGGCTAATTGGACCATGCCTTGTAAGGATTTTTATCGCCTTCCTCTGGATCAACAGGGATATGTGAGGGAGTAGGCTGGTGTTGTACTGGTTGAACTCGATGGACGTATGTCTTTTTTCAACCAAAATAACTATGTAACTATGTAAATCAGTCACTGAGCGCTGCTATAGCCATAATTCCTATTACGGCCTATGGTGGCACCGGCTGTGCCCAAATCTCCTGCGCTGTTTTTAGAGTGCTCGCACTGAGTGCCATAATTCAAATCATGGCCTAGGGCAGCTTCCAAGTCATCGGTGCAACACTGCCAAAATTATCTTGTCTCCATTTTCAGTCAAGGAAAACGTGTTGTGCATACAGCAATGGCCACAGGCAAAAGTGAGGAGTTTCCCAGATTTGTCCAACTCGCCTTCCCTGCCCAGCGCATAAGTGGCAAGTAAGTATAACTGCACAGCAGCGTTCAGAAAATTGCTATCTGGGAATGTTCTTTTTTTTATGACTTATCACATCCGACTGCTGTGTTCCCTGTAAGCACAGAGGACTCGCAGGAATACGAGGCAGAAGATAGATTACACAAGAGATACTTGGGCTCCTTCCACCATGTGCACGTTGCAATTAGTGCTGAAAAGTCGCATCGCGTTTTAGATGTGGGATGGTGAAGCATACAGTGCATAAAAGGTATGCTTCACTGCAACTGTAAACATGCGTTATCCCGATGCACTGAGGTGAATGTACTATAGACACATAATTGCATCACTTTGAGATGTGATTATATTGTGTGCTGCAATAGATACAGTGTGAAAGGAGCCTAAGCGATAAAGGCGATATATCCGTTTCCTGATATCTTCAAATGGAGGAAATGGATAATTTTTAGAAGGAACACTTGCACAGCAAACAGGATCAAGGACATAGTGAAATTAATTTCTAATAACTGCTTATGGGGTGTCAGCTTCACCACATAGGAAGCTATACTGTCCCTATGTCTTTGGCTGTAGATACACTTCATAGCTATATGTGTAGTGCCATCACTGCAAGGTGTCAGCCTGTTCTGGGCCAATAGAAAGCAGTCAAGGCATTTAATTGGCCATACAAACTGAATGCAGTTAGCTAGAAGCATCACTTTATAAGTACTTGATCCAACAGTCTACCTAGTTGATTGTTATTATTGATGTTAATTGTGTCTGGCCCAAAGAGCATCGGAAGCACAATCAATAATAACAGTAAAGTCTTTAGCAAACAGTGGTTATGTATGACCACCCCCTACGGGTGCACTCCAATCTTCCCACCGTGCAAAATGATTATTTTGCATGAGCTAGTTAAGTATTTAATAAGAAAGTAGGAGCATAGTAAGGTTGACCAGTCATTGGCCAATTGGTACACACCCTTTGCTCTTGGTGCTGTAGTGGTAATGATCACCCCTGTATGCACTTTCATATTTAGTGATAATCATTAACAAACCATTCCTTTCCCTCTGACATAGTAGCTGTCCCGAGCGTCTGTGTTGTGAGTGGCATCCTGCAATTGTTATACACAGTGCTGGAGGGAGTAGGTCAGTGTCAAATTTGCACTGGGGCCCATGGCTCTGTAGCTACACTACTACTCATTACTTGTTCACCATATGTCCACTTAAAAGCCTTAAGCCCCGTTTACACTTAAACAGTTGGTATGCATTAGTGCGCGGTTTTTCCATAGTAGTGCATTGGGAAGATTTCAATTAAAACGCATTAAAGAGGAACTCCAGCCTAAACAAACAATGTCATTAAGTTACATTAGTTATGTTAATTAAAATAGATAGGTAATATAATCTCTTACCCACACTGTTTTAAAAGAACAGGCAAATGTTTGATTTCATGATGGCAGCCATCTTTTTGGTTGAAAGGAGGTGACAGGGAGCATGAGACAGTTCCAGCATGAGGAAATCCCATCATGCTCTGCACAGCATCAGGGGAAAAAAAGCCTGGGCTTTTTTCTTTGATGGGTGGAGCTTAGCTAAAAATGCAGCTAAAAATGATGCTTTGGTAAGAAAAACAAAGTTCTGATGCTGTGAACCTGTTAAAGAAACACCAAGCCTTTTCGGTTCTGCTGAGGAGATTTTTAGCGAGAAGAACGCCAGCGCATACCACTAAGGCTGCATCTGAAATGACCACCAGCTCAGCGTGCAGCACCTAAATAGATTTTCCGCACACTTCGCATTCAATTCAGATGCAAATCATATGCAAATCTGCTACTATTTATCATGCAAACAGGAAACTCAGGAGGAGGGGCTAGGAGCAGCTAACCTGACAGTTACATAGTTGCAAAGTTAAAGGGAAGGTTCACGCAGGAGCTGTAAAAAAATAGAAATCAAAATCCACTTACCTGGGGCTTCCTCCAGCCCGTGGCAGGCAGGAGGTGCCCTCGCCGCCGCTCCGCAGGCTCCCGGTGGTCTCCGGTGGTGATCCCGACCTGGCCAGGCCGGCTGCCAGGTCGGGCTGCTCCTGCGCTCCAAGTTGCGTGTCACTTGTGCGCGCTGACGTCATCCGACGTCCTCCGGGCTGTACTGCGCAGTACAGCCCGGAGGACGTCGGATGACGTCAGCGCGCACAAGTGACACGCAACTTGGAGCGCAGGAGCAGCCCGACCTGGCAGCCGGCCTGGCCAGGTCGGGATCACCACCGGGAGCCTGCGGAGCGGCGGCGAGGGCACCTCCTGCCTGCCACGGGCTGGAGGAAGCCCCAGGTAAGTGGATTTTGATTTCTATTTTTTACAGCTCCTGCGTGAACCTTCCCTTTAAGGAAAGGTGGGGGGAAAGTCTGCGCATCCCTAAACACATGTTGCAATTAAATGGTTAATCGCACAGGGATACACCGCCTCTGCCAGACTGAAAAATGCATGCCCTGCATCCAAGACAAGTGCTAACATTTATTAAACTAGGAGGAACTTTAGCTTCCAATATGGTTTGCATGCAAAGTGTATTATACTAGACACTTGCGCCACGGTGAGGCAAACCTCCGGGCAAGTGACCTAACCTAAATTTAAAACCTTGGGAGCAGCTAAGCAAAAGAAATGTGTAACTTACATTTGGTTGAACAGCGAGAAGAACGCCAGCGCATACCACTAAGGCTGCATCTGAAATGACCACCAGCTCAGCGTGCAGCACCTAAATAGATTTTCCGCACACTTTGCATTCAATTCAGATGCAAATCATATGCAAATCTGCTACTTATCATGCATAATTTTTAGTCCGGAGGTTCACTTTAAGTGTGAACTGTGCCATAGGAAACCATGGGCATTACTTTGAAAATCAGTTTTCTTTCAGTTATAACAGAGAGCAACTGATTAAGTGTAAAAGGAGCCTAAACAGATCTATTTGCATCTTATAAAGGAGGGTACAGATGAAAAACATTCACACTTACAAAACCATGCACACTTGGGGCTATTTTCCGCGATCAGCGCTTCTATAGCACTAAACGCAATCACCGGGAAATCACCTGAAAATGGTGCAGGATACACTTGGGCGATTAATGCAAATCGCCCAAGTGAAAACAGGCCCATAGGTTATTATTGCACTAGCGCTTTAAAAAGTGCTAGTGCTTGAGCATTTTGCCGAAATCGCCGGCAAAACGCTCTAGTGTGAATGGGACCTTAGGCTAGGTTCACAGTCCACTGCTTACCGCACTGCAATGATGTCTATGCGACGTTCGCATTACGGTGTAATGTGTTGCGTTATGGTAACACACTGCATGCAGGTGTTATTTCTAAACGCACATATTAACAGATACAGGGAAGCATACTTTTCATTGTATGTTTCACTGTATCTACTGTATGCGATGTTAACACACCGGTACGACTTTTTGTTGCATTGCGCTCCTGTTGAACAGGGAACACAACGCAAAGTTCCACTGTGAATCTAGCCTTAAACATGTGGTATCTGCACTCAAATGTCACTCACTTCATAGGTTCATTTATTTATTTTAGTCTGAATTATGATTTTCTACTGCTTTGTGGCTTTTTATATTTGATTGTAAGCTCTCTGCTGCAGGTTGAACCTACTCTGCAGTATCACAGGACACAGTGCACAAAGCCTTATATATAATGCATAACCCTGATTGATTCATAGGATTCACATCATTCCCCATGAATGGTAAACATGAATAAAATGTGCGATTATTATTGAAATGAGCGCTCTCTTCCCAGACGCGGCACTCATCAATCAATACTCGTCCCATTGTTCTCTGCACCAGCCTGTCCCGTGAAAGGCCTGATATTTGTCCATTTCAGCCTGACCCTTGATCCACAATTCCCCCAGTGAGCCTGCGCCTCCTGACTTACATCTTAATGTTGTGAAGGACACGTGTGTGGTATGCCGTAACGCAATCTCTATTCTCCCGCGGGGGGCTCAATGCCAAATATTCATGTCGGGCCACAGCTGGGTTTTTGTAGCGGTAATGGTTGTGTGTAATTGGCAGAACACAGAGAGTGGGGAAGAGGAGGCTATTGTTCCTCAGTATCCCACCACAGACTACCAGGAATGGATGATGAGAAGAGGAGAGTCCTGCTTCTCTCTCTCTGCTCAAGAACTGAATGGGACATAAATTGTGTTTGTCTGAATATGAGAGATGTTTAACAGCACACAAATCTTAGATCTGTCATGACAGCAGAATAGAGGGAAGTGGAACCGATACGAGAGATTAGCTGCAATTTCAAAGCCTGCTGCTGCATTCCCATGACAGAAAAGCCCTTAATGGATTAAAATATTTTCTTAAAATAAAAAAATAGAGTGCTTTGAAGTCATATTATCATAAGAGATCATTTGATTTTAATTTTTAAAGTCAGAAAATGTCAACTTTACGGATGACCTACTTCCCTAAAATTCTCTCCAGCAAGGAACGTGCTAGATACACTTTAAGGGAGACCTGTAATGCTTTTTATTTCCCTTTTTTAATCTTTTTAGAAAAAAGAAAAATGTTAAAGAGTTAGCCCAAAAAAATCAAATTTAAATCTCTATTGCAACGTGTTAAATAGTTTGTAAGGGAGCCAAAAAGGCAATGCTGAAGTTAAAAAGCAATCTAATTTTTTTACTGTGTGACTATCATTCACCCTTTTCCCCAAGCTCCTAAGGAGGACGCAACAGATACTGCAGAGCATGCCCATGTCTGCCTGACCCCCCCTCTCCCCCCCAGGACCAGGTGCCGATGTCTGCCCGACCCCCTCTCCCCCCCCAGGACACACTTCCAGCGCCGCCACCGCAAGTTTGCCCTGTCGCCGTGCATCTCTCACTTTCCTGCTCGTGATTCTCTCACATGTGACTCGGCGGCTGAGCTGCGGTGGCGGCGCTGGAAGTGTGCAGATGTACTCCGCTCCCGCTCTCTCTCCGTGTCAGCTTTTTGGGGTGAGAAGATATCGGCACCTGGTCCTGGGGGGTCGGACAGACATTGGCTCTTGGGGGGGGGGGGAGCGGACAGACATCGGCACCTGGTCCTGGGGGGTGGAGAGAGGGGCGGGCAGACATCGGCACCTGGTCCTGGGGGGAGAGGGGGGTCGGGCAGACATGGGCATGCTCTGCAGTATCTGTTATGCGGCCTTGCGTCCTCCTTAGGAGCTTGGGGAAAAGGCTGAATGATAGTCACACAGTAAAAAAATTAGATTGCTTTTTAACTTCAGCATTGCCTTTTTGGCTCCCTTACAAACTATTTAACACATTGCAATAGAGATTTAAATTTGATTTTTTGGGCTAACAGTTACTCTTTAAATATCACAAATGAAAATGTGATAATTGTTTAGAGCCCCACCTGCTGGTCTGACGGGGAAGTTTTGATTAGGTAAGAAAACCCTCTTTCTCCTTCACACTGCAGTTCCATGTCTACAGGATCTTCTCAAAAAATTAGCATATTGTGATAAAGTTCATTATTTTCTGTAATGTACTGATAAACATTAGACTTTCATATATTTTAGATTCAAATACACACAGCTGAAGTAGTTCAAGCCTTTTATTGTTTTAATATTGATGATTTTGGCATACAGCTCATGAAAACTCAAATGTCCTATCTCAAAAAATTAGCATATTTCATCCGACCAATAAAAGAAAAGTGTTTTTAAAACCAAAAAAGTCAACCTTCAAATAATTATGTTCAGTTATGCACTCAATACTTGGTCGGGAATCCTTTTGCAGAAATGACTGCTTCAATGCGGAGTGGCATGGAGGCAATCAGCCTGTGGCACTGCTCAGGTGTTATGGAGGCCCAGGATAGCGGCCTTAAGCTCATCCAGAGTGTTGGGTCTTGTGTCTCTCAACTTTCTCTTCACAATATCCCACAGATTCTCTATGGGGTTCAGGTCAGGAGAGTTGGCAGGCCAATTGAGCACAGTAATACCATGGTCAGTAAACCATTTACCAGTGGTTTTGGCACTGTGAGCAGGTGCCAGGTCGTGCTAAAAAAAAGAAATCTTCATCTCCATAAAGCTTTTCAGCAGATGGAAGCATGAACCCACTTTTGAACCAGAAACAGCGGTAGAAGTGCCTGACCTGGGCTACAGAGAAGCAGCACTGGACTGTTGCTCAGTGGTCCAAAGTACTTTTTTTTTTGATAAAAGCAACTTTTACATGTCATTCGGGAATCAAGGGGCCAGAGTCTGGAGGAAGACTGGGGAGAGGGAAATGCCAAAATGCCTAAAGTCCAGTGTCAAGTACCCACAGTCAGTGATGGTCTGGGGTGCCATGTCAGCTGCTGGTGTTGGTCCACTGTGTTTTATCAAGGGCAGGGTCAATGCAGCTAGCTATCAGGAGATTTTGGAGCACTTCATGCTTCCATCTGCTGAAAAGCTTTATGGAGATGAAGATTTCATTTTTCAGCACGACCTGGCACCTGCTCACAGTGCCAAAACCACTGGTAAATGGTTTACTGACCATGGTATTACTGTGCTCAATTGGCCTGCCAACTCTCCTGACCTGAACCCCATAGAGAATCTGTGGGATATTGTGAAGAGAAAGTTGAGACACAAGACCCAACACTCTGGATGAGCTTAAGGCCGCTATCGAAGCATCCTGGGCCTCCATAACACCTGAGCAGTGCCACAGGCTGATTGCCTCCATGCCACTCCGCATTGAAGCAGTCATTTCTGCAAAAGGATTCCCGACCAAGTATTGAGTGCATAACTGAACATAATTATTTGAAGGTTGACTTTTTTGGTTTTAAAAACACTTTTCTTTTATTGGTCGGATGAAATATGCTAATTTTTTGAGATAGGAAATTTGGGTTTTCATGAGCTGTATGCCAAAAACATCAATATTAAAACAATAAAAGGCTTGAACTACTTCAGTTGTGTGTATTTGAATCTAAAATATATGAAAGTCTAATGTTTATCAGTACATTACAGAAAATAATGAACTTTATCACAATATGCTAATTTTTTGAGAAGATCCTGTATATAGACACCAAATTTGGAGACTGCTCCAGTGAGCAAAGCAACATCCATCTCTTCTGCTCACAAAACATCAGCAGCTGAAAGTGAAAAGTGCACTTATATATGAAAAAGAAAGCAACTAAAAAACCAAAACACTTTTTTACTCCATTTAAAAATATAGTAACTTATGCAACATTTAAAGTGTACCCGGGTCAGGTTTTTAAATGTAGAAAAGGGACACCGAGGCATGTTCCCATCTGCAGAACATGCCTCTATATGCCCTCCTTGCGGCTCTCGGTACCCCTGCACCCCGCTAGCCCCTCCAAATTTGCAGACATGCAGAATGTCGACAAAATTAATGGGGGAGGAGCGTCCTTTGCAGGAGAGGAACGCCCCTTCCCCGCCTATCAGAGCCTTGTCGCTGGCTCTCCACCTCATCCATGCCAATTACTGCTTTTCTCTGCACAGAGCTGCTTCTGCAGCACCGTGACCCCAGAGGTCACAGAAGTGAAAGTGGAGGAGAACTGCACGTGGGAGCGGCGGAGAGTGGCGGTAATAGACGCTGCCTGATCTGGCTACCCCCACCCTGGATCATTTTGTGCTTTTTCTTAAGTTTAAATACCGCCTAAGGTTCTCTTTAAAGCAAACCTGGTACTCTACCCTCGGTAGAGGGAAGCCTCTGGATCCTCAGGAGCCTTCCATCCCTTCCTAAAGGAGCATGAACACACTAAGCAGGACGCCTTGCACCTGCACAGAAGCTCGGAGCAATGTATTGGGGCTACACAGGAGGACGGGGAAGCCTCATTAGGATCCATAGGCTTCTCCCTCCCAAGGTAAATACACCATAGGGGCACATTTTTCCTTACAGGATCTCTTTAAATATGTTATATCTACTTCTGAATTTACATTTAGAATATCTTTGATTTTACTATCAAGCTAAATTCAGAAAATGAAAATATGCCATTTTCTTTAAATATGCATTTACACAGTCCTTCCTATTGTTCTATTACATGCTTCAAACGAGATGCCGTTCAATCGTAGCTGGCTGCTAATGGGGTTTCCCACGGTCGCCTAAAGCAGAGTCCCCAACCCTGGCCCCACGGCCCGCAAACAGTACATTCTTTAGGAAACCACAAACATTCACAGGTGAGGTAATTAGTGTCTAATCACAGGCTGGACAAATCGCAGAACATGTCCTGCAGTGGGGTAAACAAAACCTCCTGCTCACACTTGGGCCAATCATGGAGCCTCTCTCCAAAATGCAACCAATCATCCTGCAGTTCAACCTGTTCTTAGTCCCACCCACGGAGGTATTGGAGCATATGCAGACGATCATTGGTTTCATGCGCCTCCCACTTTTCACTATATCCAGAGTCACCGTCACATAGGGGCCAAAAAACAAGTTTACTTTACTCAAAGTTTTATTATATTCCAGATTACTATACTTTACTCCCATAGACTTATAATGGTGATTGGCTGGGACCTTGAGGGGTAGATTACAATAGCCAAGTTTTCTATAAATGAGATCCTACTGTACTTTCAGATTAATAGATTCATAAACGTGACAATCAGCTGAATACTGACTACCACTGTATAGATTGCTAAATCACATTCACCTCTTTTATAGACCTGAACATCCTATAGCTACAAATCTCAGTATCTTTTGTTGCTGCCTTTGGAAGGGATTCATTTTAGTCGTTTTTTAATTTATTTAAAGGACAACTATCAAAGGTAACAAATTCTAAATGCCATATATATTTTCAGTAATTACTAGCAAATAGCAATACAAAGGCTTTTTTCATCTTTTCATGTTTTATGTGAACAAAATATGACATTTACAGAGAACAGTTTTCACTTGTCAGTTGTCATTACTACCGTATGTCCAGAACATCCAGCATACCGAAACAATCTTCACTGGCTGTAATACTGTGACTGGAATCTGTTCAGAATGATAGCAAGCAGAAATATAACTTCAAATGTGTGTAAACATCAGCTGCAGCTCTGTGTGTTACTGCCTCTCTTGCTCTCTCTGCCTCACAGCCTAAATTAAACAGGTTACAGCCAGGAATAGCTCATTCTGAATGTGGAGGGGGGCATCCAAGAACAGGAATAAAGTAAGCCTCCTTCTCTTCAGATCCCTCTCCATATCTAAAAATCCCTCAGCTGTTCTCGTATGATCTGTGAAAAAGCAGTGTGTGTGTACAAGCAGGGCAGAAACAAAAAGATGTCTAGTGTTGCTGGCTAAAAGCTCTATAGGTACAGTATGAGGGGTTTACAGAAGAGCAATTTAGTTGATAGGTGTTCTTTAACTGTGGTTTTACTTTCTCACCACAAGATAGTGCTACAAACACGATCCTGGGTTACCAGGAAGTGTTCAATTTTTTTTTTTTTACATTATCTTTTACTTTCATTATTATGAAAGGACATGGTCCCTGATTGGGATCATGTTTATTAATTCCAGGCACTTTGATTAGCTTCGGGAACACGTCCCCTTCACCAATCATTGATCTCCGAGTCTTAGAGGATACACGTGGCGGGAATGTGCATGCGTAATGTGGCAAGTGACGCATTAAAACGTCCAGGGCAGGACATTTTAATGTGGCACGTTGCTATTAAGTGGTTAAGCATCTGTTCTTTGAATCCTATTCCCCTCTCATCTCTTGCAACTGTCCTCATCCTTCATCCGTGTACTTAATTCCCTACTATTCTATCTGTCAACCCTGGCCTTTTTGCCGTCCTCACTTAAAAACGCTGTTGTGACACCACTACTTTAGAAAAATCTCTAGATCCTTGCGCACTCTCCAGCTACCGCCCTGTGTCACTTCTTCCCTTTGCACCCAAATTACTAAAATGTCGTATTCATGCTGAACTAAGCAATTATTTATCTTTCAACTCCCTTCTTGTTTAGTTCAAGTCTGGCAAACAAGCTCTTACTAAAGTAGCCAATGATCTCCTTATAGCCAAATCCAAAGGTCATTATTTCATACTCATCATTCTGGATCTGTCCTCAGAGTTTGATACTGTTGACCATACCTTACTCCTACAGATACTTTCGTCTGTAGACATAAAGGGCCTCAATCTCTCCTGGATATCTTCCTATCCCTCTGGAAGGTCATTCTCAGCTCTCCACAACCTCTCTCCCCTGTACATCTCCTCACTAGTTTCCAGATACTAACCCAACCGCAATCTCTGCTCTGCACACAACCTTCTTCTGTCCTCCTATAGAATTACCTCGTATTCACGTATACAAGACTTCTCCCAAGCCACAATCCTCCTCTGGTATCCCCTTCCAAAACATATCCATCACTCTCCACCCTTTGAAATCATTAAGCGCTCCTTCAAATTGTTTGTTTCTTACTCTCTAATAAATCAATAATAATAAACAGAGTTGCCTTCAGTTTGAAGCTCAGGTTCTAGAGCATAAAGTGCTTGCTTACGCACTGACTGGTGTAGGTAGGAACTGGTCGAGTGCTGGGTTCTTTTTTGTTTTTTTGGGGGGAAACTACTCTCTTCTATTTTGACATCTCTCATTTTATTTTATTGCTATTAGTGTTCCAGCTTGTTGTAAGCATGTGTTTTGAGTGAAGAGGGTCACTGATGGTTTGCATGTAAATTGACCATATCCTTAAACACCTGATGTTTTTGCCTTATACAGTATATGTGCCAGGAGCATGAGCACAATTCTCTTTGTGTAGTTATCTTGGCAGCCATTATGGTCTGGCTTTAGGCAGTAGCTCTCTTGCCTATATTTATTTAATGGTGTGAGTGGTACAATTTGTCACCCCAGGAAAAAGACTGGTTTATGAGCCTACATGAGTTCCCTTTGTTTAAAAGCCCCATCTACACGATACGATTCTTTATACGATTCAATTACGATTCTATTTACGATCCGATTAAATCCGACATGTCCGATCGGGATTCGATTCGATTCAATTTGATTTGCTATTGTTTGCAATGGCAAATCGAACTGAATTGAATCGAATTCTGATCGGACATGTCGGACTTAATCGGATCGTAAATAGAATCGTAATTGAATCGTATAAAGAATCGTATCGTGTTAGAGACAGAATTGCCTTCAGCTTGAAGCTGAGGTTCTAGAGCATGAAGCATTTGCTTGTGTACTAACTGATTTGTGTACAATAGAAGTCAGTTCTAAGGAGGGAATTGTAACACAGTGAACTGCCTAAGCACAAAAAGATACAGATAAGTTAATTGGCTTCCCCATAAAAAAAAAAAAAGTTTGCTCTAAACTACAATACATACTGTACACTGCATGCCTTAGATTGTACGCCTCTGGCAGGGTCCTCCCTTCCCTAGTGTAGTCTACCTGATCATGTGCTCCTTTCCTGTGACAGCCTGTACTCAGGGCCGGTTTAAGCAACAATGGGGCCCCAGGGCAAAATAAACCTGGGGGCCCCCCCAACAGATACCCCGGAACAAAAATCGGCATTAAGGGACCTTTTTTTGCAGCTGGTATAGTCAGGGTGTGAAGCCCCAATCGGTCGGAGCTCCACATTCTGGCTACCCCAGCCTGCATGGGGGACAAGGGGTTAAAAAGTTTCAGGAGGGGGGACCCCACATAATTTTTTTTAAAAAAATTCCCGCACTCTAAACAAAAAAAATTGGGAAAATAGGAAAAAATGCCAGGGATCTTCATACAGCCATATTGCGGCTGTATAGCGATCCCTGGCCAAAGCGCTGCGGCTGCGTATGGACCCCCTGGAAACCCCGTCAGGAAATGTATTGCTCTTTCTTTTGATGCATGTAAAATTACACTACCGTTAGGTTTGCTACTAAAAGTGACATTTACCGCATTTAAAAGTATACTTTTTTCCTTCAAAAGTTTAAAATCGATTTTCTCAAAAAACTATAAGGTCTTTTTGAAAAATTGTTTTTTCCTCTTATTCCCAATGATCTCCTTAACATATCCTGCAAATTTAGGGTTTCTAGCATTTAAGGTGGATTTGCTATTAACCATTAAATCCGGCAGGTTTTTAAATGTGTATTTTTTTTCCTTTGAAACGTTAAAATCTATTTTCTCAAAAACTATAAGGTCGATTTGAATTTTTTCTTCCTCTTGTAGCCACTGGGGGCCCCTACAAGCTCTGGGGCCCTGGGACAATTGCCCCCTTTGCCTCTATGGTAGCGCCGGCCCTGTCTGTACTTGTATTACTGGGACTACCTAACCAGCCCATAATCCCTTTATCATGTATCTTGTATAACTTTTTTCTATGTTGTATAGCCTTGTTATGTCTGTCATCCTTGTATCATTGTGTATATTTGTCCAGCGCTGCATAACATGTCGGTGCTTTATACATACAATAAATAATAATAATACACAATACATGCATAGACATATGACTATGGTAGGGATTAGATTGTGAGCCCCTCTGAGGCACAGTTAAGTGACAAGACAACATACACTGTACCGCGCTGTGGAAGATGTCTGCGCTATACTAAAAATAATACTGCATTTTTTAAACTAAGATCTTTCATTTTCAAAAGTCTTGGTTTCTTTTAATGCGGTTACTGTGGGAGCTTATTATAGAAAAACAAGAAAAAGATAACTCCAAATATAAAGTAAGTGAAGTGTGTGGCCTGTGTGGTGGAGCAGAAATGCAGAACTCAAACCAACATTGATTCCGGTGATACCTTTAATGACTTACTGTACATGGTAATTGCAAGCCTTTAAAACATTAAGTTTCTTCTTCAGGCATTATACAGAACTGGATCAGGTACAGTTCTGAAACTGTACCGATTTTAGTGATTTTTCTACAGTAAAAAAAGAGAAAATCCTTCTTAGCATTTCCCATTTTAAGTGTGGTTATTTTGAAGCCAATCTTGATGCCATTTCCTGTCCTACTCTCCTCTGCCTGATTAGCCCGCCCTTCACTATAGAAAGTGCATTGTCTCAGCATGAGAAATATTGTCCAGAGAGGAACAGAGGTGTGGGAGGGTAAAACAGTAGGGAAAGAGGCGTCAGCCAATCAGGCTGCATTGGTTAAGTATGAGGGAAAGTAGAGAAGCAAAAAAGGACAACCCAGCATGCCCTGCAACTTCCTTTTTGTGTACCAAATTTTGTGTGTACCAAATAAGAGTCAGGTAAACTGGGGAATGATAATTTATCAACAAGAAAAGTAATAGCGATTTTAACTTTTGGATTGCCTGGTTAGCAGCCTTATTACTTGTTTACCAGATAAAAATAAATAATTGATTTTTGATTTTATGCCCGACAGTTACACTTTAAGGGGAACAGTGTTCCAGCTTATTGTGAGCAAGTGTTTTGAGTGTAGGGAGTAATAATTGTTTCCATAGGATACAAAGGGCCCATTACAGCACCATATGGCACAGCAAAGTATTCAAACTAGTCAGTCCACCGACAAATGCCTTATTGTGTTATAGTTATAGTTATATCTATATACAGTATTATTTTCCATTTTCTGTCTTAAGTTATAAGTAACTTTTCTCGTTTTAACCTTTCTTGAAGATATTAATAAAGTTATAATATTCTATACTTATCTATGATTTTAGATTACCAATAGTTTATTGGCGCGCACCCCTCCTTTTCTCTATGCTACCACAATTTTTTTGTTGTTAAGTTATAAGTAAATTATTGTATTTTCTTTATGTCCATTTACATAACAGTCTCGGCATAGGCGGTCTTTAGTGGCAGCCTTGGCTACGTTTATTCTAGTGTGTATGGACCTTTTGTTATGACTTTCCTCATACAGAACTTCTCACAAGCCTCTCCTTACTTCTGGAGCTGTGCACTCAACAACCCTTCAAATCTTTAACATTAACCAAACCTGTAATAATATTTGCTGAAGTATAAATACAGTGAATCTTATCAGTCCAGGACTTAACTCATTCAAGTAGTGGCTGGATTGACTGCTGGCTCTGCCTCTGACACAGGAGACCAGGGTTCGAATCTCAGCTCTTCCTGTTCAGTAAGCCAGCACCTATTCAGAAAGGAGACCTTGGGCAAAGCTCCCTAACACTGCTACTGCCTATAGAGCGTTCCCTAGTGGCTGCAGCTCTGGTGCTTTGAATCCCCCAGGAGAAAATCTCGATATAAATGTTCTGTGTCTTGTCAAGTAAAATTCTTTGGAAGGCATAAGTTTACTGACAGATAAAAAAAGGTTTATATAAACCTTGGGCCTGGCGGTGGCTTCATGGTTATTACGCTCACTCTGACGTTAGGGCCCTGGTTCACCACCCTCCACCATGGTAAAATGATGGACTCCCTTGCACACCGTCCCATGACTGTAGTAAGGAAATTACAGTAGATTGTGGGTGCAGCTGAGGGACAGCGAGTGACATGAACTATTAAATGTAGTCTTTACAAAATGCCAGCGCTTGGTGAATACTTAAAATAATAAATAGATGTAGCTAAGCAATGCTTTCCTGAAAACACAGCCTAAAAAGTGTCTGCGAGATTTCAATGGGTGAAGCCAGACTTGCCAAGATCACAGCCCCAGTGAATTGTGGAGCTTGTAGTCCCAGGAGGCACTGAGCCGAGAGGAAGAAGTAAGGAATGGGCAGTATTTGTCAGGCAGATGTCAATGAAAGGGACTATGTGTGGGAAGGGGTTAAGTGCCAGCGCCCTTTGATCCCCCTCATTTTAGTGTCTGGAAAAGGGAGGGCACTTGAGTCTGAATGAAAGGAGACAAGGGGTGGAATTGGGTTACTCCCCATCACCCACCCCTATCACAGGGCTGCACTCCTCCTCCTCCTCCCTCTCACACCGCACACCTCTGTGCCACACTTCCATGCAGACAAGAGTGGCTCTGTCTCCTCCGCACAGTACACCCCTGTCACACTCTCCTATCTCCTCTGTGGGTTCCCTCGCTGTCTCAGTGTGCCCACCCAGGGTGTGCACTACCCACACTACTCAGAGGTCATCACACACACCATCGGTAACCTGCTATTGTGCCCACAACAATCCCACCACACGTAACACCGCTGCATTGTCTCCTCCACACACACTATTCACTACAGATAGCAGACACATATTACTAAACAGTGCCAGACTGCAGTCTGAATACCACCCTGTACCCACCTGTGCTGCACAGCCTTGCCCATGAGATGCCTTGCTCTTGCAGAACTGGGTCACCTGGGCACATTGTGTCTAGGCACCAGCAGCCAGCCACTCCTCCTGGCTGTCCCCATGTCTCCCTGTAAAACAGACACACTACCCCCTCTCCTTACACAGACACAGGGTCTGCAGCTCCCTCCCATCCTGGACTCCGCTTATTAGAAAGTTATCCTGTCCCACAGCAGGGGCGGGAGAGAGAGACAGACAGGAGAGGAGAATCTGGGCACGTCAGACATCATCTCTCTAGAGGCTGTGCCCACAAGATGCCTTCATGCCCCCCTCTGTCTGCAGTGCTAGGGGTGGCATTCTAGCCTGATCACCTGGACATATCTGCAACCTCTAGAAACATGCCTATGAAAGGTTAGATGCAGCACAGACATGCTTATATTGTGACCACACTGCCTCCTGTACCTACAGCAGACACATACCTGTACACAGACTACCTGCAATCACCTACACAAGAGTGTGCATTAATGTAACAAATGGCTTTCTCGTGGCAAGAATTGTTGTTACAAGATTCTACATGACAGAGGTATGCAAAAAAGTCACATACTGTCTGCAAGCACGCAGCTAACATATAAAGCAAAATACAGAGGATGAAGGTGGCACGTGCATGAACATATTATACACACATAGGATTTCATTCACATTCGACAGCAGTGTACCCACAAGGGTGGCACCTGGACTGGCAGGTGAAGGGAAATGTGGGCAATAATTTGGTTTCTGCAGTTCTGCCTGATGTCACAAGGTGTCAGTCCAAGCCCGAGCAGGGGGCATTTCGGGATCTGTCCTAACCAGCTGAATGCCAACCTATGGGTGGACGCCCAGAGTACCTGTGAGAGAGAGTGTGAAGCAGACCAGGTAAGAACAGATTGATTGTGTATCTGACTTATTGTTATCGTTATACATTTGTATACACCTGAAATTTTCTGACATGCTTCACAGAGTTCATTGAACAAATCACATCACTGAATGTCCCCTGGAGGTGGCCACTAATGATACAATCCTGATTGTACAAGCTTACCATTCCTATGTATTATGAGGGACTACCTGAGGTGGGTGCATGTAAAAAAGGCACTGAGAAATTTAGCCACAGGGTGAAGCCAAAAGACGGCTCGCCCTGCTCCTGATAATTTCCCAGCCATTTTCCACACTATTCCTCTGCTGATAAGTGAAATTGTTTGGGGGAGACATAATTTGAGCTGCAACTATTGCTGGCAGCCAAATAATGCCCCTATAGCCATAATTCACACTACAGCCTATGGCGGCATCCAAATCGCGGGTGCCGCCAAAATTACCTGTCTCGACTTACAGTATTCAAAATATATGCACTCACTTTACCCTTCTTCTACACAGATTTGGTAAGATTGCACAAGCAAAATTGTATCATTAATGGGGACCTAAAGCAACATTTCAGTCTAATTTCCCTAAAACAGCAAGGCTAGATTGCTTCCCTTTTTTTTGAGGGGGGGGGGGGATGATAATCTAATAATCTAATCTACCAGTATGTGTTGGCGATTTGGGAGCAGACCAGAATAGGAGACACACACAAAGACAGACAAAACCCATGCAGATAGTGACCTAGGTGTAATGGGAACTTGGTACCTTAGCGCTAAATGGTTTAATGTTGGGTACACACGATACGTTTTTCCCGTTCGATTCTCCGCTCGATCGTTTTTTTTCCGCTCGATTCTCCGCTTCATTCTCTTATCTTCCGCTCCTGTTTCTTATCTTTTTCCATTCACTTCTATGAGAAATCAGCAGTAAAACGATCAAAAGGAATATCGGATATGACGGAATTTATCAATCAAACTCAACTATCTAATGGAAAAATGTAACGTGTGTTCCCAGCATAAGAGAGCAAAGCTTTGTTCACACCTGAGATAACTGTCCCTTGAAACACTCATTTTGGGTGGCAGCTGAGGAGGCATCATCATGCAGACAGTCACTGAGTAGCCTGTTGTGTTGTATGGAGAGAGGAGGAGGGAGGACGAGTGGATGGCACCCTCCTGCAGACACAAAAACAGCCATTTTCCAGCTTGGACTGTTACTAAAGGGGAGGCCGCTGACATCGGAGGGTACCTGTACACACTCTAGATTTTCACCTGAAATGATCACAAACGATAGGAAGGAAGTTGTGCACGTAGCTTGGCTATGGCGCCATCTAGCTGTGTATTATAGAGTTATTCTACACATAAATATGTTAGTTACACATGGGTTCAGTCACCTGCTGACTTCTATGTACAGCTCTTGGTGACTCCTTCCACAGGATCTCCCCATCATTCTTCCTTAACCCTGACATTATTTCAGCTCACACAGCTTGTGCTACATTCTTCATAATATATAATGGCTGTGTAATGCCAAGATTACAGTGAATACTAGTATTTATACTAATTATCTCCCCAATGAGATACTAGTATCAGCAATATTAATTATAATAGTACTTAATTTGAAAATAGAATTTCTAAATCCCTTAATCAATAGCGTAGCCACAGTTGCTCACATGTATGATGCTCTACTTGTGCGGAACAATGATTGTAGAACACTCCTCCCCTTATCTCACAAACCTGCTGCGCTTCCTGACAATTCAGCACAGGGGCAGTACATCACTGCTTCCCTTATCTCACATGCATGCTGCGCAGCACTTTACTGCTTCCCTTATCTCACATGCACGCTGCGCAACACTTCACTGCTTCCCTTATCACACCGTGCTTCCTGAGAGTTCAGCACAGGGGCAGTACATCACTGCTTCTCTTATCTCACATGCATGCTGCGCAGCACTTCACTGCTTCCCTTATCACACCGTGCTTCCTGACAATTCAGCGCAGGGGCAGTACATCACTGCTTCCCTTATCTCACATGCATGCTGCACAGCACTTTACTGCTTCCCTTATCTCACATGCACACTGCGCAACACTTCTCTGCTTCCCTTATTACACTGAGCTTCCTGACAGTTCAGCACAGGGGCAGTACATCACTGCTTCTCTTATCTCACATGCATGCTGCGCAGCACTTCACTGCTTCCCTTATCACACCGTGCTTCCTGACAATTCAGCACAGGGGCAGTACATCACTGCTTCCCTTATCTAACATGCATGCTGCGCAGCACTTTACTGCTTCCCTTATCTCACATGCACACTGCGCAACACTTCTCTGCTTCCCTTATTACACTGAGCTTCCTGACAGTTCAGCACAGGGGCAGTACATCACTGCTTCCCTTATCACACAGTGCTTCCTGAGCGTTCAGCACAGGGGCAGTACATCACTGCTTCTCTTATCTCACATGCATGCTGCGCAGCACTTCACTGCTTACCTTATCACACAGTGCTTCTTGAGAGTTCAGCACAGGGGCAGTACATCACTGCTTCTCTTATCTCACATGCATGCTGCGCAGCACTTCACTGCTTACCTTATCACACCGTGCTTCCTGACAGTTCAGTACAGGGGCAGTACATCACTGCTTCTCTTATCTCACATGCATGCTGCGCAGCACTTCACTGCTTCCCTTATCACACCGTGCTTCCTGACAGTTCAGCACAGGGGCAGTACATCACTGCTTCCCTTATCACACCGTGCTTCCTGACAGTTCAGCACAGGGGCAGTACATCACTGCTTCCCTTATCACACCGTGCTTCCTGAGCGTTCAGCACAGGGGCAGTACATCACTGCTTCTCTTATCTCACATGCATGCTGCGCAGCTCTACACTGCTTCCCTTATCACACTGTGCTTCCTGACAGTTCAGCACAGGGGCAGTACATCACTGCTTCTCTTATCTCACAAGCATGCTGCGCAGCACTTCACTGCTTCCCTTATCACACTGTGCTTCCTGAGAGTTCAGTACAGGGGCAGTACATCACTGCTTCCCTTATCTCACATGAATGCTGTGCAGCACTTCACTGCTTCCCTTATGTCACATGCATTACTGTTTCCACATGTATCATACATGCTGTGCAGAATTCCACTGCTTCCCTTATCTCACATATATGCTATGCAGCACTTCACTGCTTCCTTTATCTCATACAGGATCTTCTCAAAAAATTAGCATATTGTGATAAAGTTCATTATTTTCTGTAATGTACTGTTAAACATTAGACTTTCATATATTTTAGATTAAAATACACACAACTGAAGTAGTTCAAGCCTTTTATTGTTTTAATATTGATGATTTTGGCATACAGCTGATGAAAACCCAAATTTCCTATCTCAAAAAATTAGCATATTTCATCCGACCAATAAAAGAAAAGTGTTTTTAAAACAAAAAAAGTCAACCTTCAAATAATTATGTTCAGTTATGCACTCAATACTTGGTCGGGAATCCTTTTGCAGAAATGACTGCTTCAATGCGGCGTGGCATGGAGGCAATCAGCCTGTGGCACTGCTCAGGTGTTATGGAGGCCCAGGATGCTTCGATAGCGGCCTTAAGCTCATCCAGAGTGTTGGGTCTTGCGTCTCTCAACTTTCTCTTCACAATATCCCACAGATTCTCTATGGGGTTCAGGTCAGGAGAGTTGGCAGGCCAATTGAGCACAGTAATACCATGGTCAGTAAACCATTTACCAGTGGTTTTGGCACTGTGAGCAGGTGCCAGGTCATGCTGAAAAATGAAATCTTCATCTCCATAAAGCTTTTCAGAAGATGGAAGCATGAAGTGCTCCAAAATCTCCTGATAGCTAGCTGCATTGACCCTGCCCTTGATAAAACACAGTGGACCAACACCAGCAGCTGACATGGCACCCCAGACCATCACTGACTGTGGGTACTTGACACTGGACTTCAGGCATTTTGGCATTGCCCTCTCCCCAGCCCAGCCTTCTTCCAGACTCTGGCACCTTGATTTCCGAATGACATGTAAAAGTTGCTTTCATCCGAAAAAAGTACTGAGCAACAGTCCAGTGCTGCTTCTCTGTAGCCCAGGTCAGGCGCTTCTGCCGCTGTTTCTGGTTCAAAAGTGGGTTCATGCTTCCATCTGCTGAAAAGCTTTATGGAGATGAAGATTTCATTTTTCAGAATGACCTGGAACCTGCTCACAGTGCCAAAACCACTGGTAAATGGTTTACTGACCATGGTATTACTGTGCTCAATTGGCCTGCCAACTCTCCTGACCTGAACCCCATAGAGAATCTGTGGGATATTGTGAAGAGAAAGTTGAGAGACGCAAGACCCAACACTCTGGATGAGCTTAAGGCCGCTATCGAAGCATCCTGGGCCTCCATAACACCTGAGCAGTGCCACAGGCTGATTGCCTCCATGCCACGCCGCATTGAAGCAGTCATTTCTGCAAAAAGATTCCCGACCAAGTATTGAGTGCATAACTGAACATAATTATTTGAAGGTTGACTTTTTTTGTTTTAAAAACA